>NW_020945437.1:20687795-20847199 GCF_900497805.2 Vombatus ursinus
CCCTCAAACAAGGACAGCACGGGATGTTAGAGCTGGGAAGGACGTTCCATCACAGAGAGCACGGGATGCTCCTGAGCCCAGAAGGACCCTAAAACTTGGGAAAACATAGGAATGTTGGAGCCAGAAAGACACAGAGAGCCCAGGATGTTAGAGCCGGGAAGGACCTCGGAACCGAGAGCACGGAATGTCAGAGCTGGATCCTAGAACCTAAGATGTCAGAGCCGGGGGCGAGGGGGGGGAAACCTTAGTACACGGCATGTCAGAGCAGGAAAGGAGCTGAAATAACGCCGGACGTCACAGCTGGAAGGGGCCTCGGGGACCATCTGGTGCAAACCCCTGGATTTGCAGGGGAGGGAGGACAGAGAGGGGCAGGGGCTGCTGCGAGCACAGGCACAGAGAGGGGCAAGAGCAGCAGCGAGAGCCCCGGCGCCCCTCGGCCACCCTCGGACTCCGGCTCCAGGCCGGGCCTGCCGGCCTCCCTCTGTCCTCAGAAGGACCCGAACCCCAGTCCCCGTCCCCCGCCCCCCCAATCCCGTTAGGAGACAACGGAGGATGGGCACGGCGGAGGAGGGAGGGGGGACACCGCGCTCTCCTCAGCGCCGCCAGGCCCGGGAGGCCGAGGCCAGCCTGCCACCCCTTCCCGAAGCCTGGCCCCGGGGCGACCCACCTGCCTGGCCTTTCGCAGCTCATCTAAAAGGTTCATCCGACGAGACCCAGGCCAGCAAGAATTGGGTTTGTTTTGCGGTTCCTCAGAAGGGGGCAAGATGGCGACGGGCGCCAAGGCGCAGGCGCGGCCGCGCGCCGGAGCCTGGGAGTTGTAGTGCCCACTTTGTTCCCGCCTTTCGACGGAGAGAAGGTGGTGGGGATCTCCATGCCTGACTTTCCTACCCTGGGGCAAAGGTACCCTGGCGGGGGCATGCTGCCAATACCCGCCTGAACCTTCGCCCACCGCCCTGAAACCTCACATGGCGCGTAGGAGACTGGGAAGGGTAGTTTTCTTCTCTCCCGGCCCTCCTCCCCTCCGCGCTCTTGGCGCGCCTCGCCTCCTTTTCGCTCCGCCCTGCCAATCAATTGCGCTCGCGGCTACGTGTGCCGTCACACGTAGTGGTCGAGATGGCGTAGGTCGGTCCGAGCCGGAGGCTTGGCGGTCTACCCCCCAAAGGGGCGGAGGGTGAAGGAAAGCGGGACAGTTCGCTGCCGAACGGTCGAATGTATTCGTTTTCCCAGAGGTCTGGACCGAGTCCTGTCAACGGCCAACAGCCTTCCCGCGGCAGGTAGCGGAAGACGGACGGTATGGGTGCCGGAAAGGGACATGCGCAGTCACTCATTCATTCACCCTTCCTCGACTGCACGCCAGGTTGAGGCAGGTCTCTCTCTCCTTCACCTGATAGGCCCGAGGCAGGTGTGTGCGCGCGCGCCTGTGCGTGTGGGTGGGTGTGGTGGAAAGAGCCTTGGGCTCCTTGCTGTGTGAGCCGGCCGTCCCAAGGGCGCCTGGTCGTGTGTGCGTGCGTGTACATATGTATGTGTGTGTGTGTGTATGTATCCATCCGTCCGCGTGTGCGTTCGTGTGTGTTAGACACCTTGCTCGCTGGGCTGAGCCATGCCTGCTTGGAGAGGACAGGTTCTTCCCTCGTGGAGTTTCTCGAGGATAACAGTGCTCACCCTGATTACTAAAGGCGATGGTTGTCCAGGCCCTTCCCAAAGTGACCTACACACGTGAGGATCTATTAAAGGGAGTCCTAGTGGGGTTTGGTGGGAAAAGCTCTGGCTGCAGCTGATAATATGGTCCAAAGGATACCACTAGGCAGTTTTCAGAGGAAGACATCCCATCCGAGGGGGCAGGGGAAGGAGGAAGTGCTCTAAATCAATAACAATTAGAGAATTTCGAATTAAAACAGCTCTGAGGTTCCACCTCACACCTCTTAGATTGACAAAGTTGACAAAAAAAGGAAAATGACAAATACTGGAGGGGCTGGGGGAAAACAGGCGCATTAATGCCCTGTCGGAGCAATTGTAAAGTGGTCCGACCATTCTGGAAAGCGATTTAGAGCTATGCCCCAAAAGATGCCAACTAACCTGTGCATACCCTTTGACCCAGGCAAATCACTCCTAGGGATATTCTGCCAAAGAGATCAAAGAAAAAAGAAAAGGACTCATTTACAAAAATACTGATAGCCCCTCTTTTTGTGAGGGCGGTCAGCAAACTAGCATTTATTCAGCACCTACTAGAAGAATTGGAAACTTAAGGGCATACATCAAGAGGCGGATGGCTGAACAAGTTATAGTATGTGAATGTGATGTAATACTATTATGCTGTAAGAAATAATGAAGGGAATGGTTTCAGAGAAACCTGGAAGGACCTGGGTGAACTGATGCAGAGTGGAGTGAGCAGAATGAGGAAAACACGTTATAGGACAATTACACTAATGGCAACAACTATCAAAGACTTAGGAACTCTGATTAACACATTGACCAACTCCAATTCTAATAGTAGAACCTGCTACTTACATTCTGATGGTGGATGGATTCAGAGTGCAGTTTGAGACTTTTTTTATATAACTAATGCAGGAATTTGTTTTGTCTGACTATTCATGCTGGTGACTAGGTTTTGGTTTTTGTTTTTCTTGTTTTCTCAATGGGGGAGGGGGAAATGGGAGGTGGATCTTCATAAAGATAAAATAAAATAAAATATAACTTTAAAAGTTTTGAAAAGCAAAAAGCTCAGGTCTTGTCAGAAGACCGGGCCCAACTATGTGAATTAGGCTAGCCATTTTTTCCTCTCTGAGCTTCATTTTCTTTGTAAAATGGGTGTGAGGAGGGCTAACTTTGATAATAATAGCTAACATTTATATGGTAGTTTAAGGCTTGCAAAGCACTTTACATATTATACTCATCTGATCTTCCTAACAACTTTTGAGTGAAGTGATATTACCATCCCCATTTTACATATGAGGAAATTGAGGCACAAAGAGGTAAAGTGATTTGCCCAAGGTCACATAACTAGTGTCTGAGGCAGGATTTAAACTCAGGTCTTCCTGATGTCCAAGTTCTGGGCTGTAGCCACTGTACCACCTAGCTACCCCTTGGGGATAGACTGACACGATAAGATTGACATTCTCACAGTTCTTTTGTGGAGAAAGCGTTATATAGCCTTGAAGTACTACAAATGTGGTTTATTATTGACCCAGTACTGTCTTTATAGAGGCAAGGTAGATAAAAAACAGCCTTCCTCCTTGCATGACCCTGGACAAGTTTGCTAATGAGGCCCCAGGCCACTCTCTAAGAGTGGTGGTAGATCTGCTTTGGTAGAGGGAGGTTCCTCATTGTGAACTCCCTGTGCCAATGAAATCGCAGGTTCCACACAAAAATGAGGTTTTATGAGTCTCGCTCGTTACCACAGTCTTGTGGGTTAGGCTCTTAAACCACTGTCCCCTTTTATGGATGAAAAAACTAAAGGTCCTAGAAGTAAAAAATGACTCTTCAGGTTATAGAGCTAGTAAATGACGGAAGTAGGATACTCACAACAGCCCTGTAAAGTAGTTAAGGAAATGACTTGCCCAGAATTACATAATTGGGGCTAATAAACTAATAATAATAATAATAATGTGAGCTAATAGCTCACAGTAATATAACCCTAGTAAGAGTCAGAAAGAACTCAGACTAGAATCTCAGAATTGGGAAGGATCTTCAGCCTTCACTTGGCAGGTAAGGAAACCGAGGCCCAGAAAGGGGAAATGACTTGACCAGCTACATACATCTACAGAGTATTTGAGCCAAGATTCAAAGTTTCTAACTCCAAAACCCTTTGGCCTGTCCATAGCCCCGTGATGCCTCTGTCTAAGGAGACAGAGCTAAGATTTAAACCCAGGTCTGTAACTCCAATTTATATGCAAATATAGGAGAATCCTTGGTCTGGTCCTGGACAAAATTGCTAGGTTTTTCTGCCAACATTGGTCTCTCATAAAGTGTCCCATTCTCCTTGTCAGTATGCTTACTAAGGTGTTAACAGGACAATATGGTAACAGCTAAGAATAGTTTAAGATGTGGCTCCCTCCAGGGAAGATTTCTTTTTAAAGCAGAACTCAGCCCAAAGGAATTAAGCTATAAATGGCAGGTATAGAGCAAGTACACTGTAACCTCATATATCATTCTTTTTGTTCCATCTTTTACCCCTCCTAGCCAAAGCTTAACCTTTCCATTTCTAGCCTTTATTCCATACATTCCCGTCCCTTTCTTCCTCTTGCCTCTTTGTTATCTCCTCCACCACTGATTCCTTTTCTACACAATTGAGTGTTCCCATCTTAAACAATAGCATCCTTCACTTTGAGCTTCTATCTCCTTGAACTCTTACCGTATTTATCTCCTTTGGATGCTTAAAGGTCTTGAACAAGTTACCTCTCCAGTTATTTGCAGCCTGGCCTCTGGACCTGCTCTCTTGGTGGTCTCCAGTGACTTTCATCCTACCAAATTCAGTAGTATATCTTTAGTCTTCTTCCTCCTTGACCTTTCTGCAGTATTTGACACTATTAACTTACCATTTTTTCCTTGATGTGCTTCTCCATTGGCTTCCGTGACACCTCTAAACTCTCTTCTGTCTAACTACTCATTTGTTTTCTCTGGGTTCTTCCAGCCCCTCCTTAATGTAAGTGTTCCCCAAAGCTCTATCATTGGACCTTTTCTCTTCACCTTTGTCATCTTGTCCACTCCCATGGCTTCAGTTATTACTTCTGTATGAATGACTCCCAAATCTTAAACCCCCAAGAACTGTCTTTTTGCTATTATTTTATACTACTTCCCCTCTTAGTGGTGTTAGGTGGAGCCATGGATAGAGGTCTGGGCTTAGAGTGAGGAAGACTTAAGTTTAAATCCTGCCTCAGATATTTACTGTGTGACCCTGAGCAAGTCACTTTACCTCTGGTTGCCTCAGTTTCTTTAACTATAAGACAGGGATAATAATGGGACCTACATCTCAAGGTTGTTGTGAGAATCAAATGAGACAATATCTGTAAAGCACTTAGCACGATACCTGGCACATAATAGGTACTTAATAAATGCTGATTTCATTCTTTTATTCTTTATAGTCTGGCCAAGATATACTATTTGCCACTACCCAACCACACTACATCTTCTCCCATCTCTTGTGCCTTTGTTCACACCATCCCCTAAAACTTAAATCCCTCCACCTATCTTTACCTGGTGAAGTCCTACACATCGTTTAAGGTTCAAGTCAGATACTTTCGCCTCTGTAAAGCCTTCCTGGATCACTGAAAGTACTTTCCCCTTTCTATTCTTATTAAACAGAATCAAAGAGTTGGGAGGGCCCTCTGAAGCCATCTAGTCCAAGGCATACTTAACCAAGAGTCTCTTCTGCAGTCTCACTTGAAGGTGTGTAATGAGGGTCAACAACCTGAGGTGGCCCCTATTTCTAATTGTTAGGACATTTTTTTTACATCAAACTTAAAACTTCTCTCTACAGCTTGCACTCGCTGCTTCTGGTTCTGCCCAAGTAGAACAAGTCTGATCCTTCTTCCAAATGACAGTTATTCACATACTTGAAAACAGCTGTTCTGTATGCTGCCTCATCTTCTCTCTTCTAGCCTCAGCCTCCCAAGTTCCAGTTAATCCATCCGTCTACCCTTTAGTCCAACCACCATCAAGATTGCCCTTTTCTGGACAGTTTATCTACATCCTCCCTAAAACATGGTGTCCAGATCCGAACACATATTCGGCAAGCATTTATTCTGCTGTGTAAGGTACTATGCTAGTGACTATCAATATAAAGATAGTTTTGACCTAGGTCCTATTCTTAAGGAATTTTTAATCTAAGGCAGGGGAGAGGGGGATCAGAGCAAAGGGCAAGTACACAAATAACTATGAAGTCATTTGTCCCTGACTACACAGCTGGTAAATGTTGGAGACAGGATTTGAGGCAGGGAGCGAGAAAGCAAGGGAGCCAGACAAGCCTAGCAGATAAAGGAAGCCAAAACCCACCCATGTGCAGGTTCAGTTCTATCGATCACCCTTTACACTATAGCATTCTGCCCACTGAATATACCTGTTTTCCTCCAAAAGCATTTATCAAACACCTGACTGTGTAGCCCTACACAGGGAGTTAAATATAGATAAGAATCACAGCATCATTGATTAACAGCATGTTACTACTGAAAGGAACCTTTGAGATTTTCTAGTCCAACACCCTCTTTTCATCGATAAGTTAAATAAAGCCAAGAAGACAAGTGACTTGCCCAAGGTCATACGGTTTGGTGAAACCAGCACCAGAATTTAAGTCCCTTGAGATCCAGGCCAACCACACACAACCCTTAGGTTCCTGCCCTGGGCAAGTTGACAATATAAACCTGAGAGTGATATAAATACACTTCTGCTTTAAGGTTTACCAAGCACTTTAAATGTTTGAGCCTCACAACGATGTTGTAAGATATGTAGTCCAAATATGACAATTTTGTAGATGAAGAAATTGAGGCCCAGAGAGCATAGAAGGCACTTAGCCTGAGTCTCACAGCTAGTAAACGACAAATCGAGGATTCCCCACGTCTTCAGCTCCCAGGCTTGCATTCTTTCCACTTCATACAAACTCCAAAAATAGAAATATTAAACTGAGAATAATGATGGTAAGGCAAATAAATCTATCAGTCATAGATTTGGGCAAGGCCCTTTCAACGCTGCAGGGCGAGACATGGAAAGGCAGGGGAAGGAGCAGGAGACTTGAAGGTAGGAGGCTCAGGCTCAGTTGTAGCTCCAATATGTACTTGCTCTGTGATCATGGACACTTCATTCCCTCCTGAGCTTCAGTTTCTATATTCCCAAAATGGGGGCAATAGTACTTGGACTTCCTTCCTAACAGGGTTGTTGTGAGCAGAGTGTTTTGAAACTTTAAGATACTGTTTGGGGTATCCCAAAAGCTATTAAAGCTTAAAATGGCACTAAGATTTTTGAGACACCCAGCATCAATATATGCTATTGTTACAGTTGTTTTTAATAATTGTTATTTTTATTATTACATGACTGAGAGAAATTGAAAAGGAATTTCTGCCCTCCAATATCCAGACTACACAACTCAGAAAAATGTTTTAAAATCTTCTCAAAGATCTAGGTAGACTTCATGGAGGAGGAGAAGTTCCAGGCTACTTTTTGCCAATTGCTGTAAATACAGATGGGGTGGATACACCTAATTTCTCCCCCTGGTCCTTCCCTTTTTCTCTCCCTCCTCCTCAGAGAGGAGGAAAAGAAAGAGGAAGTATGATGTACACCCTTCCACAGAATAGAAGCCAGGGTTCCAAGGATTGGGAATGTGAAAAGGGAACTTCCCAGGAAGGAATAATAATAATAATAGCTAGCATTTATATAGCACGCTTTAAGATTTTCAAAGCACTTTACAGATATCTCATTTTATCCTCACAACTCTAGGAGGTAGGCGCTATTATTATCCTCATTTTACAGGTAAGAAAACTTGAGGCCAACAGGGTTAAGTGACTTGTCCAGGGTCATACAGCTCATAGGTATCTGAGGGTAGATTTGAACTCAGGTCTTCCTCTCCAGACCCAGAGCTTTACCCACTGAGCCACCTGGCTGCCTCAGAATAGCAATTTATGAGAAGTTAGGGAGAACTCAAGTAGAGATTGGCATGCTAAAACTATAATGAGAAGAAATGAACAGCTGGCATTTATGTAGTGTTTTAATGTCAGCAAAGCGCTTTCCTCACATAGTGTAACTATTATCCCATTCTATTGATGAAGAAACTGAGGCTTAGAAAGGTTAAGTAAAAGCCCAACCTCATGGCTCCAAGTTAATGCTGTCACGTTGCAGTTGTTAGAATGGGGGGGTCTTTAAAGCAAGACCCACACCTCTTTTCTATTTGTATCCCCTGTGCTCTGTACGTAGTTCACACGCAATAAATGCTTTGTCCTTCAATGATTCTTGGTCATTGCTCATGGCCTGGGGGGTGGTTATGGATGTGTTGTGTGTTTGTGTGGACTTGAGCAAGCATCAGATTGTTGCAGCTTAGCGGTTATCTGGCTCAGACCCCTCAGGTGAGGAACCTGAGGCCCACAGGGACACAAGGTGTGGCAGCAGCCCCAAGACTTGAACTTGGGCCTCTCTAGTAGTTCAGTTTTCTTGGCAGAGATGCCGGAGTGGTTTACCATTTCCTTCTCCAGCTCATTTTACAGATAAGGAAACTGAGGCAAACAGGGTTTTGTGACTCAGAAGTGTCTAAGGCTGGATGTGAACTGAGGGAAGATGAGTCTTCCTGACTCCAAGCCCCATAGCTGCCCTTGTGCCACTTGATTCTCTGTAGTGCTTTTCCTACTATATTACACTGGCCCCTTCTTCCCTGTTCTGAAGAAACTCTTCTTAAATGCCCCTTGCATGGTTTGGAGACTGTCTCCTCTGATCAATGCCTCCTTTTAGCCACACAATTCCCACCCCCACCCCCATATACACAGCATGTGTTCCTTTCTTTGTTCTTCCCTATGATTCAGACCTGTGATTTCATTGAGATAGACCACTGCTGATGAGAAAATGTAAGCTACCAATGTAGATGGCACCTCCCCTGAAACTCCAGGAGTCCCTGAGGCTGCTGAGAGGCTCTCTGATTTGTGACACAGCCACAAGGCATTGGAGGTGCGACTTGAGTCCTTTGGACTCCCTGCTAGCTTGCAGTCCATTCAGCATACTTTTCTAAGAGGCTGAAGTGTCCGTCAGCCAGAATAAACAAAGCTCAAGTTCTGGGTGGGAAGGCAGTCCAATGACAGGTCCAGCTAAAAATAGGACATTAAGTACACTTGTTCATTCGCACTGTGATATGGTGGCAAGAGGACAGGACCTAAAGACCCAGCTTTGATTCTTAGCTTTGTGATAATGGGCAAGTCACTAGTCCTCTCTGAATGTTGGTTTCCTCAACTATAAAGTGAAAATATTTTCAATACTGCCCTCCTGGGGTTGTTGTGAGAAAAGTTTTATAATCAGAGTATAAGAGAAAAGTGATCTGAACCTTGGGTCAGTTGTTTATCTCTACTGTCCTCTCCATCTAGTCCTTCCTCTCTCCCACTGGAACCCATAACAATTACAAAGGCCCCCCATTTCTGCTTTTTCTCTTTCTTCCATAGCATCCTGTCTCTGATCTTTTAAATCCTCCCTCACTTGTTCATCTGTTATCAGGATTTTCTGCCAACTGAAACTTCTCTGTCCAAAGTTACCAGTGACCTCCGAACTGCCAGATCTGATGTTCTTTTCTCAGTCCTCATCCTTCTCAGTTTATCCGCTGAATTTGATGTTATTGACCTTCTTCTTTCCTGGATCCTATCTCCTCTTTGAGTTTTTGTGACACTCTTCTTTCCTGGTTCTCTTTCTGACTGACCACCTCTTTGCTGGCCCATCATTCATGTCCTGCCTCCTAACTGAGGGTATTCCCCAAAGTTCTCTCCTAGGACCTCTTTTCCCTCTCTATTCTCCTCTCTCACTCACTCTGTGTGTGTGTGTGTGTGTGTGTGTGTGTGTGTGTGTGTGTGTGTGTATGTGAGTGGTCATCTCTGTCATCTCAGAAGCTCCCACAGGATTAACTATCCCCTCTATACTTGATGACTCGCCATCAATATTAAACCAATAGGGTCTTCTGAGGTTACCAAGAGTATAAAGGGAGAAGAGAAAAGGACATAGGACTATTTCCAGTTTCCTATCTTCATAACTTCAGCTTTATTATTGGACAGAGCATTGCACCTGGAGTCAGGAAGACCCGAGGTAAAATCCAGCCACAGACACTTTAAGAGCTGTGTAACCCTGGGCAAGTCACTTAACCTCTACCCACCTCAGTTTCTTCATCTGTAAAATGAAGATAATAATAATAATACTTTCCCCCTGGGGTTGTTGTGCGAATTGAATGTAAAGCACTCTGCAAACCTTAAAATGCTATCATTATTATCATGCTCAACTCCTTATATTCCCTCACCCCACATTTCCGGTCATTTGCCAAACCTTCCATTTCTTCCTTCACAATGTCTCCCACCTGTGATTCCTTCTCTCACTCACACAGCCTTCTTCTCAGCTCAGTCTGTCATCACCTCTGGTCTAGGTTATTGTAACAGCCTCCTAATTGGCCTCCCTTCCTCAGGTCTCTCACTATTCCAGTCTGTTCTGCCTAAGCAATTTCCTTAGGCTCAGATTTGACCATGTGATTCCCTACTGAGTGAACTCCCATGGCTTTCTTTTGCCTGTAGGATGAAATGTAAACTCCATTGTTTAGTTTTGTTTTCTTTTGAGATTGGTCTTCCTATGTCACTCAGGCTACTGAGCAATGACTTGTTGGGGAGCTGAGGGCCCTTTCAGGAAAGCAAAATGAGCTAGATACTGACATTCTCAGGGTTTCTCTGGGTGGAAAGAATTTTTGTTTTTGAGAAGTATAAGCCTAATCCTGATATTTCTAGTATTCCTGTCTCTGGCAGGAGTCAGAAAGGTTTTATGAGAGAAGTCCCCAACACTGTGTCCAGGTCTGATCCCACTGCTGATCAGCTGGGAAGCTTTGACTGCTCCATCTCCAACCTGGGCTGGTGTGCCCTTCCTTAGGCAGCCTCTCCCACTTCAGCACTCACTATATTGATGCCATACTTAGTCGGGTTGCCTGATTTCCTTGAGCCTCCACAGCAGCTCATTTCAGAATTCCTGAGCTCAGATGATCACCAGCCTTATCTGCTTCCCTCCCCTTCCCAATAGCAAGGATTACATGAATGCACCACCTCTCTGTTTAGTTTTTAAAGCCTGACCTCATTGGACATTATTCCCTTTCCCACACTCTGGAATCCAGCCAAACTGGTCTCTCTGTTCCTCATCCCAGAAGCTCCATCTCCCATCTCTGTGACAGCATTTGCCACTCTCTCCCTCCTTATCCCTGCCTCACAGTCTACCTTTCTTCCTTTAAGTCGCTCTCAAGCACCATTGGAAGGCTTTCCTGACCCCTCACCCCAACTGTTAGTGCCCACCCTCCCAAGCTACCTTGTATTTAACTACTTTGTATATCTTAGTACTTAGTCACTTTGTAGTTATTCTGTATATATTTATGTACAGTGTATACTTTTTGCCTTTCCATTGGAATTTAAGCCCCTTGCAAGTAATGATTGTTTCATTTCATTCTTTGTACTTAGGTTTCCAGTGCCTAGCACAATGCCCAGCACAGATAAATACTGATTGCTTGCTTGGTTGATAGACTGTTGACTCAGAGAATTACATCATGGCAGAGAGAGAGGGACAGATGAAGTATTAAGCCACAGGCGCCGAAGAGCAAGAAAGCTTAGAGCCACAATGTGCAGGAGCAAACACAAAACTTACCTCTTGCTGGTAGCGTAAATCCTGTGGACAGGGCAGCCCCGGGAGAGAGATGGACTATCTAGCATCCTGAGTTCTTTCCTCATAGAGAAAGTGAAGCTCTGAAGGTCCCACCAACCCTGAGCCACATAGTGTAGTCCAGTAAGTCAGAAGAACTGCTTAGGGTCCTGTGAGAAGGGTGGTAGAAAATTGGGGTTTTTTCCTGTGTCTGAGGGCTCCAGTGTAAGACTGTTCTGTAGAGTCTTGTCAGTTAAGACAAATATCTCATTAATATGAATGCTTGTAGGGCAGCTGAGGGCCCTTTTTGGGAGAGCAAAATGAGCCAGATGCTAACATTATCAGGTTTTCTCTGGGCTTGGATATGAGCCAGAGTATTTTACTTTATTTTATTTTATTTGGTGAGAGATATAAGCCTAAATACTAATATTGCTAGTATTCCTTTTTCTGGCAGAAGCCTGAAAGGCTTTATGAGAGAGGTCCCCAAAATTGTATCCAAATCGTTGCATCACGAAGTAGGACCCAACTGACACACGGGTTCCTCATGAGAATTGTTAGGGTTTCTGTTATCAGAATTTTTTTCTTGAAAGCTAATAGAACCTTTGACGGTGGGATCTGTTCAATCCTTTCTCTGAACTCTTTGAAATCAGAACTCCCCTAATCTAGATGTCAGCATATGTCCCACCATTTGCTCCTCCTCATCTATGAAAAACTCCAATATGATATGACCACTTCTTCCCAGTCATTTCTGTTTCAGTCAGGTTTCTCCTTATTGTTCAGAATTACGTCCAAAATAATTGTTGCAATCGTTGCCTCTTCTACCTTTTGCAGAAGAATCAACAAGATAGGTTAAAAAAAAAATGTAAGATCTGCTCTGATTTTGGCAGAGAGAAAATTCTAGCAGAGGTCCGGATGGTTCCCTAGATCATGATTCCTTCCTGGCTTTGTGATGGCCTTCCAAAGACTCATCATCCATTCCTTCCTTGGACAGAGTGATTTGTCATATACTCCCATAACATTATTTCTGTTTCTTTGCTGATGAATCCTCTTGTGTTCTATTATAATTATTTGTGTACATGTCATATCATCTGCTATGGTACTAATTACATGGTATGAAAGTTAATTGAGGTGGCAGTAACAGGAGCTCTCTAAATGAAGGGAATTCAGGAGAATCAGGGGGTGGGGGTCACTGTGTATAGCTAGTCTCAAGTCATCAGTGGAACAGCACATGTGAAAATACCATTTTCCATGCCCATCCTCATACTCTGTTTGTACTCAATACCAGATGTTTGATTTTTACCTTCAGACTTGGCCTCCTGCTTGCCTCCCTATACTCAATTGTACTACTGGTTTTGAACCTTTCTCGTCTTTAGCTATCACTGTTGCCCCAGGCTCATTCTGCTTCGCAGCTGGCGATACCAGGTATCAACTTCGCCTTCTACTTCAGACATTACCACTGCCCAGTGGCTCTTCCAGTTTCAAGACCTGTAATCTCACCATTGACCTCTGTTTGCTTATATGATGATTCTGCCCAGTGTCTCACCCCACTGCTTGCTGGAATATTCTGGCTGAAGCCTCAATACCAAGTCCTCTCTTCACAGGAAGGATTCAGTCAGCCCCATGAAATGTGCCACAGGTCCCCACCAGCTTCCAGAATGGGCTGTCCCATGTTATAGAATCAAGGGAAACAAAACACATCTTCTCTCTAGGCCTAGGACTGTAGTCTGCACACTGTAAGTGCTTAATAAGTGTTTGTTGAATCACATTAAAGTAAATTAAATTTTAGACTCTTCTAGGAGCTCACAGTGTAATGGGGAAGGCAAGCGAACACATTTGTATAGTCAAGCTGTATACAGGATAAATAGGAAATAATCAGGAGAGGGAAGGCACTGGGACTGAGGGGTTGGGAAAGGCTTCCTGTGGAAGATGGAATTGTAGCTGGGACTTAAAGGAAGCCAGGGAAGGCACAAGGAGAGAGACCATTCCAGGCATAGGAGATAGCCAGAGCGAATGCTGGGAGCCAAGGGAGCTCAGCAGAGCAAGTGTTATTATCCTCTTTTGGAGATAAAAAAACAAGCTTTGAGAGGTCATATGACTTACCCATTGTTACACTGCTAGTTTGTCTTAGGTCATATTCAAACCCAGATCTCCCAACTCTGTGCCCCTCCATGCAGCCCTCCTCTCACTATGTCAGACTTGCTCATTGAGGTGATCATTTAAGATATGAGTAGAGGTGACCTTGGAGGTACAGGACTGACTTTAAATCCTGCCACTTAGTGCTGTAGGACATTGGTCAAATCACATCCCCTTTCTGGGGGGTGGGGATGGATGTATACAGCCCACTTTTAAGTTTATAAATTTGTCCATTTCTGAGGTATAGATGCTTCACAGTGAAAATGTAACAATTAGCATGTAGATGTAGTAAGAAAAGGAGATGAATCTCATCCTCTACTGACCCTAGCATATCTCCTGGAACCAGCCCTAATTTATTTTTTAAGCCAGGTCTTCCCATCTTTCCTGGGCTGGAAGTGCAGAGGCTACTCACAGGCTCAGTCCTGTTCTGAACTTCTCCATTTCTGACTGAGACCAACTTGTTCCTCCATAGGCAGCCTAGTCACTTCCTGTATTGGGGGCTCACTATATTGATGCCGAACTTACTTAGGTCAGACCCCGTCAGCATCGATCACCACCCCCCCAGCTCAGAACTGTCAATCTCCATTGATCCACCAGCTTCAGCCTCCCCAGTAACTGGGATGACAGGTCTGCACAACTATACCCAAACCTGGAAGCTGCTTTGAAGATGACATAAAGCCCAGCTCCCAGCTTGTGTTCTGTTCTTGTGATCATCCATTTCTCCTAAAAATAAAGGGTATTCAAAATAAGTGCCTTTATAAAAGTCATATTAAAAGGTAGTCTAAGTGGCACAGTGGATAGAGTACCTGCCCTGGAGTCAGGAGGACCTGAGTTCAAATCCGGCCTCAGACATTTGATAGTTACTAGCTGTGTGACCCTGGGCAAGTCACTTAACCCCATTGCCTAGCCAAAAAAACAAAAACAAACAAAAAAAAGTAGTTCTTGTGTTTTCCTTCCTCCTTCCTTCCCTATCTCCTTAATACTAATAATAGCCTAGTGTATTTTGCCTTAAGTAGCTGTGATGATTGCCATTCAGGAGCCACATAGACCTAGCCCTTGCCATGAAGAACAGAGGGGCCACTGAGTTCTCCAGTTGAATGAACTTCAGAAGAAACGAGACAGCATCAAAACATGCCCATGGTCACAGGCTTATGATTACAACTCATTGAGATAACGCATTACTGACTTACTAACTGGCCCCCAGCACAGAATGACCTCAGCCTTAGATTTCACATTTCCCTTGCCTCCCTCTAAGGTTTTGTTGCAGTTCCTATATCTGACTCTGCTTTTACTTCAGAGACCATCCTTTCTCCTGTGCTTTATATGCTATGACTTATTTGCCCCATCCCGGCATGGGGGAGGTGATACTCCCAATAGTCTCTGGTCTGCTTAGACCACATTTGGGGTATTAGGTTTAGTTCTGGGTGACAGAGAAGACAGAGAAACCAAAGCACCTGTGGAGGACAACCAGAATTGTGCAGGGATGACAAACACTACACACAAGGATGGTGGATGGTGGATGGCATCAGACGCTGAATCGAGGGTGGAGCTGAGGTGGGAGGGGGCATCCCTTGGAGAAGATGAAAGAGGACACGACAGCTGTCTCCAAGTGTTTGAAAGACTCTTCTCAAAAGGGGATTAGACCAAGATGACTCCAAAAAGCTCATGATGGAGGCCACTATCCACATCCAAAGAAAGAATTGATGGAGTCTGAATGCAGATTGGAAGCATGCTACTTTCACTTTCTTTGGGGGCTTTTTGTGTGTGTGTGTTTTTTCCTTTTGTTCTGCTTTTTCTTTCACAGCATGACGGATGTGGAAATATGTTTAACATGCTTATACATGTATAACCTATATTAAATTGCTTGCTGTCTTGGCGAGAGAGAAAAATTTGGAACTCAAAATCATATTTAAAAAATGAATGTTGACAACTATCTTTACATATAACTGAAAAAAATAAAACACTATTTACATTAAAAAGTAAGTAAAAGGGGATTAGACCTGTCCTGTTTCTCCACCTTCCCCCCACACACACACACTGCCCAGCAAAACTAGAAGCAATGGATGGGATATAGAGAGGCAGATTTCAGCTTGATCTAAGGAAAAACTTTACAAATGAAACCATATTTGTAAAAGCACTTAACACAGTGCCTGACATAGAATGGGTGCTATATAAATGCTTCTTCCCTCCCCTCTCCTTTCTTCCCCTGCCCTTCTCTTCCCTAATGATTAGAGCTATGGAAAAGAAATAGACTGCCTCCATCTTGGCCTAGAGTCAGGAAGACTTGAGTTCAGACATTTACTAGCTGTGTGCCTTGGGCAAGCCACTTAACACTCTATTTGCCTCAGTTTCTTCATCTGTAAAATGAGGGTAATCATAGTACCTACCACCCAGGGTTGTGGTGAGGATCAAACAGGATAATTATTGTAAAGCACTTAGCACAGTGTCTGGCACATAATTAGTGCTATATAAATGTTACCTGTTATTATAATTATTATCATGAGTGAGTCCCGCATCATTTGAGATTTGCAGGCAGAGGCTGGATAATTCTACTAATAAGAGCTGACACTTCTAGAGGCTTTGAGGCTGGCAAAGCCCTTTACTTGCATTATCTCGTTGGAGCCTCCCAAAAATGTCTGTGTGACGCAGATACTATTATTATCACCATTTTAGAGATTAAGAATCAGATATCTAGAGAGATTAAGTGATTTACACATCTTCACACAGCTACTTAGGATTTGAGGTAGGATTCAAACCCACTTCTTCCTGGCTGCAAACAGAGGGCTGCATCCATTATACCACTTTTCAGAAACATTGTACCAGGGATTTCTGTTCAGATGCTGGTTATACTGTGTGCTCTTTGAGGTTCCTTCCTCAAGGAAGGATCAGAGTCCTGAGACTCTCTGATCATTCAAGTATTGACCTGTAAGTATTAAATACCTACTATATATCAGGCACTATGCTAGGTGCTGTGGATACAAAGAAAAGGAAAAAAAGAAGAACAACATAATTCCTGCCCTGAAAGCCCTTGCATTCTTATTGTGTGATCTTGGTTTCTTTGGGTTCTACCTGCACAAGAACTTCCCAGCCATAGAACTTCCTGAGCCATGAGATCTCCAAACCAAAGAGGGTTAAATCAGCCTCATGAATCTTGCTTCCTCATAGCCACTGATGGGACCAGTGAGAGCAGTATATTGCCCTACCCCCAGTCCCAGCGCTGGGTCTAATGCACTTGTAATTTCATTCAAGTAAATCTGATTGTGAAAACGTAACTTCAAGTTGACCTGAAGTTTATAGAAGTTCACAGAATCATAAAGCATCAAAGGCACCAGCTGACCATGACATATGGTTAAGTTGACTGATCATAACTTTTATAGGGCCAAGAATGTAAAAATAATTTAAAAAAATAAAATCACAGGCCTGTGGCTTCTGCATGCTTGTGCATCTTTCCCCAGAGGTGGCTAAATGAATAGGATGCAGAAGGAACATCCTATTATCCCCTCTTGGCTAAAAAAAAGAAAGGATGGAAGGCTCTACTACCCTTTCTCTGGGCCTCAGTTTCTTCATCTGCAAAATGAAGGGCTTGGGCCAGATGATCTCTTCCAGTTCTAAAATTCCTTGATTCTCTGATTACATCAGTACCACAGTTAGAGATGCCAAAAGGCAAGAACCCATGTTCTTACTGCTTAAATAATGGGGAATAAGTGTTGACCAAAAAAGAGAAAAAAAGCTTTCCATGAGCCATGATCATTAGAAAGCCAAAAGTGCAATGCAAACAAAAATAAAAGACACAGTTCCTCATATGTACAGTTCTCCTATTTATTTACTTATATTAACAGCTTTCAGGTTCACTTTAGTGCTAAGAAACGTCAGGTTATGAACTGATGATAATCAGTAATTATTTAAGGTAAGATCCAGGATAGTTCCTCAAGGTGGAAATAATAACCCCCATAGAAATGAGAATAAACTCTATCATGGGGGATGGGGGGGAAAGGGGTTGTAAATCCAAACACACCATCTAACTTGTCTTCACCTCCAAGAGTTTCCAGCTGTTTATTAAGTTCTGCTATGATTTGCCAAGTATGAGCCCTGATTTCATTTTGACTGCTACAACAAACTAGTATTAAATACAACAAGATGAACTGGTGGCCTCACTCACTTTTAATGCGTTGAGCAATTTGGGCATTCTCTTCATTTCAAATGAATGTCCTTTTCCTTGAATCCCCGAAGTGGATTGTTTTCATTTTTATTTTCTTCACTGGCATAATGATGTCAGACCCCAGGAGTCCTGCCTTGGGTTAAAAGGACACAGATGGAGAAACAAGATGGTACCCGAGAGCTTTAGTTTGTCACTTCTAGGAAAGCAGTTCAAATCCTTGACCTGTTGAAAGCAAAAGTAATAAGGAAACCATTGCACATATTAAGTGTAAGGATGGAACACCTAGAGAATATGGGATCATTGGGGAATGATCATGTGGAGAGGTATGTGAAATGATGCTTCTGCAGCTCTGATTATAAGCATTGGGTAGAGCAATAGACTTAGCAGTGAGAGAGATTTAAGTTTAAAACTTGGCGTTATCAATCATTCGATCAAGATGTACCTACTATGTGCCAGACACTATACTAGGCTTTAGGTGTACTCCATCCTCCTGCCTGGAAAATAGAAATAAGGCTTATGCTACAGACCTCAAAGGAGTGCTGTATAGAAAATACTGAAAAGCCATAATTTAAAACCAAGACTTGTGAGGAATGTAGGCATAGAGACCAGGTAGGAACCTTTTGTGGTAACTATGTCATAAACAGTTTGAAGAAGGCAGCACGGTCCAGTGGATAGCTGCCTTTGGAGTCTGGAAGACCAGGGTTTAAGTACCACTCTTCACACCTACTGGTTTTTTGAACTTGGGGAAATTTAGCCTAGGCAACTCTCCTTAAGACTGTAGGTTGCAGAACAGTTGCCTGCCTGCATTGTTAAAAGCAATTTTCTGACCAGGGGTTCCCTAAACTATTGAAATCATTTTTTTTTAATGTTAAAGGTAATAAAGGCCTAAATCAGGATCGTGATAGAGGGAAAAAGGAGAAAAGAGACAGATGTGAGGGACATTTCAATGGAAGGATGGCCTTTAAGATCTCTTTGATCTTTAAATCTGTAATCTTGCAATGTGATGACTGGATGAAGGGCACAGGAGAGGGAGGAGTCCAAAGTCAACAAAGAACCTTAGTGAGGGGCTGTTGGTAAATGTTTAACTGACTGGAATAAGAGGGAAAGTATGCAGGACATCCTTGAAGTTTAATCTGCATTATTAATGTTTTTCACCATCACTTTCTTGAGTCTTGATGATCAGAGACAGTAAATCAAGCCCTGATTTATAACCTTAGCCGATTTCCAAAGTGTGGATGCTCACACTGAAAATTTAAGAATAGACTTCCATGGACCAGTATGAGTTGGCTCCAGGATACCCCTGGAAGCCTGGGAGACGGTATGATATCACTGACAAAGAATAGGGTAGTCAGGGAAGGGACCCAATTTAGTTAGGAGGGTAGAAGATCTGTTTGAGGCATGTTGAGTTTGAAGTGTCAGTGGGGCATCCCAAAGAAGGAGTCAAACAGAAGGTTGGAAGTTCAGGTCTGACCTCAATAGAGAGGTCAGGACTAGAATAGATATTTGGTCTTCTGGCTATCATAATTTTCAATCCAGAGGTGGTCCTTGAGATAATCTAGTCCAACCCTCTGAATTTGCAGATGTGGAACCTGAAGCTGTTCCCCCAGCCTCACTTCTGTAAAGCCAAAGTGAATTCAGTTTTATTTATAAATTCGGAATTCAAGTTAGTATTTGAATTTGAATTTTTCATAATGCCAGAATGAATTCAGAAGTTAGTCTTCACAGAATAGGAGAACCTGAGAGTGGGGAGGGATCTCAGTCCTTACCTAGTCCAATCTAGACCAGACTCTCTTCTGCATCAGTGGTATTAAACTCAAATAGAAATGTATATTGGCTTTTAAGAAAATCACAAATTAACATTATCTATTTTGTATCATATTCTTGGGCAGCTAGGTGGCACAGTGGATAGAGTGTTGGGCCTGGAGTCAGGAACTCATCTTCCTGAGGTGAAATCTGACTTCAGACATTTATAAGATGTGTGACCCTGGGTAAGTCACTTAACCCTGTTTGCCCCAATTTCCTTATCTATAAAATGAGCTGGAGAATGGGAAACCATTCCAGTGTCTGGGGTCACAAAGAGTCAAGCACAACTGAAAACAACTGAATGACAACAAATTACACTTCTATTTACTTTGTTTTACATTTCCCAATCACATTTTTCCATCTATCAGGTATAAGACATGACCCAATCTCAACTTGAAGACCTCAAGGAATAGCAAACTCATGACTTCATGAGGCAGCCCATTCCCCTTTGGGGAAGCCCTTGTTCTTAGGGAGTTCTCTATATCAAGCTACGAAAGACCACTACCCAACTCCCTCCCATTGTTTCTGGTTCTTTCCTCCTAGAGCCAAGTAAAACAAGTCTAATTTTTCTTTCCCAGTGGCAGCCCTTCAGATAGTTAAAGACAATGGTATGGGCAGAGTAGATAAGATTCTGGATTTAGTTAGAGAGTCGCAAGTTCAAATTTTGCCTGTGATAATAGCTGTGTGACCATGAATGTCATTTCTTCTGAGCCTCAAAATGGGGATAATAATGCCTGTAAGACCCACCTTCCTGGTTTGTTGTGAGAGGCTCAAATAGGATAATGCAGGGTACCCCAAAAGTCTCCATGCAGTCCTAAGGTTTTAACAGCACTAAGGCTTTTGAGACACCTTGTATATATAAAAACATTGAAAACTTTAATGTGCAATTAAAAAAACAGCTCAGGATTGTCATGAAACCTCTGCTCTCAAATATGATCTGCTGTCTGTCTCCCTGTCAAATAATATTCTGCAAAGTTCCTATTATTATCTTTTGCTTATTACATATCCACCTGTTCATTAACTTTCTTTTTTAATTTGTTGTTTATTTATTTTAAACATTCTTTTTTAAATTTTGAGTTCCAAATTCTCTCACACCTTCCCACACCCACAGAAAAGACAAACAACATGGTATCAGTTACACATGTGGAATCATGCAAAACATTTCCATGTTAGCTATATTGCCAAAAAAAAAAATGGAGAAAATTATACTTCAGTTTGCGCTCAGTGTTCATCAGTTCTCTCTCTGGAGGTGGATACCATATTTTCATCATGAGTCCTTTCGAATTGTCTTGGTTCATTGTATTAATCAGAGTAGCCAAGTCTTTCACAGTTAATCATCATTACAACATTGCTGTTACAATCCACAATAATCCCCTCAGTTCTTCTCACTTCACTTAGCATCAGTTCATATAGGTCTTGCCATGTTTTTCTAAAACTACTCTACTCATCATTTCTTATAGCACAGTAGTACTCCATCACAATCATATGCCACAACTTGTTCAGCCATTCCTTTTCCTTTTATCTCTTTGGGATAGAGACCTAGTAGCGGTATTGTTGGATTAAAAGGTATACACAGTTTTATAGCGCTTTGGATATAGTTCCAAATTGTTCTCCAAAATGGTTGGACTAGTTCACAACTCCACCAGCAGTTCATTACTGTACCTATTTTCCCATATCCCTTCTAGCATTTGTTGATTCTGATAGGTATAAGGTGATACCTCAGAGTTGTTTCAATTTGCCTTTCTCTAATCAATAATGATTTAGAGCATTTTTTCTTTCTTTTTCTTTTGCATTCAAACTCCATAGTTCTTTCTTTGGATGTGGATAGCATTTTCCATCATGAGGCTTTTGGAGATGTCTTAGATCCTTGTATTGCTGAGAAAGGTTAAGTTTATCAATATTAGTCATCACACAATGTGGCTGTTACTGTGTATAACATTCTCCTGGTTCTGCTCACTTCACTCAACATCAGACCATACAAGTCTTTCCAGGTTTTTCTGAAGTCTGCCTGTTCATCATTTCTTATAGCACAATAATATTCCATTTATATACCACAATTTGTTCAGCCATTCCCCAATTGATGGGCATCCTCTCAATTTCCAATTCTTTGCCACCACAAAAAGAGCTGCTAGAAATATTTTTGTACATGTGGGTCCTTTTCCTGTTTGTATGATCTCTTTGGGATATAGCCCTAGAAGTGCTATTGCTGGGTCAAAGGGTATGCACATTTTTATAGCCCTTTGGGCATAGTTCCAAATTGCTCTCCAAAATGGTTGGATCATTTCACAACTCCACCAGCAATGCATTAGTGTTCCAATTTTCCCACATCTTCTCCAACATTTATCATTTTCCTGTTTCGTCATGTTGGCCAATCTGATAGGTGTGATGTGGTATTTGCATTTTGTTTTGCATTTGATTTGTTTTGATTTGCATTTTTCTAATCAATAGTGATTTAGAGGGGCAGCTAGATGGCCCAGTGGATAGAGCACTGGCCCTGAAGTCAGGAGAACCTGAGTTCAAATCTGGCCTCAGACCAAACACTTGACACTTACTAGCTGTGTGACCCTGGGCAAGTCACTTAACCCCAATTGCCTAAAAAAAACAAAAAAAAAACAAAAACAAAATAGTGATTTAGAGTATTTTTTCAAATGACTATAGATGGCTTTTATTTCTTCATCTGAGAACTGCCTGTTCATATTCTTTGATCATTTATCAATTGGGGAATGACTTGTATTCTTATAAATTTGACTTAATTCTCTATATATTTTAGAAATGAGGCCCTTATCAAAGAGACTGGTTGTAAAAATTCTTTCCCAGTTTTCTACTTTCCTTCTAATCTTGGTTGCATTGGCTTTGTGCAAAAACTTTTCAATTTAATGTAATCAAAGTTATCCATTTTGTATTTTGTAATATTCTCTATCTCCTGTTTGGTCATGAATTCTTCTGTTCCCCATAAATCTGATAGATAGACTATTCCTTGTAGGGCATTTTTTCATATGACTATAGATAGCATTGATTTCTTCTTTTGAAAACTGTTCTTATCCTTTAATCATTTTTAATAGTATTTTTAACTACATGTAATGACAAATTTTAACACTTTTTTTTTAAAAAAATTGAGTTCCAAATTTTCTCTCTCCATCTCTCACCTCCCCCCTCACTAAGACAGAAAGCAATTTGATGTAGGTTATATATGTGCAAACATGTAAAACATTTCCATATTAGTCATGTTTTGAAAGAAGAAACAGACCAAAAGAAAAAAAAAACATGGAAAAAATAAAGCACGTGAAAATAGTACACTTCTGATCTGCATTCAGACTCCATTAGTTCTTTCTCTGGATGTGAATAGCGTTTCCATCATGAGTCCCCTGGGATTGTCATAGACATTGTATTGCTGAGAAGAGCTAAGTTATTCACAGTTGATCATCATACAATGTTGCCCTTACTGTGTATAATGTTCCCCTGGTTCTGCTCACTCCACTTTGCATTAATTCACGTAAGTCTTTCCCAGTTTTTCTGAAATCCGCCCAGTAGTCTTTGACCACTTCAACGCTTCTGGTCCCAGAGGAAACATGCCTGAAAAATGGTCTTCCAGCCTTGGCTTGAAGACCTCCAGGGAGGGGCACCCACTCGGGAGGGGAAAGAAAAAGAAAGAAAATAAGCATTTATCTAGAACCTACTATGTGCAGGCATTGTGCTAAGCACTTTTTACAAATATCTCATTTGATCTCCCTCCCAAGGCAGCCCATTCCATGTTTGGGTATTTGTTGTCAAGCTTTTCCTTGCTTCAGGATCAAATCAGCCTCTGCAGTTTTTCCCCATTAGGCCTAATTCTTCCCTGTAAAACCAGAAGAGTCCAATTCCTCTTCATGTGACACAGTCCTTCAGAGACTTAGAAGACTATGAGGTAGCATGATACATAGAGTACTGGGGCTAGAGTTAAAAGAGCTGAGTTCCAATGCAGCTTCAGGCGCTTATCAGCTGTGTGACTCTGAGCAAGTCATTTTAACTCCAAAATTGTATTTAAGGCATTATTTTAAAGTTATTTGGAAGGGAATGTTGAATGATTTCAGCTGGGTGACTGCTTCTACTCTGCCATCCATGTACTTCCATCCAATGAAATGACATACAGAAAAGTGCTTCGTGAATGCTTGGTGTGGTATACAGGAACACGAGCCTGGAAGCCAGAAAATCTAAATCCTAGTCCTCATTGTGATAGCCGCTACCTCTGGGACTTTGGGAAATCATTTTGCCCTGCCGGGGCCTGTTTTTTCACCTGGAAAAGGAGGGGCTGCCCTAAAGAATCTACAAATATTCTCTTGTCCTTGACAAATGGCGTCGCTATATAAAAGTAAGGTGGTGGTGGTGGCGTTACAGAATTACAGACGCTCAAGAGTTGGAGAGGACCCCAGAGGCCATCTAGTCCACTCTATGGCTGAACAAAGATCTCTTCTACTACATGATGATGATGATGATGATGATGATGATGACGACGACGACAACGACCATGACCTTGTAAGTCTTCTCCATGGTAAACATTTACAGATTCTTCAAATGAGCCTCGCATACTATGAATTCAAGATCCTTTACCATCCTCATTTCTCTCCTCTAGAGGCCCTCTAGTTCATCAGTTATCTTCCTAAAATTTGGAGCCCAGAACAGAAAAAGGGCAGAGTATATATAGCAACAATATCACCTCCCCAGTGCCAGATACTCTGCTTTCCTTAATACAAACTAACCTTATGGTAGCTTTTTTGATTTCCATAGCACAGTGTTTTTTTTTTCCCTTTTAACATTTTGTATATACTTTATATTTATTTACTTGTGTGTCTATTATATTCTCTAACCTCCTTCCTGCTGTGTAAGCTCCTTAGGCTGAAACTATTTTAATTTTTTTTTCTTTGTGTCTCCAGTGCTTAGCTCAATACCTTGCACATAACAGGTGCTTAATAAACATTTGTTCAGTTAAATTAACTAATAATAATAGCTTCATTTTATATAGATATATATGCACATATGTACACATATACACATATAATAGCACTATGGGTTGATAAAGCACTTTATACATAATTCATTAGGACCCCCAGGTCTTTTTCAGACAAACTGCTCCATACTCATGCCTCTCACATACTTGGGAAGTTGATTTTTTATTTTTTTGGACCCAAGTATAGTATCTTTTTGTTAAGCAACTGACATTTTTCTCTCCTAGCCAGTGTCTGAAACCTACCTATCTGTGAAACTGTTTCGGAATAACTACATGTGTGAGTCAGAAAGACACAGTGTAATGTGTGACCTAAGCAGCATTTAAGCCCCAGTGTTATAGGAGAAAGTATAACAGGTCTTCTCCCCATAAGTGCTGAAGGGCCTAAGTAGCAAGGAGTGATTCCCTGTGAAGTTAGATGGCTCAGATCTCAGAACAGTCCATCCTGGGTAAGCAAACAGACCTGAGCTTCATTAAAATCTTCCAGATGTCTTTGCTTCCACTGTTCTCCCCTGACCATAGCACTAAGGGTAATTGGATGTGCTATTTCCATATTCCCTGAACAATTGACTGCAGAGAATGCTTCCTTCTGAAGCAAGGCCTTTTTGGGTGGGGGAGGGAAAGGGAAGGAAGAGTGAGTACAGCTCCAGAATTAGAAGCAAAAGAAATGTGCTGTAGCCCAGTACCCAAAGGAGAAATGTCAAAGCTCTTAGCACAATGCCTGGCACAGTAAGTATGAAATAAATGTTGTTGCTATTATTTTTATTATTCAGCATAACTTAGTGGGAAGGTCACTAGATGTGGAATGAAGAGACCCCTGACTGGTTATGATTTGGGAGCACATCACTTCTCTGTTCTGGGGCTCAGTTTACTCAACTATACAGTAAGGATGATGTTCCAAATAGTAATAATAGCTAGCATTTCAGTAGCTCTTTAAGGTTTGAAAAGCACTTTACAAATATCTCATTTGATCCTCACAACAACCTGAGGAGATATGTGCTGTTATTATCCACATTTTATGGATGAGGAAAACAAGGCAGACAGACTTGCCCAGGGTCAGCCAGCTAGTAAGTGTCCGGCAGAATTTGAACTCAAGTCTTCCAGATTCGAAGTCTCTACTGCACTTCCTTAGCTGTCTAATGATCCTTATGGTCCAATCTAACACTGACATTCTGTTTTAAGTTCTATCCTAGCTCTAAAGTTACACAATTCCAATATCTCTGATGTCGTAACTGTGACTTGTGTCCAAAAGCAATAAAAGGGAAGATATTGTAGGTCTGAGACTTCATAGTGATGCAATCAACTACAAAGAACGTTTTGTTCCTCCTTATTTTTCTTGCATCCATCCCTTCTGTTCCTTTTCATGGTCAGTCCCTCCTCCAGGCCCTCCATCCCCACTTGTAGGATGATTGTCATTGTCCCTTTAACCTAGTCACATTCACAGGATCACATATTTATAGCTGGAAGGGACATTAGAGGCCATCCAGTTCAACCCCTCATTTTACAGCTGAGGAAACTGTGTCTGGGGCTGGATTTGAACCCAGGTCTCTCCTAGCTCTGAGGTTGGCTCTCTCGCTCCATTGTGCTAAGCTGCCTCTTTAAAGGAGCAATGGGAAATAAAGATGAAAGGATTGGTTGAGGTGAGACAGCTAAGGACTTGGGACACAATGGAGGTTTCTGATTAAGGGAATATCATGATGATATCCTGTTTTAGGAAGATTAATCTGACAGTGGGGTGGAGCATAGTTTGGAGGGATGAGACAACATTGAAAAAGATCATTAAGGGGACAATGACAATCCTACAAGTGAGGGATGGAGGGCCTAAAGGAGATGCAAAAGAAGAAAAGGGCAAAACGTTTTCTATTCCCAAACATTTAAGCAGACAGCCTGGTAGCTAGTTCAGCCTGTGTGTTAGGAGCAGGGGTGTATTTGAAGTGCAGGTATTCTTAGGATCCTAAGCCTTAGGGTTGGAAAGGACCTTGGAGATCATCTATCCTAACTCCCTTATTTTACAGACGATGAAACAGAGACCCAAAAAGGTTGAAATTAGTTGCCCCAGATTATATGTGCAGTAGAGGACAGAGGTGGATTAAATCTCCTGACTTCAAAGCCACCCTCCTTTCCCCTACACTACATATGAGGGTATACAGTTAAGTTCATTCTTCATAAGGCTAACAAGTCAGTCCTGAGCTGCCAAAAAAATTCATTTGTTCCTACTATACAAAAAAAAAGAATAATAATGCAAATGTATGGAAAACTGCAGAGAATTCTCTCTGTTGATCTGCCCTGGCAAAGAGAGTTACTCATTAGTATTTGAGAAATGCTGTACTTGTCCTGCCAAAGTGATCATCTGGGGAGTAGTAGTTAACTTTCAAATGTTGTGGCTGTGTCCTGATATGGCCCCAGCTTTAAGATCCTGTGTAGACTGACTACAGATTGGCCTGAAATAAACCTGATCTTAATCATGCCTAACAAACTAACATTCAGAGGCCAGGACCATTTAATCAAAGCAAATCCCAAGCCTGAATGACTGCTCTTTTAAAACTAACATTCCTGATTAGTCTTTCATCATGTCATCTACCTCCTTCAGAATCACAAAGTATGGTTAACAGGACACAGTATATGGATAGCAATCAAAGTGAACTAGAAAGTCTAACAGAAGGGGATAAATTTGGCTTCACAGTTATTCACCAGGAGCCGTGCGTATGGGAACCATGCCTTGAGCATGACATTGAAGAGTATGCCTTATTCAAGACAAATAAGATAGATAATGAAGGAAGTAGTGGAATAACAGTATATATTAAGAAGATATAGTCATATTAAAAAGTTTTGGATGGGGGTGGAGGAAATTTGAGTAAAGAAAAGTGATGACAGCATCATAATATACTATAGACCACCTGGACAGAAAGAATAAATGGATAAAGAGTTCAGAAAACAGCCTGTCAGAGATACATCACTTGGTAGTTATGGGCTACTCCATAACTACATGTCTTCTAGAGCTCCCTCTCCCCAGAGAAGATAATTTTATCCTTCAAAAGGCAGATGACAGACACAAGTGGAATTGCTATTCTGGACCTTTTTCTCACCAACAAAGAACAACTAGTTGCTAAAATAGAAATTATGAAAACCTTAACAATTCCACCTTAGAAATTGTGATAGAGAAGTCTGATGGTCACTATAGATACAGGGTTCAGAGAACAGATAGGTAGCATCTCATGGACTAACAGCCCAGGAAGGATGGGAAGTTCTCAAGGATGCAAAAAGTTTCAATGAGGAAAAAAGGAGGGAGTTGCCCAAATAAACTGATGTAAGTCTATAAGGAACTCATCAACCAATGTAGATTTTTTTAAAAGAAATGTACAGAAGGAAGTGGGGCATGGTCCTATAAGAATACTTCAGGGGGTCTAAGGCCCAAAATGATCAAGGAAAGCCAAGGACAACAAAGAGGGTGCCTTTGAAGCTCTTTGGGAGGAAAAAAAGGATTAAAAAAGGGATAAATACTACTCAGGATAGATGGAGCTGCATTCCTCAGGATTCTAAGAGTAAACCCAGGTAGCTGGGATGATTCTTCTAATGTTATTGGTGTGAACTCCCATTCTTGTATGTTCCCCCAATATCAATCAGTTATCTTTTCCACCCTATTATCAGTTTCACTAATTGATATCTCCCCATTATCATTAATTGTCAATTGACATCAATTATCTTTTGCAAAAGGATATTTACTAAGAACATAAGTATGAACACAGGCCTCTTGAAACCAAGGGCACACTCTTCTCTACCACTTTAATCCCCAAGGAGAGTGGGCTCAGACTTAAGGCAGTGGCTGCAAAGTATTTGCCCCACCAATTCTTTTTCAGATTTGGCATAGTCTATGACAGAGTTTCATCCTGGCTTGCAGGACATGACACGGGAGCTGTCAGGTGGATCTGTTGCTGAACTGGGTCAAGCAGGTCATTCTTTGAGGTGGCACTACACTTACTCAGCTGTGGTGACTACAGTCATCTCTACCATGGACTCATGTTGCTGGACCTCTAGTGGCTACTCTGACCCTCAAGAGGTTGTCCCTCTCCAAAAACTCATCACCTAAATGTAGGAAAGAATAGATAGAAGGGTAGAAGTGACATAGGCATTGTGTGTTTGAAGTCACATGGTGACCAGGTAGGGGAGGGGCTGCCCCAACTGGAGACTTACAGCATTTCTTCTTCACTCAAACTGCCAGGATTAGAGAGGCAATTTGGAAAATTAGTGCCTTTTGTGTGCACGTTCAGTTCTGGCTCAGTAGCCAATTAAAAGGCTTTTCTTCCGCACACAGTGAAGCAGATACAAAACAGTCATAGAATATACCCACGTGCTCTGAAGTGGAGAGCCCTCTATTCTTCATCATCACACACTTCCAGAAGCAAGCTCTCCAGACATCTATGGGAGGCCCTGGTGTGTGCTCCCAGGACCGGGCCCTCATTGGCCAGTCCCCTCTTACACTGGGAACATCACCTACACCAGTTTGACCAGAATATAATGTAAGTGGGGGGGGGGGGGGGGGAGGGCTGTTAATATGAAAGCAGCCAAGAAAGCTAGGTTAGAATTAGATTTTAAAGGACATTAAGTGCTCAAAGGAATGAAAGAGCATTATTAAGTACTTAACTATGTGCCAGAAATAGTTTTAAGCCCTAGAGATAACAAAATAGCAAGACAGTCCCTTCCCTTAAGGAGTTTATATTCTAATATGGGGAGACAACACCTATAGGGTAATGGAAGCCAGGGAAGGGAGTTGTGGTCTGCGAAGTCATAAGGATGATGAGTGGTACAATGGGACAGTTAATTGACATGATGGACATGCCCTTTGTAGCAGCAATGGTAGTGCTGATTTGGTTCCTAGAACAAGAGATGGAAAGGGAGGGAGAGGTAGGGTACTCTTTGAGCAACAGAATGAAAACGTGGCAATAAAACATGCAAGCTTGAGGCTGGGAACTGGATGTCTAATTGAGAGAGTCTGCATTTTATCCCTGTGGGCATTAGGGAGCCAATGAAGCTTCTGGACCATGGGAGTAACATCATCAGATTTAGGAATGATTTAGGAATATCAATTTGGTAGCCATCTGGAGAAGTGCAATGTGTCTACACCTCAATTTGTACAATTCTTGTCTATGTCCTCCTATAAATCTTCTACAGGGTAACCACATCTAACACTAGGTCTCTTGACATGTTCAGTCTTTGGGTTGACTACCTATTATCCCTTATTCTTGCTAGATATGTGGTTCCACTCCTTTTCTGTTCATGCATCTCATTGAGGATATTTTTATGTACCATTTTGCACATAGTTACTGGTAATAAATTGCAGCCTGTTTACCCCACCATGAATCTCACCATCCATTGTCCTTGGGCTCACCCACAATTTTGATTCTTCAGAGATTCCAGTATTCCATGATTTATAGTCATGCAGCGTCACCAGAAGAATATTGATGATAGAATGATGAGTTTTTTCCTTCAAGGAGAAGCTTAGGGTCTTTAAGAATGCAGCAGGGTCCACAGGATAATAGCACTGACTATTATGGTCAGCATTTCTGTGTTCAAATCTCACCTCTAATCATTACAACCTGGGTAACCTTGGGTCAGTAGCTTAACCTACCTCAGCTTTGGTTTCCTTATCTGTAAAATGAAGGGGTTGGACTGAATGGTCTCTGAGGTCTATGATCTTATAATCCTTTTAAAAAAAAGTCCTACAAAGTTTCACAAATGAAATTCAGTCATTTTTCTACCATCTATTTAGTTTCTGGTGCAATTTAATTTCCATCTGCAGTGTCTACCCAAGATAAATATGCTGATGGACCAGACAGTAAGCAATCTTTGCCCTTTTATTTTTTCCTTTGTGCATAGTTAGGCCAGACTCTTCTTCAGGATTATAACTCTCATTTAGGAACCTCTACAGTGCTCTAGGTCTTGATGTAATCAACAAAATGTCACCTACAGACACAGGAGCACTGGAGAACCTCATCATCTATAGGGAATTCCTATTCCCTTTGGACTCTACATTGGACATCTGCCATGATGGTGGCAAACACTTTTGGTGAGCATAATCCTCTCTGATTTATGCCTTGCTTGATATTAATAAACTGAAAAATGTACTTTCTGCTACAACTGCCTAGCCTTTTTATGCATGGAATGCAAGGCCCTTCCTTACTTTGGTGTCTTAGAATCCTTAGCTTCCTTCACGTTTTAGCTCAAACACACCTCCTTCAGGTGTTTTTCCTAATCCCTCCAGCTACTAGTGCCTCCCTGCTCCCCCCGCCACACACATACCCCATAACCTTGTTTTTCATTTATATATACTTATGTATGTCCACATTGTTTCCCGCAATAGAATGTATGTTTTTTTGGTTTGGTTTTTTTTTAGGCAATTGGGGTTAAGTGACTTGCCCAGGGTCACACAACAGCTAGTAAGTGTCAGGTGTTTGGTCTGAGGCCTGATTTGAACTTAGGTCCTCCTGACTTCAGGGCCAGTGCTCTATCCACTTTGCCACCTAGCTGCCCTCTGGAATGTATGTTCTATCAGGGCAAGAACTGTTCAGGCCTCTAGGTAACATCGAGTTCAAAATGGCCAATAGGCAGTCAGAGAAGCAGGACTGGAGTCAGCATAGAGATTAGGACTGGATAATTAGATTTGAGAATCATCAGCATAGAGACAATAATTGAATTTATGGGAGCTGCTAAGATTACCAAGGAAAAAGAGGAAGGAGAAAAGAAGACCAGGAGTCCTGTGGGGCATCCACCATTAGCAGGCACTACCTGGGTGAAGATCCAGCAGAGGAGACTGAAGAAGAATTTCCTTATAGGAAGGAGGAGAACCAGGAGAGATAAGTGTCACACAAACCTAGAGGGAAGAGAATATCAAGGAGAAGAGGGAGATCAACAATGTCAAATGCTGCAGAGGAGTCAAGAAGTATGAGGATTAAGAAACGGCTATTAGATTTCACAATTAATTAGATTCTGAGTAACTTTGGAGAGAGCAGTTTTGACTGAATGATGAGGTAGGAAGCCAGATTGTAGAGAATTAAAACAGAAGAAAAAATGTCACAGTGAAACTTGATAAATGAAAGAATAGATGCCCTCAACAAAAATAGGGAAGTTCAGAAGAGGAGCAGGTTTAGGGGAAAGTGAGTTCCATTTCTGCCATGTCCAGCGTGGTTAGAACACAAAATGCATAAAGAAGAAAAATGGAGGGAAAATAAGCCTGAAAAGGTAAATGGGAGCCAATATGTGGAAGGACTGAAATGCCAGACTAAGGAGTGTATGTTTTTTGTTAGAGGCAGTCTCAGAAGGCATCTAGGGCAACTGATATCTCTGAAGGTTTTGAGCAGGTTAATGAAATGGCTAGGATTATGGATTGGGCAGTATTAATTGTTATGATAATGAAGGAGTTAAAACTATGGGAGAAATGGCAGAAATCAGGAGAAGAAAAAAATTAGCTGATGAGGTGAGGGGGTGGGGTGGGAAGGGGTGGGAAAGGGTGGGAAGAACTATCAAGGTCAAGGCCATCTATAGTTTTAGAGGTTGACCTTTGTTGCTGAAACATAGCTTTAGAATCCTCTAGCCTTATTATTTTACATGTGTTTTAAGAAACAAAGATGCTGAGGAAGAAGAGTCCTTGAAATCAAGACATCACTAAGACCCAATGGACATCAGTGGTGGGGTGAGGCTCTCCCACAGAAACTGACAGTCGTGTCATACTGGTCAAGGTACCCTAGAGGGGAAGTGCAACAAGGCACTTCTCAAAGCTAGGCATGTGCAGGACTAGGTCAATGGTATTTTTCACCTTAAATTATTTATTTAATTTTCCAAGCACTTATTATCTCTCCCTCCCACATCCTCCCCCACCAAATGAACAACAAAAAAGGAAAAAGAAAACCTTCATATCAAATATGCATACTCCCACAAAAACAAATTCCTATATTATATCATTGATGTTATGATGAGGAAGAACAGTAGGGGGTACTGGTAGAGTGGCTTTGGAATCAGAAGACCTTGATTCAGATCCTGCCTCTATCCCTTATTATCTGTGTGACCTTGGACAAATCACTAAACCTCTCTGAGCTTCACTTTCCTTATCTATAAAATGAGGGGGTTAGATTAGATGACCTCTAAGGTACCTTCTAGTTCTAGTCTGTGAGTCTATAATATCCCTGATCCTCGTTTGAGTCATAATTGCAGGCAGGTAGGAGAGAGCATCCCTGTGGAGCAGCATGAGGGTATAAGGAAGAAGGACTCTACCTTGCTGAGTGTGATGTTCTGTCTGTAAGTAGTGGGGATGGGGTTCAGCTGCATGCACAGTGTGCTGAGAGCCTGCCTCCCATAATTGCTAGCTGGAGCTAAGTGGCCAGTCACGTAATTAAATAAACCTAAGGCCCCTTTGTGTTATTTTTGACCCAAGAAAGCCGTGATGGAGGCAGAGCATCATAAGCAGGAATATGCCTTCTTTTCACTTCTGCCATTTGAGTTATCTGTCATCTCACCCATCCAGGTAGCATCCCCACTAGTGCAAATCACAGCTTGTCCATACCTTCTCATTTTTTGCTGTTTTCACATAGCACCCACTGTGGAATACTTTGCCTCTTTGCATTTGTACCCTCAAAATAGGTTCCCAGAGAGTAGCTACTACTCCCTCAGAGTGAAGAGTTAAGGATTTTATCACAAGCCCCCATCTGGTGTGGCCCTCCATCCCTCCCCATCAATCTCCCCAATATTATTTAGCTAATTAACATCAATTAGCTTTTGTAAAGAGGTATTCACTGAAAATGTATAGCAAAAAACTAAGTACAATGACCTAAAAAATTAAGATCACACTATCCTTTGCCACCTCTGTCCCTGGGGAGAATGTGCTTGATCCAGTGTAGTAGTTAATGGTTCAATCAGGTCACTCCCAGGGCCTGGCTGCCATGGATACTGACAGTCTCTGCTACCTAGTCTAGTTGCTGGACCTCTGGTGGCCCTTCTGACCTTTTGAAGCTCACAAATTGTAACCTTGTCTGTTTGTCTCCAGATACTCATTCACTTAAGACCAGGAGAGAATAGACCTTGACAGACTACTGAAACAGCAGCATTATACTTTCATGGCCATATAGTCAGTCACTGGGCAGAGGCAGGCAGCAAGCCAATGCCACATCTGTCTCTCTCCTGATTCAGAAGCTAATGACTGTCCTTGGCTTGTTTACCACTAGGAAAGAGAGAGATAAGGCCCAGTGGACTTATGGAATGGAAGAGAAAGAGAGATTTCGTCTGTTTGAGCCTTTTGAATGTACACTCAGTTGGAACTCAGCAGCCAGTTAAAAAGCCTTTCATCTCAATATAATAAGGTTATAGGAAACAGAGAATCTCTCTCTCTCTGCTCTGGAGCAGGGAAGGAAAGAGCCCTTCCATTCCACTCTTAAGCCTCCACATGGATGGGCAAACAGAGCATAGTACATAAAATCAAAGGACTGGGCCCTCATTGGCCAGTCCTTATCCCCCATTACATACACACACACACACACACACGTACATATATATGCATATGTACATATAGAAAAGATTTGATTGATATAAATCAAATACTAGATAATTGTGGAGGGGAAGAAAGTATGGGGGGATGGAGCTCAGGAAGGACCAGGAAAGGTCCTAAAGAAGATGGCACTTGGACTGAGTTTTGAAGGAAACCAGGGATTCCAAGAAGGAGAGATAAGAAGGGGAAACACTCCAGGCATGGAGCCAGTGTGTGAGGAAGAGCAAGTAGTAGTTCTGGTATCTGTATGAGTGTTGAGAGGAGGAAATAATACTGAGAAGGTAGATATGATAAGGTTGGCCAACTGATCCCCCTTGAGTTGACTGAAAAAGTGGGAATTTCTTTGACTGAAAAGCTTAGGATGGGACTAAGGGACCTAGTAACTCAGAGATGGAGTGCTCAGTGAGGTCCTGCCAGATAAAACCCACTTTGCCTTATACATTGCTCCATTATTCATTAAGCAGAGAGGAGGTAATATACCTTAAGTAAATGCTAAGTACTGAGAAGCATGGACAGCTAGGTGGCTCAGTGGGTAGAGTGCTGGACCTGGAGTCAGGAAGATTCCTCTTCCTGAGTTCAAATCCAGCCTCAGATACTTGCTGGCTGTGTGACCCTGGGCAAGTCACTTAACCCTGTTTGCCTCCTTTTCCTCATTTGTAAAATGAGCTGGAGAAGAAAATGGCAAGCCACTCCAGTATCTTTGCCAAGAAAACCCCAAATGGGGTCGCAAAAGAGTCAGACGCAACTGAAAACGACTGAACGACAGCAAAAAGCACAACCTCAATGTGTGTATACATACATATGTATATGATTTATATATACATATATAGTGTATATATATAAATATACATGTGTACACATATACATGTATGTATATGTGTGTGTGTGTAATGTGTGTGTGTGTGTATGTCTGTGTGTGTGTTTTGAACAGCTGAGTTTCCTATTCCACTGAAAACACTAGGGATCAGTGGAAATACAAGGAGAATACAAGATTTAGAAAGCAATAGCATAACAAATGGTGAATGTCTAGCCAAATTTCATACCAAAATGAAGTGTCTGGAGCCTCAGTAAAATTAGAAATCGAGTAAAAAACTTCAAGGAAAATAGCAGCTGTGAAAAGCATGCAAACAGGAACTATCCATGATGGGAAGAAAGGAAAGTAACTAATCCTCCCCCCTACCAAGGGCTGATGACCCAGCCACCCTCTCCAGTTACACCAAATTGTCCTGGAATCTCTATTGATGAGGTTAATAGGTTTCTTTCAGACATTCTTCCCAAACTTTAAACATGCACAATTACCAACACATGGGTTAGGCCCTCCTGGGTTTTTCCTCCACCATCAGGGGCTTTCCTGTTTTGTTTTGGTTTTTTCCTCTCTGAGAGCCTCAACCTTTCTTGTTCTAAAGAAGACTGACAAGGTTTCTTTGAAGTTTCCTTGATCTCAATCTATCTTCAGGTCTTCTCTGTGGTTCCGGAAGATTCCACTTCTTTTCACACCACTGATTTCCATCTTCTTGTCAACACCTCTGCTCTGAGATGAGTGAGCTAGGGAACCCTTCATAAGGACAGCTCTTTTGATGTAGTGAGTGGATAGAGCATAGGACCTGGAGTCAGGAAGACCAGAGATCACCTCCTGCCACAGACATTTACCAGCTGGATGATCCTGGGCAAGTCACTTTGAACAAATACCTGCCTCAGTTTACCTCAGCAGCAAAAATGGAGATAGTGATAGCACTTACCTCCCGGCATTGTTGTGAGGATAAAATAAGATAATATTTGTTCTGTGCTTGGCAAACCTTAAAGCACTATCCAAATGCTTGCTATTTTTATTAAGAGGCACTTTTATTAAGAGGAAAACTGAGAAGTGGATGGTTTTAGGAACCCTTATCCCCATTTTATGGATGAGAATTCTGAAGGAAAAAGAGATTAAGCCACTGTCCAGAGTCATCCAGCTACTAAATGGCTGTTAGTAATTGGTTTGAGGATGGAAGAATATTGTTTATAGATTTTGGGGAATCTACCTCTACCTCGGTTGGGGAGGAATTGCTATATAAATGAGGTTCACACCCCATTCAGGTCTAGTGCCTAATTGTCAGACCAGCCCCCATCTTTTGTGTGGTCCATAGTATATGTGGGAAGGCATGAGAGTTAAAGGCCAGGTCCAGCCCTCCCAAGTTGGCGGCATCTCAGCTGGGGTGGTCTGGCTTCTGTTACATTTCTATTTGGGTTGTTTCTGACACCCCACCCCCACTCCCACCCCCCGCTCCTGGGGACAGCAGACAGAACCTACTGTCACATGTCAGGGTTTCTACACCTGATCTTTCCAGCCTTGTTATACGTGACTTCCCTTCCTTTACTGTCCAACCCAACGGGTTTTTTCTGCGCTCCTCACACTCCTCTCATCTCCCATCTCAGGGCCTTTATACTGGCCATTTCCCCATGCCCCAAATGCACTCCCTCCTCACCTCTTCCAAGACTGCTCAAACATTACCGTCCATGTGAAGCCTTCCCTGACTGCTAATGCCCTCCTTCCACCCCTCCCTCCCTCCTTCCCTCCTTAGCCTACATTTAACTCTCTTGTATTTCTTTTCTATTCATTCTGTATATGCTTATACAGGGTATCCCAAAAGGCTCAGTCTGGTTTTAAGACTTTTGGGACACCATATATGTGTATACATTTTCTCCCGGGCTAGACTGTAAGCTCTTTGAAAGCACACTGTTTCATTTGTTGTTTTTGTTGGCCTAACAACTTACACAATTCCTGGCACATAATAGGTGTTAAGAGAGGGGGGTTTGTTGATTTAGGTATCTGCAAGAGAGTACAGTGGTGATCAGCTCCTGGGCTGTATCTGAGCCAGGGCACAGAGTACATCACAAAGGATCTGAGTCGTGATGACACCTTTGCTTCTGAATTCTTCAAGGTGTATGAGCTGCTGCTGTGTTGTCCACATAGGGGCTAAGAGCCAAGTATGTGATTTTTTTTGCGACTGAGCTCAATCCTACATCATCTGAAAAGGGTGTGTGATGGCAGGCATCATACACGACATTGCTAGAGCCAGATATTGAGCCCAGCCCTTCTGACTCCGAGCTCGAAGCTGTTTCCACTGCAGCACACTGCACCTCTGGTTCTTCCTGCCTCTTGTTTGTGGCTCGCTGGGAAGAACCTTCTCCTTCCTGCCCATCTCTTACTGAAGCTGCCTTCCTTCCAGTGGCCAAACATTTATTATAAAAATTAATTAGTTCATGATCCAGTTCTTTCTCTGGGCAAGACTGAGTTATTAAGTTTTAAGCTGGAGATCCTGATCCAATCTCTCCCCTCCCCTTTTTCTAGATAGGAAAAGTGAGGCCCAGGGTAGTCAGGTCAATAGATAGCTTCCAGAATGGGAGGGCAAATGGGAGGCATTTGCTTCTTATCAGGGTAGTAGCACAGTAAGGTGTTTGGACTTGGTACCGAATAAATCCATGTACCATTGTGCTGGCAGTTCTTCATGATCCCTTCTTGGCCATTCTCCAGCATCTCCTCTCTGAATTGTACCTGATCTTATTGCCCATTTTCATTCAAATCCACCAAGGAATGGAGTAATTTTGCTTCTGCTCCTTTTTGAGAAAACTCAAATTCTGAAGGTCTCATGGGAAGACAGGATGAGGTCACCACTGAGCTGGCGCCATAGTGCAGGACAATTAAACAAAGCAGGACTATGTCTGATGTGTTACAGACTCTCAGAATTGGAAGAGGCCGTCTGCTCCCACACCTGAGAAGAAATCCAGCCTTTGCTGGAAGCCCTCCGGTAAAGGGAGGCCCACCTCAGGAGGCCCTCCTGAGGCAGTCCATTCCACTTTTGGACAGCTCCAGGTATAGCCAAGCTTTCCCTCATGTCCAGCTGAAATATTCTCTGAACCTTTGACCTGCTTCTAATGCTGTCTTCTGGGTCAAAGCAGTACAAATCTAAACCCTCTTTCTTATGACAATTCCTCAGTTAGTTGAAGACAGTAACCTTCCCCAACCCTTGTACCACCCCCCCCCATCAAATCTTCTCTGCTCTAGACTAAATACCCCAGTTTGATCCTCCTATGGTTTGATCTCCACTCCCTTCCTCATCTAGGTCACCCTGCCCTGGATGGATACATTCCAGTGTGTCACTGTCCTTCCTAAAATATGGCAGCCAGGACTACTTCCTGCTTCCATTCCAGAGTGATTAGTACAGTGCTGTGATTAATAAATCCCTGTTGACTCTATGAAGTTTATGTGTCATACTCATGCTCACTTCACAGGGTCACCCTGTTAACCTTTTTATCTTGTAACATTTTTTTAACTTGGAGTTCCAAATTCTCTTCCTCCCACCCCTCCCCCACCCATTGAGGAGGCAAGTAATAGGATATCAATTACACATGTGAATTTCATTATTATTTCATTATTTCATTCCTTATTAGCCAAAACCACCCTCTCAACGCTAGAAAGTGCTAGAATTGGAATAAAAAGTCACAAAACCACAGAATTTCAGAGTAGGAAGGAACCTCTGCATCCGTGTATTCAGCCGGTTCTAGTTCTACCTGCTCTGTTAAAGCTTTCCCTGATGAAACCTGCTCAGTGTTCTCTCACTCCCCAGACCTCCCATGACAACAACTGCCCACATTTATACTGTGGCTCACAGTTACAAAGTGCTCGACCCTGTGAGGCATCTGGGATAAGTACAGTCACTTCCCCCAGTTTTACAGATGAGGAAACCAAGGCTTAGCTAGGTTAAGTGACTGTCACACAGATAATGGGTGACAGGACCAGGGCTAGAACCCAGCTCATCTGGCAGCTCTTTCTATTTAGTCCATTCATCTGGCATTGATATACTTCTATGAACCTGTCTTCAATTCAGTCCTCCAAGCATTTTGTAACTGCCTCTGCTGTGCACTTTGTGCCAGGCAGTGGAGATACAAAAGTGAAAAACAGGGAGGATCTGACATGTATATAAATAAGTAAACAATCAACAAATATGTATTAACCACCTATTATGTGCTTTCAGCTGGGGCAGCTAGGTGGTACAGTGGATAGAGCACTGGCTCACAGGCAGGAAGATCTGAGTTCAATTCCAGCCTCAGACTAGCAATGTGACCCTGGGCAAGTCACTTAACCTCTGTTTGCCTCAGTTACTCATCTGTAAAACGTGGACACACTGGAGAAGCAAATGGCAAGCCACTCCAGTATCTTTGCCAAAAAAAAACCCATGGACAAGTCTACAGGGTCATGCAGAGTCAGACACAACTAAACAACAACATGTGTAGTCCACTGTGCTAGATACTGTGTAGATACAAAGACAAAATGAAGCCATTCCTGCCATCAGAAGCTTACATCTTCTCTGGGGAGGCAACATGGACACCTATCATTAAAAATAAAATATATACAAGGAAGTTCAGGGAGGAAGTCACTAGGCAGCAGCTGAGGGGCGGGACTTTACGTGGGAGGTGGTGGTTGCACTGAGCTTTGAGGGACGCTAAGGGGCCTTCTAGGCAGAGGTGAGGAGGGAAGTCATTCCGAACAGCCTGGACAGCCAAGTGCTCCGGGGAGTCTTCCCCGGGCGGAGGGATGGGCACGCGGAACATCATCACGTGTGAGAAAAGTAAGTCCGGTTTGTTGGACTCTAGAGCGTGTGGAGGGAGTGTGCATACGCATGGAATAAGTGCTCGAAAATGCAGATGTGATGAGGGCAAAAGCCCATAAAACAGGATCTCTGAGCAGTGGCGATATGGCTGGCCCACTCAGTCTTTAAGCCACGTAATTGGCTCTTTCTTGATCAAACACAATCCCCATCACCTGGAAAGTGATTTTAGCAAGAAATAGAGGAAAGAACATTAGAATGGATAATCAGTGCCTGGGCAACTCTGGAGAGAGCATAGGAGCTAGAGTCAGATGACCTGGATTCAAATTCTGCTGCTTGATATTTATTACTTGTATGAACTTAGACAAGTCCCTTGACTTTTCTGGGCTATGGTTTCCTCGTTTGTTAAAATGAAGGCATTTAACTACATGACTTCTAGGTCCCCTTCCAGCTCTCAATTCCATGCTCCTTGAGGAAGGTTGATGTCCTATCAGTAGACCCTTAGCCCAGGGCAATGAGGTGGCACAGTGGATAGAGCATCAGGCCTAAACTCATTTTCCTGAGTTCAAATCTGGCCTTAGAGACTTACTAGCTGTGTAACCCTGGGCAAGTCACTTAACCCTATTTGCCTCAGTTTCCTCATCTGTTAAAGGAGCTGGAGAAGGAAATGGCAAACCACTCCAGTATCTCTGCTAAGAAAACCCCAAATGGGGTCCCCAAGAGTCAGATACAACTGAGAAGTGATTGAACTCCGCAGCAGCCCTAGAGTTCAGATGGGGGAGGTTTACTCTTTCAATCTAAGATCCAAGACACCCCTGGAAGAGAAACTTTCTGGAGGCAGAAGCCCAATCACTAGTGTTCACCTTTCTACATCCAACCCAGAGATAGATCAACTGTGCAAATATTGTACTGGTTAAGTTTTGCCAAGGTTAAAAGCCTGCCACGCCCTCCTACCCCTTGTTGTAGGGCTTGTTAAACTGGGACAGCCGTGATTCATTTTCTGTGGCATCTAGCTTATGGTTTCTTTGACCCTTCTTTATAATATGTATAAGGATACAGTTGTATTCCTTAAAATTTTGTAACTGCCAAGTGCCATCCATCCTCATTCTGAGCAATGTAAATGAATCAATATTGCCTGCTGCAGAATAGATACATGAATATACATAGTTATAAGCAGTTATTTTAATAAGTAAGGCTTTGTCAAGATCTTTGTATGTTGGAAGTTGATTTCACCTCCTCTATGAAATCTGAGTAAACATTAGTAGAGCATCACGTGTGAGGTTGAGCAATTAGGTCAGTGATGCTGGAATGTAGAGCTCATGGAGGGGGGTGATTGAAGAAGTGTGAGGAGGAGAATGGGGGGGGCAGTGGAAATCCATAACCAACCCAGAAAAGCATTTGATTCCTCACTTGAGAGTATATAAAACAAACCATTCTTCTGTCATTTGACAGATTAAGAGACAGAACTCCATGAGAAGATGTGTGCCTGTATAGATGGTTAAAAGGTACAGTGGAGAGAGAGCATGCTGTACTTGGAGTCAAAAAGACCTGAGTTCAAACCCTACCCCACACACTCATTAGCTATGTGGAATTAGGCCTCACTCTGCCTCAGTTTCCTCCTCTGGAAAATGGGGATAATAATAATCCCTCCTTCACTGGGTTGTTGTGAAGATCAAATGAGGTAACATATGTAATGGGCATTGTAAACCCTAAAGCACTATATAAATGCTAACTAATAAAAAGTATTATTATATATTTTACATAATTATAAATATACAATAATAATTTATAATAATTATATGTGATAGTTATATTTTATATTATTATTATTATTATTATTATTATATCACTTGACAAGTATTCTGTAGGTATTCACTATCCCTTGCTTTTTTTTTCTTTTGCTCCTAGCTGAAGCCCCTGCCCCCTTCCCAAAAATAGCTTCTTAGATAAGTTTCTATCTGGATTCAGATAGCCCCATCATTTGTACCTAGTATCATAGACAAGACCCTCCACATCTCGCTTATCATCTAACCGTGAGTAAATTGGCAAAACATTCAAGTCCTTATATTTTCAAGCCCTTCAATCAAATACTGAGCTCAAAGCATCAGTTTGGAAGTAAAGGTTTCAGATAACACCTTGTCTCCCACTGGTCACTATTCTGGGCCCCCTGAAAAAGAGGGAGTAAGTATCTCCAACAGGCATCAGATATGGGACTTTTCCCATTAAAAAAGGGAAAGCTGGGAAGTAGTCTTTTGACTTGCCAATCCAATTCAGATCTAGCTGTGGAGGACCACAGCATCCATCCCATTCCTGTATCCTTCCCTGTTAGGATTGGTTATACAGACTGTCCTTCAATAAATCTTTTTCTGATCACAAGTCTTATAAATGGACAGGCCATTTTCCCTTTCCCCCCCTGAAGAGACACTGAGTAGCTATTCATTTGCCTGGCACATAGTTGGTATTTAATAAATGTTTATTGAAATGAATTGCATAGTAACCATCTCCAATACTCCACTTAAAATCAGGGAAGAATATGAGCAACAGAGACAGAGACAATAGCAAGGCCGTGTATTCACAAGGCACATGGCATCAGTCCAAGGAAGAGGGGAAAGGCTCAAGGTTTTTTTCCTGAATGCACCCCATTTCCAACTCAGCAGGCAATCAACAGTCCATCTCCTCCCCATGCAATCAGCAGACCACAACCAGTTACAGAATGCCGGCAGCCCATGCCCCATTTCAGGGAGTGGGGCCCTTTTGTTAGATGTCATCATGAAGTTCTCCAGCATCTTCCACATGGGCTGGTGGCAGGCAGAGTATGCTGTACTTGCTCTGAGTATGGAACTCCTTTGGCCAGGCCCCTTTAAGTTTTATAAAGCTCTGGTGGAGCCAGATGGCACCAATGCCATTATCTCCATTTTGCAGAAGACCCTGATTTTTAGGCAGATGAACTGGTTTGTCCATGTTCACAGAGCTGGTAAGAGTCAGAGTCAGACTTTTGTTCTAGATCTCTTGACTCCTCATCAATTATAATGAGCAGGCCCCAAAGTGGGAAAAGCAGCATCTCCTGTTAGACCTTTCCTAAACATCCCTTCTCTTGTTTTAAAGTCCAGTGAATGTCAAGTGAACTGAAACTAATTCCTGCTGTTTAGATGGAGTGGGACCCTCTGGGCTTAGCACAGTACCCTGCACATAGAAGGTTCTTAATAAATGCTAATAATACAGTACAATACAATAACATATCCTATCATACCATACTATATCATATCACATCATATTTCATCTTACAATATCATACCACATAATATCACATCACATAATATAACATAACATACTATAATGCTGTACAGTTCACTGACTGTAAGAGCTCTGGATAATTCACATGTCAATATCACTTTATCCTTCTTGGGTACTTACCATATATTCTTTTACTGAATACCCTAGGAGGGAAGTAATAGAAGTATTACTATACCTATCTTACACATGAAAAAACTGAGGCCCAGAGAGGAGAAATAACTCACCCAAGGTCAGACAGCCAGGCCCCTTGGCTATTTTCTCTCACTTCTAGTCTGATGATGACCCTTTTGTGTCCCCACACTGACCTTGCTAAAATGACAGAATGCCTGTTCTTTCCCATCATCTCCTAGGATCCCAACATGCAAAAACACCAAGGTAAGATGACTTCCTCGGAAAACTATCCCAGCAAAGAGAGGATTCAAATCAATAAAAAACAAAAACATGGAACAAGTTGGAAGGAATTCTGGGCCCCCAAAAGAGAGATTGGACTCCAATTTGGCAAGTGCTATGAACTCTTCCAAAGCAGTTAGATTTATAGTAGGGGCGTTTTCAGTTTCCCCATGGATGGCTGTCTGCTTCCCAACGTACTGACTTAAATACTAACAGGCCATGCTGAAAATCCAGCCAGATTGATTTGGGGGATAGTGGAAGAAGAGGGGAAGCAGGGGCCAAGATTAATTTGACTTGGCATCATCCCAGAGTTTGCACATGCTGACCACAAAAGGGGATGTCTTGGATCATTCTGGGGGGGGGGGATATGGGTTATTTACTATTCATTTCAACATATGCATCTCCTTCTTTAAATGCCTCCAGGGAGAGATGAAACCCTGCAGAACACCTCCAGCCAGGCTCCCTGGTAAAGAGGAAGGGGAATGTGAACTTTCTCTTCCTCGGAGCCAGTGGACCAGGTGATAGAAAGAAATTGGAATTAGGATTCAGATTCACATGTCCCTTGTTTGCTCTCCAGCCCCTGTGGTAGAAGGAGGGTTTGGATATGAGAGACCTTGGTTCATAGATCTGAAATTCTCCGAGTTTGAATGTACTTTGGATGGCTTCCAGTCTGACACACACACTTGAGTTGAAATGCCCTCTACAATATTTCTGAAGAGTGGTCACTTAGCCTCCACTGGAATTGTTCAGTCAGGCAACAAGCACTTATTAATTACTTATTGTGTGCCCAGCTGTAGGGATACAAAGAAAGGCAAAAATACTGACCCTGCCCTCAAGGAGCTCACAGTCTAATAAGGGAAACAACGTATAAACTGCTATGACCAGATATAGCCACGATGAATTGTAGATAATCTCAGAGGGAAGGTACTGGCATTAACGGGGATCACAAAAGACTTCATGTAAAGATAAGAGTTTTTAGTTCCCATGAGCCATTTTACTTTAGGATATTTCTATTTGTTAGAAGATTTTTCTTTATATTGAGCTAAAATCAGCCTCTCTATGGCTCTGTCCCCAACCCACCCCAGCAAGTAGAAAGGCAGTGTGGTTTAATGGAGAGGGTGCTGGGTTTGAAATCAAGAAGATCAGGTTCAAAATTAGGCTCAGTCACTTACAAGCTAGGATGACTAAATTTTCTGTGTCTCGCTTTTCTCATTTCTCAAATGAGAGAATTGGGCTTGTTAGTCTTAAAGGTCCCTTCCAGCTCTAAATCTATGCTCTTGTAGTCCTACGCCTTTTCCTTGCCTGAACGTCCAACATCATAGCTTCATTCTTTTGGATTGTCTTGCCCCACTTCCAGGTCACAGAGCTGATAAGAGTTAGCATCGGGACTAGAATTCAGTGTGATTTTCCTCATACCACACTGCCTGTGGTGTTCTGAGCTACCTTAAAATAGTTCTCTTATCCTAGCAACCTTGTGTATATAGCTTATTTGATGCTATATATAACTAGTTAGTCAGGCAACATCATTAATTGAGTACCCAGTGTCAACTGATCACTCTGTTGGGCTCTTTGGACACAAGTAAGGGAAAGGGGACATGGAATAATAATAGTAGTGGTATTAGAAAGAATTAATAATGATAATGATAATAATAATAATGGTAATTTACCTCCTTATTACAGGGGGGCTTAACTTGGGGTCCACAGACCCCCAAGATGAATAAATTTCAGGAGGTCCCTGAATTAGTTTTTTTCAGCATAATTTATTTCCTTCATAATCCTATGTATTTAATTTGATGCATTTAAAACATAATTCTGAGAGTAGTCCGGAGGCTTTCCCAAACAGTTCTTTTAGTGAGGAAGAAGACCTGAGTTCACATCTGGCCTCAGTCACTTAATAGCTGTGTCACCCTGGACAAATCACTCAACTCTGTTTGCCTCAGTTTTTTTCATCTGTAAAATGAGCTGGAGAAGGAAATGGCAAACCAGTCCAGTATCTTCACCAAGATAATCCCAAATGTGGTCACAAAGAGTCAGACACAACTGAAAACAACTGAACAATAACATAGGCCACTGGGGTCCCTTCCTAATCTGAGATTCTGGGATAATGTCCAAGAGTCTTGCATACCACTTGTATACCATAAGACTATGGAATAGGATTTTAGTGAAGGAATAATGATAATGATAATAAAACCTTACATTTGTGCCAGAGGTCTTGCTCTAGACCTTTTGACGTTGCATGGATATCAATGGACTATGCAAGATGTCTATTATTATCTCTCCAAACACATTACACACATTTTAATCTACAAAACCAAAGCGGATGGAAACTGCAAGGAGGAAAATTAAGTTGAATATAAGGGAAAATTCATAAAATTCATAAGAAATTTATAACATTGAATGCTGTCCAAATGTAGAATGGGCTTTTTTGGAAGGTAGTAGGTTCTTCCTCACTGCAGGTCTTCAGGCAAAGCTGGCAACCACTTTTCAGGAGACATTTCTTTGTCAGTTGTGATCTGGACTACAAGGACAGTAAGGCCCCTTCCAACTCTGAAATTTTGTGATTCTGATTCTGGGAAATGACAGAAGCTGAAATATGATATACACACCAAAAATGTAAAGAGATGATTTCTCCCAAGTGAACGGTTATAGTGAACATAGAATATAGGGCTTAGAGTCAGGAAGACCTAAGTTCAAATTCTACTGTAGATATTAACTAGCTTTGTGACCCTGGGCAAGTCATCTCTCTCAGCCTCAGTTTTGTCATCTATAAAATAGGGAAATAATTGCACTTCTCTCACAGGGTTATTGTAAGGATCAAAGGATAAATAGATGGAGAGTGATAGAAATATGCATATACATATACATACATATATGTGCATATTAAATATATGTATATTTAATAATCTACAGGAATGTAAATGAAAAAAAAATCCACAGAAATTTCAAGAATCCATGAAGAGGGAACCAAGTTTTAAGGAAGTTTTTAACATGCAAAACCAACAAGAATGAAAAGCCTCATTTAGATGTAAAAAGCAAAGGGAGCTACGTGATTAAATATTAGCTGTCACCATGGAGACAGCAGAGGGTGATAATAAAACAGTAGTGGCATTGTTTCAAGGAATGAGTACCCTAATGTAATTACAATGGGGAAAGAGGGGATAACAAAATAACAGTAATGTTTTTGATTAACAACTAAATGATACAGAGGGATTTGAGGGGATTTATATTAGTTTTTTCCTAAGTAAATAATTATTTTTATTAAAAATACGTATTAGTATATAGAGTGATCTTTATTCATTCAGTTTTTATTCATTTTTGTATACACAAAGGAAGTCTAAGCACTCCTGAAAACAGAAAGAAAATATGGTACAGCAGAAAGAGTCAAGTCAACAATCATTTATTAAGTGCCTACTATGTGCCAAACACTGTACTAAGTGCTGGGGATACAAAGAAAGGCAAAAGACAGTTCCTGCCCTCAAGGAGCTGAGAGCAAACAAATGGCTATGTACAAACAACTCTACTTAGGATAAATTGGACATAATCAACAGAGGGAATGCAGTTGCATTAAGCAGGATCAGGGAGGGCTTTCTTGCAGAAGGTGGGATTTCAGTTGGGACTTGAGAGAAGCCAGGGAAGTCAGGAGGCAGAGATGAGGAGGGAGAACATTCAAGGCATGGGGGACAGCCAGTTAAAAAAGCCTGGAGTCAGCAGATAAGAGTGCTGAGGGCAAGAAACAGTATGGGATCATGAGTGGAGAAGTTGGTTAATGACCCATCTCTCATGGTCACTACCTATGTGACCTTCAAGTCACATAACTTCCCTGGACCTTAGTTTCTTCATCTGTGAAATGAGGGGTTGGCCTAGATGTCCTCTGAGGTGCTGTCTAACTCCAAGTCTGGGATTCCATAATTTGGCAGCCTTTATGTTTCTTTCTTGAGCTACTCACTTTTACCGTGTGTGCTTTACCGTAGGTCACCTAAAGACAATTAACAGGCATAAGTGGACTACAACCAAATAACAGTGAAGAATTCAACAGAAGAATCTGTGTAACAAAACCATTTTTGACATTACTCTCATCTACAAAGCTCTTTTTAAATATTTGATTTGTCAAAATTTTCCCCATTGGAAGAATAAATCAAAAACTAAAAGCATTATAATGGATATTTTTATTATAATATGAAAACCTAGACACATAAAATAATATGAATCATTTAAGAAAAACTAACAAGATTCATTTAAATTTTAATGATAAAATTATAGGATAGAATTTTATTATTGTACATAGTAACTTTATTTCATACATTATCATTGGTGATCATGCCATCTTTTATACATATATATTTGTGTATATCCAGCAAAATTGAAGCTTTAATAAATTTATAATTGTGTTTTTATAGAATGTTAAAAGAAAAACAAAATCTAAAATAAATTTATATTTAGAATGTTAGAAAAAGAAGAAGAAGAAGAAGCAGGGTTTTTAACCTGGAGCGTGTGAACTTGTGGTTTTTTAAGAATTATGTTGATAACTGTTCTTCAATATAATTGGTTTCATTAAGGAAGAAAAATAGGATGCACACATTTATTAAGAGCTTACTATGTGCCAAGTACTTTGCGGAGTGCTGAAGATACAAAAATAAGAAAAAAAGTAGACACCTTTAAGGAGTTTGTGTTCTCATGTGGGAAGACATCACACAAAGGAGGGTGGGAGGGGAAATGAAGGTATCCTTCACTGGAGGCCAAAAGGTCTGGAACATGGCTGGGAAGAGAATGAAATCAGGACAGCCCTGACCCTTCCACAAAATGGATGCTCCAGGAAGAAGTCACTTAACCTCCATTTGCCTCAGTTTCCACATGTATAAAATGGGGATAATAGCTCTTACCTCACAGGGTTGTTGTGAGGAAGATGTATGTAAATTGCTAACTTTAAATCCCCATATAAATGCTAGAGATCATTATTATCTTTAAGTCCCCAAATGCAGCTGTAATGGGCTGTCATATGCCTCTGTGTGGGGACAATGACCAAGATTAGAAGCAGAGAAACTTGTAAAAATAAAAATTGCTCTGTATGAATCTCAAGGAATTCACAAGAAATTTTAAATCCCAAAGGAATGGGCAGTGAGTGTGTTGCAGTATAAAGAACACAGGACTGGAAATTAAGAGACCTAGATTTTCAGTGCAGGCTTAGTTATAATAATAGCCAACATTTAATATAGCACCTACTACGTGCCAGGCACTGTACTAAGTGCTTTACAATGATTATTTCATTTGATCGTCACAACAACCCTATGAGGTAGATGCTATTATTATCTCCATTTTACAGGTGAGGAAACTGAGGCAGAGGTTAATTGACTTGCCCAGGATCACACAGTTATTAAGTGTCTGAGGCAGTATTTGAACTCATGTCTTCCTAACTCCAGACCTGGTGCTTTACCACTGTGCCACTAGCCTCTGTGCCTATCACTGACCTTGTTTCCGCCTTTGCAAGATTAAGTAGTTGGACTATATGACCTAAGTGTTTCCTTCCACACCTAAAATGTCATGATTTTTAGCTCTTCCCTCCTATTCCTTTGGCCTCATAGGAGATCCTCACCAGTCATGCAGTGGTCCCACCTGTCTTCATGCACCAAGAAACTTTGCCCAGTGGCTTATCATCATCGTCATTCCAGCCGAGGAAATTCTCTTGATCGATGAAGGTCAGCATCTCTGGAACTTAGAGTCTCCAAGAGTTGCCTAGAGCAAAGAGAGGTTCAATGTGTCGCCCAGTGTCACATAAAGAGCATGTCACATCCTTCTAGCTTGAGCCCACATCCAAGGCCAGTTCTCCATCCGCTATGCCATGTTGTCTTGAGCAGATCAACCATTTAACTGGCATCCATTAAGCTCCTACCATGTGCCAAGCACTGTGCTAAGTGCTGGGGATTCAAAGAAAGGTTAAACACAGTCCCTACTCTCACAAAGCTTGCCAGTCCATGGAAGAGACTACGTGCAATCAACTATGTACAAAGAAGACACAGACCAGATAGACTGGGGGTAGTGTCAAAGGCAAGGCTCTACGATTAAGGAGGACTGGAAAAGATTTCACGCGGAAGGTGAAACTTTAGCTGAGACTTGAAGGAAGCTGGGAAGGCAGGAGGCAGACACGAGGAGGGAGAGCAGTGGGGGACAGCAGGTGAAAATACTCAGAATCAGGAGATGGAGTGCCTTGTTTGAGGAACAGATAGGAGGCCAGGATCACTGGACCACCAGGTACGTGAAGGGGAGTAAGGTATGAGAAGACTGGAAATGGAGGAAGGGATCAGGTTATGAAAGGGCTTTAAAAACCAAACAAAGGATCTTATATTTGATCCTTGAGATAATAAGGAGCCACTGGAGCAAATCCCCTTTCTAGGCCTAAGTTTCCTCTTGTAAAATGAAGGGGTAAGATGAAATGACCTCTACCCTCAGTTCTAACTTTGTTATTCTTGAGAAGACAGATCAGAGGAAATCAAATGTCACTGCAGCTCCCTCCTCATTTAGATGGAGTCCACTTCCAGAGGAAATTGGGGTAGATGCTCAAAACCACAGCACAGTTTTTCAAAGCAAAAACATTGAAGCCCTTCCAGGTCAGACTCAGAAAAATATTTTGGACCTTGCTTAACAGATGAGCCAAACTGAATCCAAAGCATGGAAACATGGCCACACCTCACCTCCAGCTGCAGTTCATGACCAGCAAGACCTTTCAGGAGTCGAGCTCATGGTGAAGAAACTGGCTTAGCCCAGGACAGAGTGGAAGGGTAAAGAAAGATGTAGCCCAGAGACAAGGCCAAGAAGCTTTCGGGTCTCATTAATTGTCCTCCAGATGTTAACCACATCACTGACATCAGTGGTTTCAGAGCAGACAGCCATGGAGGAATTGAAATTACAGTGTACTTCCTGGCCCAATTCTTTTTCAATTTTACTCGGAAGAGGGTGATTTTTGTGATGATGATTTTTTTCTAGGTCAGTTGCTGACAGCAGTACTGGCTTCGGCTTACATTCGGCATTTCTGGAGGAAATCACCAGTTTGGGATTGACTGTCTGCGCCAGTGACAGAGGCCAGTTTTCACACAGCCAATAAAGAGCCCAATAAAAATGGAGTCATCCATGCCAGGATTTCCAAGCAAAATCCTGAGGATTTTTCTTTGTCAGTTCCCTACTCCTCTACCCCACTATCAACTCTGCACCTATGGCAGTGGGAGGCAGCTCCCTGTGGTAGAAAGGGCGAAAGCTTTGAAGTCAGAAGCCTTGGACTGGAATCTTGCCTCTGCTGTTCATACCCTGTAGGACTTTGGGCAAGTCACTTCCCCAAAACCTGGGTCTCGGTTTCCCTACTTGTAAAATGAGTGTTTAATGATCTGTTCAGATCTTTCCAGTGCTATATCCTGGGAGCCTGAGATCCTAGGACTTGAATCTGCAGACATATGGTCAGCTGTTTTTTGAGAGGCAGTGTGGAGCAGTGGGAAGGCATTTGCTCCTACAGTCAGTTGCCAAAACCTAGACAAGGCTTTTGGGCATCCTTCAAAAGATCTGAGAAGTGTGCCTCCTCCCTCTGCCTTTTGTGTGGCACTGACCATTTCATACTTCAGAGATCCATGATTTCATGTAAGGCTCTTGGGCTCCATGAGAAGAGGATTGTGGTGAGAGTTTCTTTTCCTTTAGTACTCAATGATTCCAAAGCACGTTGTCTTATCTAAGTCATACAACGCTATGAGAGAGATAATCATTCCCATTTTATAATAGAAGAAACTGAGCCAAACAACTCAGGGGAAGTGAGTTGTTTAAGGTCCCACAACTTTTAGGTTGCTGGGTCAGGTCTTCCAGTGAGTGTCAGAACTAGAACAGAGCAGGACAAGCGAGACAGGCATCTGCCTAAGTCACCACATCTGGGGGTGGGTTCAAATAAATATCCTTTTTCATGTGACTTTTTATAGAGGAATGACTCTGCCTGGCATTCAAGGCTCCCCACAATTTGAAAGCCGTCTAACTTACCAACCTTTTCTTATATTATTTCCCACCATGTACACTCTATGCTCCAGTCAAAAGGGACTTCTTGTCCCCCAGATTTCCCCTATGCTATCATGCTTTCTTCTTTTTATCCACATGGTTTCCTATCATAGGCAGTGATGTGGTACATTGAATAGAGAGTTTGACTTGGAGTCAGGAAGACCTGAGTTAAAAAAAATGTCCTCTCAGCTTTAGTTTCCTCATCTGGAAAATGGGGATAATAATAGTACCTACTTCCCAGGGTTGTTAGAAGAATAAAATGAGATAATAAATATAAAGAGCTTTACAAACCTTAAAGTGCTATATAAATGTGAGCTATTATTATTGTTATTATTATTATTATCATCACATTTCATTATAATGTACACTGAGGGTTTTTTTAGGGTGAGTGCTCATTGACTACTCAGTCACAACACAAATTTTTGTTCATCAAACAGACTAAAAAAAAACTAAAACTTAATTAAACTGAATGTTTTTAAATGAACAGCTAAACTTGACTTTAAAAATGAGACAAAAACCAAAAAATTTTTTGAGACACTGGGGTTTGTTGGGCCACACCTAGGCACACACCTATGTTTTCCATGCTTAGAACATACTCTCTCTCCCTATGGAAGAGTTAGAGTTGCCTCTGTTAAAGTTATCTAAAAGTCCAATGAACTGCCTTGGGAGGCCATGAGCTCTGCACCAGAATCACAAAATCTTGTAATCAGAATTGACTACAGACACCCTGTACTCCAACCCTTATCTAAACAATACAGATGTCAGTGAACAAGCACCTACTGTTTATTAAGCACCTACTATGTGCTAGGAGCTATACTAAGCACTGATGATACAAAGAAAAGCAAATGGATAGAGAATAGATAGGTAAAATGAATAGATAGATAAAAAGATGAGAGATAGAAGGATGGATGCATAGAGAGATGAAAGATGAAGGGATAGATGGATAGATAGAAGATGGAAAGATAGAAAGAAGGATGGATGGGCTGCAAACATGGAAGGATAGAGGGAAGAATAAAGGGATCCATTGATGGAAAGATAGAAGGATGGATAGATAGAAGATAGGATAGATAGATGAGAGAGAGAAAAGCAAGACAGTCTCTGCCCTCAAGGACCTTGCATTCTAGTAGGGGGAAGACAACACATAAAGGGGTACATGGGGTGGCATGGCTGGAAAGTGCTGTGTACACCCTGAATCAAGAAAGACAAGGCTGAAGCTGACCTGTCAAAGGCAAGGATAATTAAAGACAGAGTCCAAGGGACTAGAAATGATGGCCCTAGTAGAGTCTGTTGGAGGCAACATGGCTAGAGGGATCTAGTATGTCAATATATACTATATATATAGTATATACCTGACAAATTATCATCTAACCTTTCCTTGAAGATTTCTAGTGAGGGGGAACTCAGTATCTCCCCAGGCAGCTCTTTCTACTTTTAGATAGTTCTAACTGTTAGAAAGGGTTTTTTGTTTTGTTTTGCATTCATCCAAAGTCTGCCACTCTGCAACTGGTTTCTAGTTCTGCCCTCCAAGAATAAGCAGAATGAAACCAATCTTTTCTTTACAACACAGTCCTTCAAATGCTTAAGGAAGACCATCGGGTCCTCCCCCAAATCTTCTCTTCTCTAGACTCAACATGCCCAGTTCCTTGAATAAGACTGATCCTCAACCAGTATGGTCTTGGGACCCTTTGCCATCTTGGCCACTTTCCTCTGGATACTTCCTAGAGGAGCCCAAGCTGGATGACAGCTTGTCAGGGGTGGGGCAGAGGTGGCTTTTGCTCATGTAAGACACCGGTTGGCTGGATGTGGCCTCTGAAGTTGCTCCACTCCTGAAAGTCTGTGAAATGCCATCTGCTACATGAATCCTTTCCTGATCTCTGTTTCAGAATAATGACCCTTGCCTCAACCAATGCTGGATTTGAAATCAGACCTAGGTTTAAAATCCAGCTCTGTCCCTTTCCTATTTATACAACCTTAGACTTCTTACTTATCCTTTCTGGGCCTCAGTTTCCTCTTCTGTAAAATGGAACTGGACTGGATGACCTCTAAGATCCCTTCTAGCTCCAAATCTATGATCCATTATGATCTACGGCCTCCCACAATACTTTGACTCTGTTTAGAGGTACAGCCGCTACAGTGCCAGGTCTGGAGTCAGGAAGACTCATCTTCCTCAGTTCTAATCTAGCCTCAGACGTTTAATAGCTGTGTGAGTGGGCGAGTCACTTAACCCTGTTTGCCTCAGTTTCCTCATCTGTAAAGTGAGTTGGAGAAGGAAATGGCTTAGAATCAGGAAGACTTGAGTTCACATTCAGCCTTAGATATTTGCTAGCTATGTGACCCTGGGCAAGTCATTTAATCTCTGCTCCTATTACCCCAATTCTAAAATAAGGATAATAATAGTACCCCTACTTCCCAGGGTTATTGTGAGAATCAAATGAGATAATATTTGTAAAGCACTTAACATAGTGCCTGGCACATAGTTGGTGCTTAATAAATGCTTGTTTCCTTCCTTTAAACACACTTATCATGTAATATTTCATATCATAGATATCTGTGTTTGCCTTATGTCCATGTGCCCAGTCCATAATGGCTCATACTGGCTGGCTAGCTGCTACTTTATCTGCTCCCTGACATTCTGTCTTTCAATCGGTCTCCATTCTGATATTGAGGCAGGGGACAGGATATCAAACCTTCCTCCTATGTTGGCTGCCTGTGAATATTTTCTTTCTTTTTTATTATCATTAGCTTTTATTAATTAGTGATTATAAAGTTTGCCTGACAATTAGCAGTCTATTTCTGTTATAACTATTTTTTAATTATTTAATTTATTTTGATTTATCAACAAGCACTTCCATAAGCTTTTGAGTTTTAAATTTTCTATCCCTGCCTTCCCACCTCCCTCCCCAAGATGGCAAACAATCTGATATAGGCTCTACACATACATTCCTATTAAACATATTTTCACATTAGTCATGTTGTAAAAAAGAATTAGAACCAATAGGAGGAACCGCAAGAAAGAAGAAACAAAACAAAACGAGGAAAAAAAAGAGCAAATAGTATGCTTCGATCTGCATGCAAACTCCATAGTTCTTTCTCTGGATCCATCATGAGACTTTTGGAGATGTCTTAGATCCTTGCATTGTTGAGAAGAGCTAAGTCTATCAATATTAGCCATCGCACAATGTGGCTGTTACCGTGTACAACGTTCTCCTACTTCTGCTCACTTCACTCAGCATCAGTTCATACAAGTCTTTCCAGATTTTTCTGAATTCTGCTTCCTCATCATTTCTTATAGCACAACAATATTCCATTACATTCATATACCACCACTTGTTCAGCCATTCCCCAATTGATGGGCATCTCCTCAATTGCCACCACTGAAAGAGCTACTATAAATATTTTTGTTCATGTGGGTCCTTGTCCCATTTTTATTATTTCTTTGAGATGGGTCAAAGGGTATGCACATTTTTATAGCCCTTTAGGCATAGTTCTAAATTGCTCTCCAGAATTGTTGGATCAGTCCTGTGAATATTTTCAGTGGTCACCATGGAGCCATCCCTAATATAGCAGCTCTACCTTCTACTAGACTATTCTATAGAAATTAAGGCTGTCGTCCCTCTTACCAGAACTTGTGGATGGCTTCCCTTTATGTCACACTTTCAGGGTTCTTCCTTTTTCTCTCACCTTGGTAAGGTGAGCAGAATGCTTGGTAAGCATTCCCCCTAGCTTCCTTGTTAACCATCAGACTCCTCTAACCTGTCCTCCACTACAATGCCCTTCTCTAGTTTCCTAGCAACTGAATTTCAGAGAGGGGAAGGGACTTACCCAAGGTCACACAGCTAGTTAGCAGCAGAATCAGAGCTCAGAGGCAGGTCCCCTAACTCCCCAGTCCCATGTTTTTTTTTTTCCACTACCCCATTTAGTCTCTTTTCCATCTGTGTTACAAAAGTGGAGCCAAGTATAGACAGCAGGCCTTCTTCATAAGCTCACTCACAAGGATTAAGTTTCTAGCCTCATTAGTCATTTCGGATGACATAGCCAACACTTTCAGCCAGCACCACAAACCCGTAAAAAGTTCATATATGCCTGTCTCCTCGACTAATCAGAGGAACTACTGTATGTGCAGCAGGCAGTACAACAGACCAGCCAATCACTAGGGTTTCCAAATTGGTTTTGATTAATTACACAGACTCAGCTTTAATTGGTGCCAACATCACTGCCAGAGAGCTTATGGGGAAGCAGGATGTTATGCTTTCATTCCCTTAAGTCACATAAAATCATGAAAGATGGGGTAAAGAATCACTTGTAGTTCAAAATTTATTGACCATGCAGACCCAGAAAACACAAACATGACCATTTTGACTGACTCTGAAGCCAGTTCCCTCTGCTCTCTGCAGCTGTGCAAGGGTCTCCTCTGCACCCCCATGGCTACTGCAGTGGGCTGTTATTTGATTTAGGCATAAAGCATCCACTCTGTGCAGAGTGGCCTCCAAGCCATAGTTTCTAAGACAGTTACAATTAGGCACCTACTATGTGCAGAGAGACCTCCAAGTAGTAGTTTCTAAGGCAATTGTGTTTATGTGTCTTAGTTTATACGTATCAGAGGCAAAACATAAACACAGGTCTTCTGACTCCAAGTCAGCATATTCTCTAATAATAATAAAAATAACATTTATTATGTGCAGAGTGGTACAAAAACTTTGATTTCTAAGACATAATCTACATGGAGAGAGAGAAAGAATGAGAGGAAGGGGAGAAAGAATGAGAGAGGGAAGGGAGAAAGAATGAGAGAGGGGGAGAGACAGAAACAAACACAAAAACAGAGACCGACAGGGATAGCTAGGTGGCACCATAGTGCACAAAGCTCTGTGGGAGTTAAGAAGACCTAAGTTCAAATTTGACACTTGCCAGAGTCACTTACTGTGACCCTGGGCAAGTCACTTAACCTCTGTTTGCCTCAGTTTCCTCATTTGTAAAAAAGAGAATAATAATAGCACCTACCTCCCAGGGTTGTTATGAGGATCAAATGAGATATTTGTAAAGCACTTAGCACAGTGCTCTGGCACATAGTAAGCACTCTATAAAAACATTAGCAATGATGATGATGATCGTGATGGTGATGAGGATATGATGATAATGATGATGATGATAATAGCACTGACTTAGATTCGGGATGACCTGTGTTCAAGACATGCCTATGATACATACATATAAGCTGTGTGACCATAGGCAGATCACTGGACTTCTCAGTGCCTTGAAAACTCTCTAAGACTAGAGTTTAGATCTACATAGTGTAGGTGGAGAGAGTTCTGCACACTGATGAAATCACAAGACTGGAACAAAAATAAAAAGTTAATTGAACTGTGAGCTAGATGTCTCAAGGCTTAAGTCTCAATTTCATTACCCTGCAATCCTACAATGATGTAAAGTAAGTCTCTCAACCTCCCAAGTGTCCCAGGTAACTTTTTTTTTTTTGGTGAAGCAATTAAGGTTAAGTGACTTGCCCAGAGTCACACAGCTAGTGAGTATCATGTGTCTGAGGCCAGATTTGAACTCAGGTCCTCCTGACTCCAGGGCTGGTGCTCTAACCACTGTGATACCTAGCTGACCCCCCCCCCCACATAACTTTCTAAGATCCTAAGTTTGAGATCCTATGTTGATCTGCACCAGGGGAGGGAGTTTTCAGACCTAGAGTTATCTTCGCTGATGCAAACCTAGGGCAGACCAAAAAAGAAAGAACACAGAACCATATTCAAGATATGATTTCTAATGAATGCCTGGTCCCTAGGGTAGATGGGAACAAAGTGTATACCAACACTTAAAGGTAATTAACAGGATAATTCAGGGACAAGGAAGATCCCTGTTGGGGGGGGGGGGGGGGGAGGGAAAGGGTCATGGTTTAGGTCAGAATATGAGAAAGAAAACCAGAGTCCATAATGGGTTGATCAAAAAGTTCCCCAGAGGACCAAATCCAAAGGACAAGATAGGAAGCAGTGAAGAGAGAGTGAAACAGTGATTCCAAAAACCAGAAGAGTCAAGAAGAAGCCAGTTAGGGTGGAAACATTCCAGGCAGCAGCAGTAGATGTGGACTTGTTCTGTAGTGTGGGTGTTGTGATGGGACCGAACATCCAGAACCTAAGGATGATTGAGTACAGACTGGGTGTAGGCTCACATTAGGGGTATGATTTCTATCCTGGGCATAGAGACAACCATAGAGCTAAGAAAATCCAAGCACAAGTTCTGCTGACTTGTCCTTATTGTATGACCCTGGGCAAGTCACTTAACTCTCAGTGCTCTGGACAATTCTCTTTAACTAAGTTGCACAGAGGGTACCAACCTGCAGTTTTGTAGTGGTCTCTGTAGCTATGAAATCACAAATTCCTATATTAGACCTTTATGCTTACACATCCTAAAACTACCTTTTATGATAATTACTTTCAGACATGTTTCATGACTCATGACTATTAGACTGGCAGGTAGGTGGCACAGTGGACAGAGCACTGGGCTTGGAATCAGGAAGACTCATCTTCATGAGTTTGAATCTGGCCTCAGATACTTACTCGCTGTGTGACCCTGGGCAAGTCATTTAACCCTGATTGCCTCCATTTCTTCATCTATAAAATGAGCTAAAGAAGGAAATGACAAACCACTGCAGTAGTTTTGCCAAGAAAACCTCTAATGGGGTCACAGAGTCAGATACTACTGAAATAACTGAACATATGACCTCCCCCATTAGACTCATGTCTCTTGAAGGCAGGATTGAGGTCTTATTTGATCTTTGTATCTAGAACCTATGGCACATGGTAAGTGCTTAATAAATTTTTTTAATTTAACCTAATTAAATTTCTGAAACACAATTGGCAGGTCCTACCAATTCAGTTCAGTTCATTTCAACAAACAATTATCAAACACCTAAGAAAGTGCAAGGCCCCCAGCTTGGTGTTGGGGCTGTACAATGATGAAAAATGACACAGTCCCTGCCTGTAAGGAATTTATAGTCTCTCTCCTCTCCAGCTATCTCCTTCTTAACCTCCTTGCCATTTCTTTTCCTTGAAAGTACCCTTTCTTCTCCCAGAATCCCTCCAGTTCTGGAAACATGAACCATTATCAGATCAGTCCCTGTCATTGTTTCTGGATAGGGTGCATCAAACTCTGCCTATGGTCTCAATCACTATCCTTGAAACTTTGAGGACCAAAATTCTTCTCCTTGTCCACCACTCCCTTAAATGTATGTTTCCTCCATTAAAATATAAGTCCCTCAGGGCAAGGTCTTTTGTATATGTATCCTCTATGCTTAGCACAGAATAAACACTTGAATTTTCATTCATATACAAAAAATGAAAAATGACCCAGTCCCTGCTTTTAAGGAGCTCATAATCTACTGAGAGGGGGAGGGAAATGACACATACACACCAATATAAAGGCTAAATCCAGACAAAGTACTCACAAGGCAGCTGGTGTTGGGGGGGGTGGGGTTGGATGGTGGTGGTGTAGTTCTTAGAGTGTTGCACCTGGAGGCAGGAAGACTTGAATTCAAATCCTGCCTGAGACTTTAGCTATGTGACCCTAGGCAAGTCACTTTATCTTTCTCAGCTTTAGTTTTCTCATCAGTAAAATAGGGATAATATGAGACAGCATATGTAAAGTGCTTTGCAAACCTTAAAGTACTATACAAATACTAGCTATTATTACTTAGGGGCAGTTAGGTTGCTCAGTGGTTAGAGTATTGGGCCTGGAGTCAGGAAAACTCATCTTCCTGAGTTCAAATCTGGCCTTGGACACCTACTAGTTTGTGTGACCTTGGGCAAGTTACTTAACCCTGTTTACCTTAGTTTTCTCTTCTGTAAAATGAGCTGGAGAAGAAAATAGCAAATCATTCCAGTATCCTTGTCAAGAAAACCCCAAATGAGGTCATGAACAGTAGGACACGACTGAACAACAATAACAACAAAATTATTACTCACTCTTAGAAAATTTGAGGACAGAAAAAAAATCACTTTCATCTTTGAGGGAGTGGGGAATGGGTGAGGGAGGGAGGGGCAGAGAAAGTAGCACCTGACCAGAGCTTTTAAGGAAGAAAAGGATTTCAACTAGCCAAGATGAGAAGAAAGAGCACACCTGACTGGAAAGCCTTCTCTTCCCACACAGGCCTGGTGATGGATTGGGTGTGTCTCTGTCCTCCAAGGATCAGCCTAGCTAAGTTCAGAGAGACTCTTCATCATCACAAAGGTGCCTCCCTACCTCCCACCAGGGAATGACTGTTTTTGATCACAGCAGCTCACAAAACTTTCTACTAAGGTGTGAGGGGGTTGGGATTTGTGTCAGTGGTAGGAGGGCACCCCACAATGAAGTAACAACTCCTTGAAAAATTTATGGGATTGCAACATCACAGGAATATGAGCCTTATGGTCTTCATGTTGGAAGGGTCTTCTGCTTCAAAAGACTTCCCATATCTATATCCTAAATATGCAAAAATATTTATAGCAGCCCTTTTCCTGGTGGCAAAATATTGGAAACTGAGGGGATGCCCATCAAATGGGAAATGGCTGAACAAGCTGTGGTATATGAATGTAATGGAATGCTATTGTGCAATAAGAAATGATGAACAGACAGACTTCAGAAAAACCTGGAAAGACTTGTTCCAACTAATGTAAAGTGAAATGAGCAGAACCAGGAAAACATTGTACACAGTAACAGCAACATTGTGTGATAATCAACTATGAATGACAGCTCTTCCCAGCAGCACAATGATCCAAGACAAATACAAAGGATTCATGAAGGAAAATGCTATCCATATCCAGGTAAAGAACTAATGGATTCTGAATGCAGATCAAAGCATATTTTTTTCACTTACTTTATTCTTTCTTGTGTTTTTCCCCTTTTGATCTGTTTCTTCTTTCACAACTATGACTAATATGGAAATATTTTTACATGATAGCCCATGTATAAACTATATCTAACTGCCTACCATTTTCAGAAGAGGAGAAGGGAGGGAGGGAGAAAATTTCGGAACTTGACATTTTATAAAAAACGAATGCTAAAAATTTTCTTGCATGTAACTGGGGGAAAAATAAAATACTTTTAAACTAATAAAAAAGAAAGAAAGAAAAAGACCTCCCCCACTCCCACACCTGTCACCAGTGTCTGAAATTCCAGCATTAGAGGTTCATTCCGTTAGGTTAAGGCATCCACGTATACATCTAATCATTCAGCAGATACCATTTGAATGTGCCTGTCATTTGTTCCCTGTTCATCCATTCATTCAGTGGACATCTCTTCTCAGTCCTTTCTTTCCCACTGATTTCATCAGTGTAGGGAACTCTTAGTCAGGAAACTCCCTCTCCCAAAGGAGATCAGACCCTGCTCTTCAGGTGTCTTGGACAGTCTTAGAGGACATGAGGACACCATGAGTCTCAGTGGTTTGTCCAGGGTCACAAGGCCAATAGGAAGGACTTGAACTCAGATCCTGTTGATGCTGAAAGCAGCCCTCTATTCATTTTTCCATGTCCCTTCTCAAAACAGTTCTTAAGCACCTAAGATATAGTAATGCTTACATTTATACAGTACTTTCTGGCGGCAAAGAACTTTATCTTCATCATTATTCCATAGTCATGACAAGCCTGTGAGGCAGGTAGTGAAAGAATTATTATTTCCACTTTACAGATGAGAAATGTAAGTCTCAGAGGTTTGAAGTGATTTGTCCAAGGCCACAGATTTACAAGTGATGAAGCTTGGACATCCAGATATCCTGACTCCCTATCCAGTACCCTTTCTCCTTTAGCATGCTACATTCATGCTATCCATAATGGGTTATGCTTGGTGCTAAGGAAATGAGGATTAGAGATCAAGACATATAAGGATCACTGGAAGGAACTGGGGTATTCATCCTGGAGAAGAGAAGTCATAGGGAGGATGCAATAGTTAGGTTCAGGTGGAAGATACATTAAATTTGTTCTTCTTGGCCCTAAAACTAGAAGAAGCACTGAGAAGCTGTAGAGAGTCAGATTTCAGGTTGAGGTACGGAAAACACTCCCTGACAACTAGACTATCCAGAAGTGGAATGGGCTGCCCTTGAAAGGTAGTGAGTTGTCCATTACTATAGGTTTTTGTGTGGAAACTGGATGCTTACTTATCACGGATTTAGAGAAGAGATTCCTGCTTATGTATGCATCAGATCAGGGCAGCTAAGTGGCGCAGTGGATAAAGTGCTGGGCCTAGAATCATGAAGACCTGAGTTCAAATTCCACTTCAGAAACTTATTAGGTATGTAACCCTGGGTAAGTCACTTAACCCTGTTTGCCCCAGTTTCTCAACTGTAAAATGAGCTGAAAATGGAAATGGCAAACCACTCCACTATCTTTGCCAAAGAAAACCCCAAATGGGATCATGAAGAGTTGGACACCACTGAAAAATGACTGAATGTTTATAGATTGATTGCTCATCTGCTTTGATCAAAGAACCAAAGGATTATGTCACTTTTCGCTCTTTTAAAATTTACACCTAAATGCCCAACCCCTCATTTTGTGGGGCCCCCCTCACCACTGGAATTTAAAAAGACACTGAAAAACTTTCCATTTCTGTGATATTGCTTCCATCCCCTCCATATCCTGACCCATACTTTTATTTTCAATTTGTCACATAAAGAGAGGGATTGGTGCCTCCCCAAAAAATAAAAATAAAGAAAAGAAGGCCATTGAAGCATTTTTTAGAAACAAAAAACAAATATGCAGGTGAGAACATAAGGAAGGGACCAGAGGCAAACCCAGACAAGCAGGACAGCTCTGAAAGTTATATGTTGAATTTATTATCTACTTAAGGGGAAAGCAAAACTGTATGATAATTGATATGTATTGTCTCACATACAATCCTTTTTCTATTCTAATTTGTGTATGAAAATAAGTGTCTGAGGCTGCATTTCAACTCAGGTCTTTCTGACTCCGAGTCCATTGCATCACCTAGAAGCCTTTAATAAATGATCCACTTAGGACTTGAACTTTGGTCTCTTCAATCTAAATCTAAATTCATTTCACCATTAGGTTACTGGGAATGCCCTAGAAGTGGAGGGGGGAAGATGGCACCAATGCCAGTAACATTCTTCTGCCTCATAGGAATTCCTACAGACTGGAGATGTTGGGAGAGAGAATGAGTAACAACTCTCTTGGGAAACAAATTCAGGCTGTACTTGTAAATCCAATCTAGTGTCTCGGGAGCCTAAGACACTGCCAGGGAAGGTAAGCATGAATTAGGCACCACAGTGGTTATCAGGGAGGAGCACACTACAAAGAAGGAGGGGAGGGAAGGGAAGGGAGACACAGTGGAAGTGTGGAGAGGCACTAAAAACACACTCTGCATCCTCCCACTGTCCTTTCCCCATTTTGCCTAGGATCAAATCCCAGTTTCCCAGGATAGTTGTGTCCTATTCCCTGACCTGAAAACATTCATCTCTTGCCACAATCTGGTGCCTCCTCTTCTTCTCAGGTTGTAGGGACATTTGTACACCATTTTCTGTGCTTATAAGTCCTGAGATGCCGTGAGTTCTAATTAATCCTCCAGTGGGTTATTGCCACATGACTCAGAGTCAGAGGCACAAGACAGCAAGGACAATGTTGTTTGCTCAACCAGCATCCCCTGGCTGGGCCCCAGGACAAGCTAGTGTTCTAATGGCCTGAATCTCTGCTGCTTCAGTTGGATACACTTCATTGCCCGACTTGACTTTATGTCCTTGATGCAATGTGGCCATTCAGGCAATGCTTCCTTTCCTAGGGTCTGTGTACATCTAAGGGTACTGGGGAAGGGACAAAAAGAAATAGACCCTTGTGGCAAGACAACATGGGCTAGTGGAAAGAGTACTGGACTTAGTTCTATGAGACCTGGGTTCAAATCCCAGTTCCACATCTAACTAGACTCTGGGCAATTCAGTCTTTCTGAACCTTAGTGGTCATAAAATGATAGGGTTACACTAGGTAATGTCTAAGCTCCCTTCTTGAGTGAATCTATGGGTTCTCTATGGCATACCCAAGGTCACATGGCTAGAAAGTGGCAATGCTGAGGTGCAAATCCACTCAGGCTCCCCCCTACCCTCCCACTGACTTCATCAGACTTCTAGCTGTTGTTTTTGAGGTCTCCAAAGAGAAGGTGCCATAGAGGTAGAAAAATGGAATTTCATACCATTTAATTCAATTTAAATCCTACCTTCTTCAGGAAGCCTTTTCCTATCCTCCTTAATTCTAGTGCAGCTAGGTTGCACAGTGGTTAGAGCACTGAACCAGGAATTGAGAAGATGTGAGTTCAAATCCAATCTCAGACACTCATGAGCCATGTGACTCTGGACAAGTCACTTCACCTCAGTTTCCTCATCTTCAAAATGAAGCGAATAATAGCACCTACATCCCAGGCTTTTTGTGAGGACAAAATGAGATAATTCTAAAGTGTTTAGCACAGTCTAATACACATGGTAAATACTATATAAATGTTAGGTCTTATTTCCTATTTATCCTGTATATAGTTTATCTGTACATAAATACTCATGTGCTCTTTCCCCCATTAGACTGGGAATTCCTCTATAGCAGGACTGTCTTTTGCCTTTTGTGCTTAGAACTGTGCCTGACGTGTAGTAGGGCCTTAATATTTATTGACTAAATTCAAGCACCTACTATGTACAAGGCTCAGCTCTAGTAAACCAAGGGGAGAACAGGATACAGTCCTTACCTTCACTGTCCCAAATGGGGCAGAGGGAGGGATGATATGTATAAATCAATGTGATAGGAGGTAGAAAGGTATGGAGAGGTGGAGAAGGAGGAGGAGTAGTATTCTATGAAAACTTGAGAGAACACTTGAAGTTGGGGCATGGATGAGGGTCAGTAAATCCATGTCATTTATAGTGGAATCTTACCTCATTGCATACCATCATGTGTCTTATTTATGTCTCTTGTTTTTGAGCTATTTGCATTTGAAAGCCCCTTTCCCCTTTTCCCCTGAGTCTCCCTCTGTTTTCCCATTTGAAATGCATGTGTTACCATGGAAACATCACTCTTGTGGGGCACGGCTGGTGGTGTCCACAAGTGAAGTACAAAGGCCATTTTCAGGATGTCTGGAAACCCAAGAATATGGCTCGGGAAATAGATGTCCTCATTATGGGGTAAATTTCACAATTGCAGACACTGTGTCACAAATATAAACACACCCAGAAATAAGAGATGGAAAAGATGAGAGCTTTAAGATCTTTATTGGTTCTCCCATGCCTAGATCATCCACAGAGCAGAGACAGGAGAAGAGGATTAAAATACATCATCCAGGACACAGAATGGAACATCATCCAATGAGCCGGGAGGAACATCTGGAAAAACGCACAACTGGATGCCAGAATGTACTTATAAACACAAACCAAATGGATGAAACAAGAGAGGACACTTTGGGAAAATATGGGGAGATGTGGTTTTGAGGAGAGAGTACTAGATTGCAAGGAGAAAGACTTGGCTTCCAATTCTGGTCTCACCATTGACTTGCTGGGTGACTTTGGACAAGTCACTTCCCTGAGTGCTCTGAGCCTGTTTCCCCACCTGTAAGATGAAATGGCTGGAATAAGTGACCTGTCAGGTCTACTCTAGCTCCATTGTTGTATCATTCAGTGCATTAAATATTTTCCTGAAAAGCTGTATGAAAATCTAAGTTTTCTTAATTAAAAAAAATCTTAAAATGCACCATGGGAGTTTGATAAAAATATTCTATAATGAATCCTTTTGTAAAGCATTTTTTTTTGGTTGGGGGTAGGAAGAAGGAAAAACGCATGCATTAGAAGTTAGGACTCCTAGATTTGACACTAACTAGCTATGTATTTTTTAAAATGTTATTAAATGCTTTATTTTTTTCCCCAATTGCATGTAAAAACAAGTTTTAACATTTGTTTCTTTCACATTTTGAGTTCCAAATTTTCTCCCTCCCTCTCCCCTACCTGAGACAGTAAACAATTTGACACAAGTTATACATGTGCAGTCACACGAAACATATTTCCATATTAGTCATGTTGTGAAAGAAAACACAAACCAAAAACACACACAAAATAAAGTGAAAAATAGCATGCTTTGATTTGCATTCAGAGTACATCAGTTCTTTCTCTTGAGGCAGACAGCATTTTACATCATGAGTCCTTTGGAATTATATTGGATCACTATATTGCTGAGAATAGCTAAGTCATTCACAGTTCTTCATCATATAATATTGCTGTTTCTGAAATCATCCTGCTTGTCATTTCTTATAGTACAGTAATATTCCATTACAATCATAAACCACAACTTGTTCAGCCATACCCCAATTGATGGACATCCCCCTCAACTTCTAATTCTTTGCCACCACAAAAAGAGTTGCTATAAATATTTTTGTGCAAATAGATCCGTTTCTATATTTTTTATCTCTTTGGGATAACCTAGTAGTGGTAATGCTGGATCAAAGAGTATGCATGGTTTTATAGCCTTTTGGGCATAGTTCCAAACTGTTTTCCAGAATGGCTGGATCAGTTCACAAGTCTACCAACAATGCGTTAATGCCCCAATTTTCTCACATCCTCCAACATTTATCATTTTCCTTTTCTGTCATGTTAGTCAATCTGAGATGATACCTCAGAGTTATTTTAATTTTCATTTCTTTAATCAACAGTGATTTAGAGCAATTTTTCATATGACTTCAGATAGCTTTTATTTCTTCACCTGAAATCTGCCTATTCATATCCTTTGACTATTATCAGTTGGGGAATGACTTGTATTCTTATAAATTTGACTCAGGTCTCTATATATCTGAAAATAAGGCCTTTATCAGAGACATTTGCTGTAAAATTTTTTTCCCAACTAGCTGCAGATTTTTGAGGAAATCAGTTTTCTTCTCCGACAATCCAGGGAAGGGGTTTGCAGGAAGAATTAGAAGACCTATAAGGTCCCTTCTAGCTTCAACATTATAAGAAAAGCTCTCATCATGTTTAATAAATCCTAATTTTCATACCTTACATATACTTAAAACAAGGTACGCCTACATAGAAATAGGCCTACATCTTGCAGTTTGTTCTGTGATGTTTCAAACAGCATTTTAAAAAGTATCATGGAAGTCAACAGAACAGATTTTAAGGCAGTTTTAGAAATCACAGGAAACTAACTTAATTTCTCAAGATGAAACAAAAACAGAAAGAAAAGAGTAGAATTAAATTCCTTTCTCCTAATCTGATGGCTCATTTTCCTTCACGAAAACCACATACCCAATACAGAATTAGCACACTTTAACCTACCACCTAACATTTTATTATTTAAAGGATATGATTTCTCAGTGTAGCCCTCCTTCCACCAACAGAGATGGCATCCTCTCTATACCTTATACGGTCTTCATGAATTGCAGTACTCATCAAGTGTGTGTAAACATATGTAAACTGCGGCCAACTTGGTTCATCAGTCAGTCAGGAAGCATTGCTTACTATGTGCCAGGCACTGTGCTAAGTGCTGGGAATGCAAACTCCTTGCCCTATAACACACAAGAGGAGTGGGGGGTGGAGGGGAGAGGTGATGAGACTCTCAGAATTGAGCTAGGCTGGGCCTTGGACAAAAGATATATAGTCCATCACTGGGCCTATACTCAAAGCCTTCCAACTTTGCTAGATGAACCAGAGTTTCTGTTCCCCAGAAATTCAAGTGTCCCTTCTACACTGTGTAGAGGTAACCACCCGCCTAATATGGTAAAATATAAATTTGTCTTTTCTCCTGACATTTGGCACAGTCCATTGGAAGACAAGTTGTTTCCTTTTACAAAACCTGTTTATCTCAGCTTTCCTTCCCCAAGACTCAGACACCTGCTTAACTTCGTGTACTTGCCAAATGATTCTCACATGCTCAATTTCCTTTACGATGCATTTTTCAGGCTGGGTCTAACACCTGCCAAGTGGCCCAGCTTCAGGACTTGAGGCTATTTGGCCAGCGTTAAGACATTACCACCCTGATTAATCTGCAAAGGATCAAACATAAAACCACCCTGTGACAACATCTTTTGGCTTCTTGGGAGCAGACCAGTTAGTGCCATCATACATGGGAAGAGACCCAAAAGAGATGATGAAGCAAATGCAGTTTTTTTCTAAGACATCCAAGGATTCTGTGGTAGGTCCTGGCTGTGATACTTCGTGCTATTCCTACTTTCCTTTATTTTGGCAGTTCCAGGTAAGACACAAAATCAGTCCGGGTCTCTGTAATCAAAAAGAAATAAAAAACTGGGGCTGTCATCTGATTCACTTAAAATTCACGTTTGTCTTCGCAATTGACTTTGGCTATGGATGCCTGGCCCACTATATTTTTGCACTTGTGAACATTATGAGGAACTCAGATAACCAAAAAAAAAAAAAAAAAAGATGGTCAAATGAGTGAATGATGCCTAAGGCCTTAGGAACAAGGATTCACCTCTTACACTGTCTTTGTTTTCCTTCTATCCTGTTTTCCCCTGTCTTTATTTACCTAACAAAGGTTTGTAAAAGGCAGGAATGAAAATCTGCTCTTCAGGGGAGGGTTCTACATTGTATCTTCTAGCTCCCCTAGCCCTATAGCACTGTGCCCGGCACATAGCACACCAGTCAAGAACAAAGGACAACAACCAACCAACTAAATGAATAAGAAATATACTCTGATGAAGCATAGTAGCAATGTCATCAGGATATTTTCTAGAGAAGCAAAATTACAAACAATTTAAAAAAAAACCAGAATCACAGAATATGAGAATTGAAAAGGACCTCGGTGGTCATCTTAATCCAATCCACACATGAAAGGAATCCCCACTTTAACCTACTTGACAAGTGGCAGCACACAGCTTCTTTGAAGAGCTACAAAGAGGGGAAATCTTTGCTATTTTTGTTTGATGGTTTCAGATTTATGTTCTGTATTCTCTATTAGACTATAACCTCCCTGAGGGAAGGGATCTTCACCCCACCCCTACCCCCAAGGTAGCTGATTGGTTGTTGTCCTTTGTTCTTGAAAAGGACCAAAATGACATCACTATGTTGGCATCAAGGTACAGTGTGTCCAATGGTGGCTGCTCAGACCAATAAGAACTCAAAAGGGTCTTACCAAGGCACAATCCTTTACAAGAATCCTGGGAATTGGGCTTATTCCAACTAAAGATATTTTCTATTTTGCAGAATTTCTCTGCAGGACTTAAAAATTCTTCAGAGAATACAGCTGCAACCCAATTGTTTAAAGAATTCCCTTGCCTTAGGCAAATCACTGAAGTTCACTAGGCTTCAGCTTAACTCCTTGATAAAATGAGAAGTTAAACTACGGCTCTTTGCAGTTCTAAATTCTCTAAGGATCCTAAGTCATTGAACTTTTTTCCTTATCTGTACAATGGGTATAAACAATGCCTGTCCTACTTCTCTCACAGAGATGCAAGCTAGGCTAATTATTGCATCATAAGAATGGGACAGTGAGGCCTGTGGTAGTTAGTTTTACTCAGAAGAAAAAATCACATCTTGTTTGTATCTGTCTGTATCACTGAGGTTTTAAAATGTTGGCCTTTCCCTTGAGTAAAAATCTTGCAATAGTAACATTCTCCAAAGTGAGTACTTGTTACTTTCTTTTTTCTGATTCATGATAGGAAACATGGTTAACTCCTGCTTTCTCTTGGAAAACAAGTACTCCTGCTACTGGCAAAGCTGAAACTGGGGATTCTGCCACTGGGGTTGAGGGGAATATATCTGTACAGAGGGAAGGAGAAAAAGAACCTGGGATACCCAGAGGACAACATGGACATTAGCTCTTGCATACAGCAATATTATTCAAAGAACTGTGAATGACCAAGTTATTCTGAGTAATATAATACTCAAATCAACTACAAAGCATCTATGGAGGAAGATGCTATCCACCTCCAGAGAAAGAATTGATAATAGAAGTATGAAGAGTATGGTCTTATCTATACTTACATTCCTGTATCATATGGTAGCCTTTTCTAGTGTGAGGTGGGAAGAGAGGGAGGAAGACAGTTGGGAACTTAAAATGTAACAAAAAATGAATTAAATTAAATTTTAAAAAAATAATTCAGGGTGGTGCTAGGTGAGAAGCACAAAAATAGTCCACTTGATTAGGCCAAGTGGTGCCCACGGGTTAAAGCAACCCTTGTATAGGAGCATGACAGTTCTGGGATGGGAGTGGGTATAATTCAGACTGAGTAATGAGTAATTGTGTAATTCAGGAAGCCTGTAAGATGTTGTAAATGTTTATTTAGATAGGCATGATCTGCTTTCAATTTGACGGTGTCATTCTATAGACAAGCAGATCTGTATGCATGGTAGTGATAATAACATTCTCCAAAAATGAAAGATGAATTGGGGTCCCTGATTTATATGAGACCTTTGAGGAGGCCAAAAGACAGTATGTTCTAGACCAGTGGCATCAAACTCAAATAGAAGGGAATCCCTGCAGCTGCATATTGACTTAGAAAAACCACAAATTCACATTATTCATGTTGTACCTTATTTTTATTTATTTTGTTAAACATTTCCCAATTACATTTTATTCTGGTTCAGGTAGAACTCGGGAGTTTTACAGCCTAAGCACCAGTGTGACACCTTTGATCTAGATGATCTATGTACCTGAAGGGTGTTTATTCTGTGCAGGCATAAAAATTTGATGCTTTGTGGCACCTACAAATCTGATAAGCACACATCTATATCTTTATCCAAGTTACCAAAGAAAATGATTAAAAAGGCACACATTGCAATCACCACATCTGAAAGGAGCACTTAAAAACTTGGGGAGTAACTGGATCCTGCTGCTTGCAGGTAGGCTTCAGTGAAACCAGTGGTGGTGATGAGTAAGAGGCTCACAGTGAAAGGAAGTCTCAAGTCTGGTCTTGCCCCATTAGAGCTGTATGCAATGCAGGGAGACTGTTTTCTTGCAGACAAGGAAAAGTTTGGCAGCATTCCCCTCTGTGGTGGTGAGCACTGTGCCCAGCAGAGAGGATTTTCCTTGGTAAGGGGTTTTGGCCTTGCCTGAGAACAATGGCTAACACTGCCCAAAAGGAGCCACATGGAACCAGAGAAGGCAAAGCAACAACTAGGAAGTACTACCTGCTAAGGACCGTATGGCACTGCCATCAGGACCATGTGGAAAGAAATATCTGCTGAGACACTAACATACACACTTTCTGGGAAAGAACCAGAGGAGTGGGGAGCCAGTCACTTAGAGAACAATGCCTGATACAGACTGTTGGGAGTAATTGATAAGGGAAGCCTTGCCTACTGACACATATTGGAAGCAGAATCTTATTCAGGATTGTGACTGAGATGCTCTCTGGATCTTTGGGATAGAGCTGCTCATCAAATAGTATCAGTTTGACTTCTATTTTTTCTTTTAGTAGAACCTCCTTTCCTTAATTTTGCGATCTGCATGCTTGCAAAGGGAGTTGACATTAGCAGACAGGGTAGTATCAGGTAATGACTGAGTTTCTGGATGGGGCCTGAGTCAGAGAAGCAAGAAACACCTCAAAGGGAATCTGGATCCTGAGTGTTGTTAGAAACTCTGACAAAATTGCTACAACTTAAATTCCTTTCATTCTTGAAAGACAAAAGAATCTTGTTACCTTGGTCACAAATTGCTGAAAACAGGAATCAAAGGGATAGGATTTAAGAATTTTCATGGTATTGAGGTGCTTTGAGGTATAAATGGTCCCATCAAACCTAAGCTGGACCTCAGAAGACTGCCTCTTCTGCTGTCTCATCCTGGAACTTCTCTCAAGCCCTGCAGGGCTACCACTCCTGGGACTGGTTCATCCTGGAATATCCCTCTACATAGCCCAAGCCCCTTTTCCTATTGCTGAGTCATTCCTGAAGCCTCCATTTTGTGGAGGGCCCTAGCCCAGCTCCAGAATTTCTGGACTTTACCTCATCTTCCCCTTGCCCCCTTTTTGTATGCTGACTTACTGCATTTGGACATAAGCTTCTGGAGGGCAAGACTTCTTTTCTTATTGCTTGTAGACTGGGCACAGAGTGAGCCTTAATAGATGCTTTTTTCTTCCTTCCTTTTTGCATTCTCTACAAAGTTCTCCTCTTCCACAAACATAGCGTAAGTGGTTGGTAACAGAATGTGAGTTACATGCCCAGGGATCAGGCATCTGTCATCTAAAATTTTTATCTCCCCCCAGCTAATTGCTGCCTGACACACAGTAGGTACTTAATAAACACTTGCTTATTTCACATTATGGTTTTTTTTCCCTGTGGCATTTAATTCTTCCCTATGCATATGGTTTACATTTCCACCTCTGTACCTGCTGACTTATCATTGCTCCCTATCAAGAGTAACCTTTCTGATTAACTTTATTTGTGATTCCCAACCTTACTTCCAAGCTCAACCCAAATTCCACCTTTTCTATGAATCCTTAAAGACCTATCCATCTTACCTTAAAAAGGGTATGGGGGTAAGAGAGAAGAGGAGCATTAATTGAGGAAGTAAAAGGACAAAGAAACCCCGTCTCTATCCTGGAGATAAACCCTTAGGAGTCATAGTTTTAGATCAGTAAGGAAACATTTATCTAAAAGGAAATTGCATCCCTGAAACTAGGTCTATGAGACATATCATGAAGGCAATGTGGCAGATATCTTAATTACCTTTTTCTCAGAAACGCCTGCATTGCCTGCTTACTCTTTTAGTCAGATAGGACAGCGCTCAGGCTTTGGCAGGGGCTGGGATGGCTACCTGCTGAGTCAATGATCTCCAACTGATAGTTCTCCTGTTTTGGGATATCAAGGGAGCTGCTAATATGGCGATCCTGAGTCAAGGAATTAAAGCAGATCTACTGGTAATTGGACGCTCCAAACAGGATGGTTTGTGGGAGGTGTCTCAGGAGTTGGGAGTTGTTGATGTTGAACAGGGATGTAAAAGATGAAAGTGTGAGGTCCAGATTATTTAACTGATTCCTGGCAATTAAAGGATATGAGGATAAACCAATAAGCACCTACCACATGCTATGAACTGTGATAATAAGCCAATGGACTCTTCAATTATGGGAACTGATAATAGGATATTCTCATTCATATCTTCCATTGATATTAGAAGTATGGTAACACCACCTACTGTATAGCCACAAAGTCAGAGTAAGTCTCCAAATCTATACTGTCAGTAGCAGCCAACTTTTCCCCTTCTCGGAGGGAGACAAATACCCAGAAAAGGCGATAGGTAAGGCTCTCTGCTCATTGTCCCCAAATGCACCCTTTCCGTTCAAAGTGTAGCAAGAGCAAAGCATTTTCCTCGGTAGATCAAGGTACAGGGATCTCATAGGACAACCTGCTACATAATATCCAGATTCTCCAGTCACGACATATTGAGGGTAATGCAATGTTTCTCAGCTTTCGAATATTGGTTAGGCTTGATCGACTTGCACGGCCTCAACGTATCAGCTAGATTATATGGGTACCCTGGCAGCTGGTATCGCTGCAAAACTTGAACAGCTCTCTGCCCTGATTCTTATGGGCTCACTTGGCCACTTACTGATTTACTGGGACACAGAAGTAGATGAAATTCTCTAGTCTGGGCAGGGGGGACCATGCTTATGAGAATGTTTTTATATTGGAGACTGAGCTAGATGGTTAAGTGGATAGCTCACTGGCCCTAGAATCAGGAAAACCTGAGTTCAAATCTGATCTCAGACTTACTAGCTGTGTGACCCTGGGCAAGTCACTTAACCCTGTTTGCTTCGGTTTCTGATCTGTAAAATGAACTGGAGAAGGAAATGGAAAACCACTCCAGTATCTTTGCCAAGAAAACCCCAAATGGGGTAATGGAAAGTGGGATACAACACAGCAGCCCATGTAAGGCAGATGATTATTACAATTAGTCATCTACAGGAAGACAAGAGAATTTGACACATACTGTAACATTAAACATTTCTCATTTTTTGCAGATCCTGGAATGCACCCTCTTGAACAAAAACAAAAAAAACAATTCCTTTCCCTCAAAACACCTATTCTTGGCCTGTGTCAATTCCATATTTCCGAGGATTAAGTTTTCTTCCCTTCTAGCAAAGTAGAGGCCTAGGCAACTGTGGACCTGATAAAACTTGGTTAGCCTTAAAATCAGGGCATCTGACATACCTAGAAGACAAAACAATATTGGTTGGGGAACACTCAGTCTGGAGAAGAAGGGGTTTCCAGAAATGAAAGGAAGAGTTAAGGTGGCAGGAATGATGACGTCTGCATTTATATAGAGCCTATAGTATGTTGGCTGATTCTGGGGAACTAGGAAAGATGATGGCATCAGAAAAGCAACACAAAACATAAAAGTGATGCATCAGTAGTCTAGTAAGCAAGAGCTATCAAGAGTATTGTCACCCTGGGCAAGTCACTTAACCCCAATTGCCTAAAAACAACAAAAAAAATTAAAATAAAATTAAAAAAAGAGTACTGTACACAAATATCAGAGGGGCTGTACGGGATCGGACATCCAAAGTCCATTAAAATAAACAACAACCAGGAGATCAACACAAATTGTGAGAGCAGAGGTAGACTGAGTCAAATGGTCAGGCAAAAGGTATGTAATCAGGAAGTCCACAGGACCTGAGGGAGCGGGAGGGAGAGAATAAAGACCAGGCACCAGAATTGGAATACAACTAAGGAAGCACTTTGATCTACTGAGGAAGTTTCAGATAACTTTTTCTATTCTTCTTACCACAGCGATAACCAATCCTGAGTGAGTTTGGGTAGGAGGCTACAGGATAATGAATTCCACAGCTGGCCTTCGAGAAATGAATAAAGAAGGGTGGAGGAGGCAGAGGCAGTTTGATGACACAATCCCACTGGATAACCTGTGTTCCAGAAGCAGGAACATTCTTTCTCAACAATGCATCATTTTGACCAGATTCCCCCGAGCTCTCAAAAGAAATGTCAGGCTGCTTTTGTTCATCCCTCAAAAGGTCTGGCACAATCTCTGCAGATACTTTCTTCATGTTCAAGTTTTCTTTCAGAATGAGTCTGACTGTTTCCTTATCCAGCTGTAACTCTTCAGTCATTGTTCTAACAGTTAAGCAGCGATTTGAAAGAATCAAATCTCTCACTTTTTCGATATTTTCTTTGGTCCTGTGAGTGATGGACGACCGTTTCATGCATCATCCCCTACATCTTCCCTACCTCCTTTAAACCCTTTATGCCAGTCAAAAACCCTTGCTCTTGATATTACTTCATCCCCATAAGCTTCTTTTAACATGTCAAGTGTCTCACTTGCAGATTTGTTTAACTTCACACAAAATTTGATACTAATCCTTTGCTCTAAATATCGGTCACTCATTTTTATAAGGGACACCTGAAATAATAGTCACTTCTCTATTCACTCGAAGGAAGGAAACAAGCATTTATTAAGTGCTTACTATATGCCTGGCACTGTGCTACAGGTGTCAGCACAATATTAAATGGTCAACTTTGTTAAATTGGCTGTGTGCAGTTGGAATTCAGAACCCTGTAATCCCAGCACTGGAAAGACCTACAGACGGCCTCTAGTCCACCTCTACCCTGAGCAAAAATCTCTACAGAAAGATTTCCCAACACAGATTCACCGTGTATCCAATGGAAGACCTTCAGTGACCAGGCGGAGGGTGAAAGGTTAGGAGAGAAGAGGAATCTCAGTGTGTCCTCAGACCGCCCATAATGCAAGCAGTTCCAGTTTCTTCTTCCCCGCTTAACTTACAGTCACACCCTCCAGATTTCCCTACAACCTCTTCCTCAGTGGGGGTGCCAACCGACCCTCGCAAGCTGTGATAACACCAAGCTGAGTTTGAAATTCCAACATCCAGGCAAGCCCCTGGTTAACTTCTCATGCATTGACAAAATGACAAGAAAGCAAGCCAGCCTCATAGGGAAAGCTTGACAGATGCCTCCAGCGTTTATCTGCCCAACGTTCTCATGCCCGGTAACCTACCAGAAGCTGGAACTAAGTTCCTGGGCCAGGCTCGTGCTCTCTCAATCCACCTGCGGGCTCTTCACCCGAATCACGCTCATACTTAATACCCTCAACCCACGCCCTGGAGCATGCGCATTCGCGGGGGAGGGAAGGCTCCCACAGCAAGGCCTGAATGCATTATGGAAAGGAAGCGGCGAGAGTTGGATTGATGACAACCTTCTGGGCCATTCACGTTTTCCATCTTCAGCTCCCGGGCCCTCGAAGGCCACACAACGCCGGGTGCTTCCCTCCCACTAACCTCCCTCCAACAGAGCCGAGGCTTCTCCTGAAAAAGGTGGGAAAAAATTCGAGGCCCCAAGCAGCACGCAATTGGACCTGCTCTTCAGCTTCCCGCGGCCACGGTTCTGGGGGTGTGTGTGTTCTCAGCTCAGCCATTGGCTCTCTAGCCGCGGGGGGCCGGGACGCGCCGCGAGGGAACGCCCCGCGGGAAGAGCGAGTGCGCAGGTGCGGAGGGCGGGACTCAAATGGGAGGGGCGGGGAAAAGAGAAAGGCTCACGTACCTGTAGCCTGGGTTCGTGCGCTGTCATCAGTGCCGGGGCTCCAGGATTCAGGCAGTGATGTAGGCAATATCCTAGACTCGTTACACTGCCTGGGAAAGGCAACTCGGTTAGTTCATTCCCCTTCTCCGTTGGGGTTTGAGGTTGGAGATTGTTCCCATTATGGTTCAGGTCAAATCAACAAGTGCTTTCTATGTTCTAAGAGCTGGAAATACAAATACAAGCAGAAAGACAGCCCCTGCTTCCGTTCTTTTATAATAATAATAACAATAATAACTAACATTTATATACCACTTATTTTGTGCTAGGTACTGTGATGAGCGCTATATAATTATTATCTTATTTTATCCTCACAGCAACCCTGGGAATTAGGTGCTATTATTATCCCCATTTTACAGATGAGGAAACTGAGGCAGCAGTTAAGTGACTTGACCAAGGTCACACAGCTAGTAAGCATTTGAGGACAAATTTGAACTCAGGTATTCCTTACTCCAGGACTAACACTTTAAGCACTGCTGTCACTCACCTTTCTACTCCAAGCACCCCTTTCCCAAATAAAAACAAAAGAAAAACCCTATCCAATTAAAACTAAAAGAAGAACCCTATTACAAACATGTATAATCAATCAAAACAAGTTTCTACATTGGCTATGCCCCTGCCAAAATTGTCTCATTTTGCATTGAGTCTTTCCTCTCTCTATCAGGGTAGCATGTTTCATCATTAGTCCTATGGAATGAATTGTGATTGCTTTTAGACTAATGAGAGTAAAGACCTTACATTGTAACATGATTCTGAGAAGATGTCAACAGGCATCACCAGACTGTCAGAGGGGTCCATGGCACAAAAAAGGTTAGAAACTACTCATTAGTGTCTTCCTCTTTCCACTCTCCCTTCTCTGAATTTTATTTTTCTCTCACTTGGTCACATATTGTTGGCTGGGAGTGAGAGGTGAGGAAACACTGGGGGTGGGGGGGGAGACAAGGCATAAAAGAAAACTGAAAAGGAGTGGAGGAAGAGAGTGAATGAAAGTGCTGAAGAAGGGGTCATTGAGGAGAAGGTGCAGGAGGAGAATCAGGACTGCAGCTGGAGAGGAATGAAAAGGTGGGTAGACTGGGAGTCCTTCTTAAAATGGAAGTTCTGAGAGGAAATAGCCAATCAGAGGCAGAGTCCTTTGGGACAGTGGGGACTTCCAATGAGTGAAGTCCAGGACTAGAGTGAGGCTTCTGGATGAAGAGGTTCCTGAAAATCTGGGAAGGGAGTCTGGAGTGCAGTTTGGAGTGGAATGGACAATCTGATAGGAGCTCCCTCCATGCCTCTGGGCCCCACTTTTCTCTTGGTGACCACCTACAGTATTAGGGACTAGAAAATTTGCTTGGGATTTGGGGCTTTTGAAGCATCTACATACACACACACATAAACACACACACAAGCTAATATGTGACCAAGCAAGAGAAAAATGCTGAAAAGAGAGAGTGGAAAAAGGGAGGGACTAATGCAATAGTCTCTAGTCATGGACCCCTCAGATAGTCTGGTGATGCCTAAGGACTCCTTCTCAGAAACATGTTTTTAAATGCTTAAAACAAAATGCATAGGATTACAAAGGAAGATAATTACATTAGAATACATTATTAAAATATTTTTAAAAATTTATGGGTACCAGCTTAATAACTCTTCAGAATCTCAGCAAAATAAATACCTGGAATCACTTTGAGGTGAGGTAACTTACTTCAATTCAATTCAATAAACACTTATTAAATACCTATTATGCACCAGGCACTGTGCCAAGCACTGGGATACAATTAAGAAAAAGACAGTCTCTGCCCTCAAGGAGCTTACAATTTAATGGGGGGAGGGGAATATGAAAAAGGAGACCAAAAAAAGGGGCCTGCCTGGGGCACTGGCAGGAGGGGTTCTTGTTTGGTGGAGTTGAAACCAGGTAGGGCAGCAGATGCAGAGCGGAAGGAGCCTTAAAGTCCAGTTTCTGCTCTCCATAAGGGAAGGCACTGAGAGGAGTTTGGTTATGCCACACTCTAGCCCTTCAGGCAGAAGGCAGAGGAAGCTGAAGGAGGTAGTGTCAATCAAAGTTGGAGTTGGCAGCATGGTTAGATTGAAAGAGAACTTGTGTAGAAGTGTAATAATAGCCGACATTTATGTAATGCTTCTGTGGTCACATATAACATTGCCTAAGTTATCTAATTAGGCTATATAATCATAGCTTTAGAGCTGGGAGGATCCTTAGGGACCTTAATCCTACCCTCTCATTTTACAAATGAAGAAATTTGAGGCTCATCCCAGAGGGGTATAGTATCTTCTCCAAGGTTACCCAGGCAGTAAGTGGAAGAGTTAGGATTTGAACCCAGGTCATTAGTTCCAAGTGCTCTTCCCTTGGCATACCATACAACTCTATGAAGGAGACTGGCAGGGATTATTAATTCCATTTTATAGACGAGGAAATGAGACCCAGATCATTTAATTGGCACCAGCTAAATGAGGGCTTTCCTTATCCCCCAAGCTACTAGTCCCTCTCCACTCACCCCCATTTTTTACTTTGTATATATTTTCTATATACTCATAAGATGCATGTATGTAAATACATGCAATAATAGAATGTAAGTTTCTTTAAGGCAAGGACTGTTTGATTTTTGTCTTTGTATCCCAAGTATTTGGCACTTGGTAAGCACTTAATAAATGCTTATTGGTTACACTGTCACATGGGCTCAGTAAGGGCCCCAGGTTTCCTGACTTCAAATCTCATGATTTTTCACTACACTGTAGCTATCCTCCAAGGTTCAATCATTTAAAAGATGTTTATTTGCTTGCTATGTTCTAGGAATAGTGTAACTATCCCTTTTCCACTCTCCATGTTATTTTCCCCTTTAGGCAGTCCCTTATTCCTTTCTTTCTTCCAAAAAAAGAAACTAGACTACAAGCCACAACACTAAGCAGATTGTAGCATCCTCTGCTTTATTTCCAAACTCTTTTTAAAAGTGTTTCTATTAACTTAAACACCAAAAAAAGAGCATTTCCACATACACAGAAGAATACAAAAAAGATTCTGTATTAAGCTGACTCCCCATTTCACACTGCTTGCTCTTAAAAAATGTGTATAACAAATTCTGTACATTACCTCGAAATGGCCCTGCTTCTCTGTGCTGCTTCTCAACATCTTTCTCTTCCTTTTTGCATGTTTTTTTGAATGTTACAATGGTTCTCCATTCCTTTTTTTTTTTTGCATCACTATCGATGACTCCCCTCTTCTAGACCCTTATCTCCAATTAAAAGCCAAGAGAAAGAAAGGGGAAAAATCCCCAAACCTTTGTAATATGTAAGCATAGGCAAGCAAAATTAATCTATCCAGTGGTCGTGTCTGAAACTGTATGCTCTTTCTGTACCTTATTTGTGTTTATCACCTCTTTGTCAGAAACTGGGTAACCCGCTTCATCACAGAGACATGGTTGGTTATTACACTGATTGGAGTTCTTAAGTCTTTCAAAGTTGTTAATCTTTCCAGTATTGCTATCTTTGTATAGATTATTCTGGTTCTGCTCCCTCACTTTACTCTCTCAGTTCATACTACCCACAATTCCCTGGAATGGTCTTTTTTTTTGTCATTTTTTTATGGTACAGCAATATCCCATTACATTCATATACCACAATTTGCTCAGCTATTCCCCTTAACTGACTAAGAGGAAATCCAAGAGGAATCTTCACAGTAGTTCTTTCCCACCTCTCTTCCTTTAATTCTCTCTTCAGGAACAGGAAGTTTGTTTTTCTTGTGACTATTCCTTCTCCAATATTATCTTTTCTCTTACACTTCCCCTCCCCTCACCATCCGCCCTTGTTTCCTCATTGAATTGGATGTATTCATCCACCAGCTTGTTTGTGTGTGTGTTCAACCCTCCTTTGTCGATTTCAGAGAAGCTTCATCTGATATAAACTCCCTCTACACTTTCCTTTCTGTTTATATATTTTCATATTTCCCATTATGACAAATAGCAAATCCTACTCCCTTCTTTCTCCTTTGCACACTAGTGTGTTCTTTTTACCTTCCCTTCTCTTCCCCTCTTCGATCCCCCAGAATGGAACCAATCCATCCCTAGGACCTCCATTTTTCTTATTTAACTCCATTAATACCCTTTGAAGACATCAAGGTTCTGAAGGGACATTTGTTTCTTCTCCTCATTATAATATCAGTGCTACATCATCACACAAGTCCTTCTAATTGCTCAACTAAATTTACCTTTCAAGGTTTCTCTTCACTCTTGTGTCTGCATTTCAGAGTTCCTATATAGTTCTTATCATTTACCAGAAATGCCTGAAAGGTCTCTATTCCATTAAAAATACTCCATTTTTTTCCCCTGTAAGAGGATACACAGCTTTGCAGGATGTTATTCTTGGTTGTGAGCCTATATCTTTTGCCTCTAGAAATATTGTATTCTAAGATCTCTTGTTTATAGTAAAAGCTACTAGGTCTTTTGTGATCCTGACTGATTTCTTGGTACTGCTTCTTTCTGGATATTTGCAGTATTTTTCCTTTAAAGTGGGAGTTTTGGATTTTTCCTATGACATTCCTAGGATTTTTTGTTTGGGAGTCCCTTTTAGAAGGTGATAATGAATTCTTGATAACTCCACTTTGCCTTCAAGTTCTAGTAGAGCTGGGCAGTTTTCATTTATGATACTTTAAATATAGTATTCGTGCTTTAAAAAATTATTCTGCACTTAAATGACAGCAAATAGAAGGGAGATTTGTATATACACAATAGAACAGAAAAAAGAGGATTGTCATGCCAGTCTCTTGTAGCAAACTACAGCTTGCTTTTCTTTTTAAGTATGTTATAAAGACTCCTTATCTTTGCCTCTGATTCCCTAAGTATCATGTTTTCTCAGGTCCTGTGCTTGGCTCTTTTTTCTTCTCTCTTTTCTTCCCCTTGGAAATCTCTTTTACACTCAATGGTTAGCATCATTTGATGTAGACTCAATAGTCATTTGAAATAATTTTCAAGTCCATCTCTTCAGTTTTGACCCTAGGTATTCTGAACCATAGGCATTAATTTCTAAAGTGCCTAGAAGATATACACCTTTTGCCCTAAATCTATTTCGTCTAATTTCGCTGTTTTTATCAGTGACACCACCATTCACCCAGTCTTCCATGTTGAAACCTTGGTGTTTTCTTTGAATTAGTTACCAAGTCTTGTTGATTCCACCTCCTCTACATCTCTTAAATGTTTCCTCTCTGTTCCTTCTGTCACAAGCCTAGTATAGACCCTCACTCCCACCAATCTGAATGATTGTGTGCCAGACTTTGAGACCTTTATCAGATGTTAAAAAATAGGAAGAATAAAAAGATTTGAGTCTCTTATCTTTTTATTTGCCAGTTTGATTATGAGTGCATTATCTGTTAAAAACCTGGAGTTTTATATGCTTTGTAAAGAATAAAACATAATAATTTTATTTACAAAAATAAGGAGGGACCTGGCTGCATTGACACAATGTACCATGAAGGAAGGGATGTTTGAATTGGACTTAAATTAATGGGTGGCTAGGAACTCAATAGGTGAAGAAGTGGGAGAGAATGGCATTTCACTCATTACTTACCTAGAGATAGCAAAATTATGAAGATGTGGACATCCCTGTTCACTCTAAGCAAAACTTGGAAATTTTTCTTTAGTGCTAAAAAACTTCTTGGGTTAATTTAAATCTTTGCAAACAATATTTACAAATGTATTTACATTTCTGTAAATTATAGGTATTTTGTCTTGAATTATACCTGTTATAATTATGTGTAATTAAATTTCATACATTTAGTGATATATGTTTAACTTAAGTTATGAGGTATTTGAAGTTTTGGTTGGTATTCTTTTAAAAAATTTTCTGGGGGCAGCTAGGTGGCGCAGTGGATAGAGCACCAGCCCTGAAGTCAGGAGGACTTGAGTTCAAATCTGGCCTCAAACCAAATACTTGACACGTACTGGCTGTGTGACCTGGGGCAAGTCACTTAACCCTGATTGCCTCACCAAAAAAATAAATAAATAAATAAATTTTCTGATAAATTTTTTGGGTTTGTTTTTGTATTATAGTCATTTCCCAATGTGAGTACTACACCCAATCCCTACCCTTCCCCAAATGCCAATCAAAACCTCCTTTGAAATAAACAGACAGGTGAGTAAAACTGACCAGTGAAGTAACGTGTGAAGATAGGTTGGATCCTAATTGTGAAGGACTTTAAATGCCAAGCAGAAGTTTGTAATTTATCCTACAGTCACTTGAGAGCCACTGAAACTTTCAGGAAACACAATGTAAAGCACAAATAAATCTAGTACTGGGACCACAGGAAAGCTGAGGGTGTTGACAATGGGGTGGCTTTTAGAAGGCCACACCAAGGAAGCAGCAATTGGTGTGAGCCTTGAAGGAAGAAAAAGATTCCGAGAAGTGAAGATGAGGAGGGAATACATTCCAGACATGGAGAATGGCTTATGACAATGAATGGCAATGAGAGACAGAGTATTCCAGCTGTGGAATGGTCAGAATGTAGAGCATCTCAAATATGAAAGAAAGCTGGAGAGGTGGGCAGGGTTCAGATTGGAGAACTGAGATGCCAGATAAGACATTTTATTTTGTTCTGCAGGGAATGAGGAGCCACTTTAGACTTTTGAGCAAAAGAATGACCTTTGCTTTTGAAAGATTATTTTGGCAGCTATGTGGAAGGCTGATTGGAGAGGAGGCAGCAGCAGGAACTCTGAGTGGAAGGTACAGCGACTCAGATTTAGGTTGAGTGTAAGGAAAACTTCCTGACAATTGGAACTTTCCAGAAGTAGAATGGGCGGCTTGATGAACAGATGTGGGAGATGGAGTATGCTGGCTATGTGAGGTTGAGGCTTCCCCTTCACTGGGAGTTCTGAAGCAGAGGCCAGATCACCAGTGATCAATGATGTTGCAGGGAAAGTCCTGTTTGTTCTGGGGTGGACTGGATTTAGTACCTTTGAAGTTGCTTCTATTCTGAGGGCCTGTAATTCTGTCCGAGAGCTTTGTGCCCGTGGCTCCCCACTTCTGCTGAGAAGAGTGCTATGTGATTTATCCTCTGGAACCAAGATCATTACTATAGTTAATCTGAGATAAATTAAATTGGCTAATCTAAGTTCAACTGCTTTTTTGTATTATTTTCATTTAGATTATTGGTATATAGTCTCTTTATCTTATTACATTATATCTCTAATATTTGCAGGAATCTCAGAGACTGTTTCTTCCAACCCCCTCATTTTTCAAATGAGGAAACTGAAGCCCTGGTTGATTAAAGATATTCTTTACTCACTGTGAAACTTCTGTGTTTCATAAGAGTTTGAGAAAGCAGATATAGGAAGAAATGGATGTAATATTTTAATGAGAATAAAGATTTACCACGCTAAAAGCCCACTTTCTTGCCTTCTTTGTTGTACATTACTTAATGCATGTATTGCCATGGCTCTCTGAATTCCTCATGTTAATATTTTCTAACAAGGCAGTAATATTTTATTTCTATACATAATTTGTTTAACATTTTCTCATTCAAAAGGTACCCACTTTGTTTCCAGTTTTTTGCCACCACGAAGGAGTGTTATTTTGAATATTTTGGTATATATGAATAATTCCTTTCTTTAGTCCTCTTGAGATATTTGCCCAATAGTAGAATCATGGTTTAACGACTTTTGCATAGTCTCAGATAGTATTCTTCACTGTGTACCTCAAGCATCTCTGTACTTTGTTTCAATTCAGTAAACATTTATCAAGTGCCTACTATATGCCAGGCACTTTTCTAAGCTCTGAGAATACAAAAAGAGGCAAAAGGAGTCAGATAGACTCCCTCAAGGAGCTTCCAATCTAATGGGGAAGACAGTATACAAACAGATATATACAAAGCAAGCTGTGTGCAAGATAAATAGGAAATAATTAAAAGAGGGAAAGCACTGTAATTAAGAAGGGTTAAGAAAGTCTTCCTGTAGAAGGTGGGATTTTAGTTGGGCCTTAAAGGAAATCAGTGAGTTTCTAATCAGAGGGAGTAGGGAGGGCATTCCAGGCCTGAGGGGAAGTCAGAGAAATTGCCCAAACCCAAGAGATAGAACATCTTGTTTGAGGAACATCCAGAAGGCCATTATCACCATACTGAAGAGTACATGTTGGGGAGTAAGGTGTAAGAAGACTGGAAAGGTAGGAAGGGGCTAGGTTTGAAGGACTTTAACTACCAAACAGATATTTTGTATTTGCTCCTGGAGGCAATAGGAAGCCACAGGAGTTTACTGAGTAGGGGGTGACATGATTGGACCTTAGTTTTAGGAAAATCACTTTAGTGGCTGATTGGAGTAGAGAGAGACTTGATGCAGGATGACCCATCAGCAGATTATTGCAATTAATCCAGGCAGTATCAGAGGAGAGAAAGGAGGTATATTTGAGAGATGTTGCAAAGGTGAAATCAACCAGCTTTAACAATTAAATTGAATATGGGGGAAAAGGGGTAAGGTATAGAGGGGAATCCAGAATGATTTCTAGGTTGTGAGCCCCAGGAATTGGTAGGATGGTGATGCCTTCTACAGTAATAGGGACATTCAGACAGGGGAGGGTTTAGAGGAAAAAATAATAAGCTTTATTTTGGACATACTGAGTTTAAGATGTCTATTGGACATCCAGTTTGAGATGTCTGAAAAACAGTTGGAAATGTGAAACTGGAGATCAGCAGAGAGACTGGGACAGGAAAGGTAGATTTGAGAATCATCAACATAGAGATGGCAATTAAATCTGTGGAAGCTGATGAGATCGTCAAGTTAAGTTGAGTAGAAGGAGAAAAACAAGAAGGCCTATGACAGAACATTGCAGGTCACCTACAGTTAGAGGATGTGACCTAGAAAAGTATCCAGCAAAGGAGACAAAGAAGGAACAATGGGATAGATAGGAGGAGAACCAGGAGAGAGCGGTATCCCAAAAACCTGGAAGGAAGAGAGTATGAAGGAGGAGAGGGTGATCAATGGTGTCAAAGGCTGCAGAGGCAACAAGGAGAACGAGGATTAGAAAAAGGTCATCGGATTTGATAAGTGAGAGATCATTAGTAACTTTGGAGAGAGCAGTTTCAGTGGAATGATAAGGTCAGAAGCCAGATTAAAAGAGAAGGGAGTGGGAGGAGAGAAAGTGGCCTTGGCAAGGAGTTTACCCACAAACGTCAGAAGAGATATAAAACTATATAGTTAACAGGGGATGGAAGGATCCAGTAAGAGCTTTTTTCAGAATAGGAGAGACATGGGCGTGTTTGTAGGCAGTAGGAAATGAGCCAGTAGAGAGGGAGAGATTGAAAATAAGTGAAAGAGTGGAGAAAATAAGTGAAAGAGTGGAGATGACAGAGGGGGCAATTTGCTAGAGGAGATGGGATGGAATGGGATCGCTTGAACAAGTAGAGGGGGTTAGTATTGATAAAGAGTAAAGCTACTTCATCATGTGAGTCAGGCGTGAAGGCATTTGAGGGATAGGAGATGAGAAAGTGGAGAGAAGAAGGAGCTCATGATGAATGGCTTTGCTGCCTGTAGTGGGCTGTGATTGGTACTGTTTCAAAGTCAGTTCTGTAGCAATGCATTTTCTCTCCAAGTAAGTACAGTAAGAGTTCACTGAGTCATTTAGCAAATGCATGTTTACATAAAAGTGAATTACTTTTTGGGTTTTTTTTGTCCTTATATTCTTGTTATTAATGCCTTTTGATGAAAATGTTGAATCTGTAGAATTTGTAGCCTTAAAATTATATTTGGGCAAAAATAAGATGACTGGTCATTCTTAGTTGATATACTTGAAATCATTTTGTAAAGAGATATTTTTCTTGTTATTAGAATGAAGATGAAATCAAGGCACTGAAGGAGAGAATATATGTAATGAGGTGTTATTATTGATGATAATAAAAGCAACTTATAATAATAACACTTTCTGATTTACAAAGTACTTTCCTTACAATAATCCTTTGAGATAGGTAGTACAAATATTATTCACATTTAACAGATGAGGAACCTGAGGCATACAGAGGTAAAGTAACTGTCCACAGGTAACAACAGGTGGTAGAACCAAAAATCCAGCTATGGGTGTTCTGACTCTAGGTTTGGGCCCTTTCCTCTAGGTCATGTTGGTTCACAAATTTATGAATGTCTTTACTATTTTTATTAAAAGTTTCTAGATAAACTTGATTCTCAAAATGCAAAAGTTTATTATACTTGAAACTCGGATTGGGAGAGGAAGAGAGGGGAGAAAGAAAAGGGGAGAGAGAGCACAAGCTTTTTCCTGTGGCTTTCTTTCTTTTTTTGTGAGGCAATAGGGGTTAAGTGACTTGCCCAAGGTCACAGAGCTAGTACGTGTCAAGTGTTTGGTCTGAGGCCGGATTTGAACTCAGGTCCTCCTGACTTCAGGGCCGGTGCTCTATCCACTGCGCCACCTAGCTGCCCCTTCCTGTGGCTTTCTAATTATTTTGTTTACTATAGTTTGACTATATTGGTCTTTTCCCTGAGGAGTATAAATTATTTGATTATTCCACTTCCCCTTCCCCATCCCCAGCCACCCCAAATTCTCATCAAATGCTTTAAAACAGATTTACTACATGATATCATGGAAAGAGGACTAGAAGGTATGTACTGGGATTTCTGAGTTTTCCTCCTGGTTGTGCTTCATCCTTGCTGTGGAATCTCAGGCTAATTGCATAGCCTCTCTAAACTTAAGCTTCCTCATTTGTAAATGAAGGGAACTGAAGTAGATAGCTCTAAGGTTCTAACATGTTTGTATTCTATGCTTGAGTTAATTATCACCCCTCTTTCAGTTATCATCTCGCAAATGTATTTAGTGAATATGGGGAAGAAAATATAATCCCTTTTTGTTCTTATTTAATAAGCTTTATGGTGGAGCTAATTGTGAGTTTGTTTTAAAAACTGAAACTTAACTTTTGTCTTTGTCTTCTAGCTGATGAAAATTTGGAATAGGAACAACCTAACGCACTTTGAACAGAGAAGTTCAGGTGATGTAGGTTGGCCAGTCCCTGCCTTGCTACTAATGACCTGTGTGACATTGGGTGACTCAGTTAACCTCTCTAGATCTCAGTTTCCTCATCTGTAAAATGTAAGTGTTCAATTAGGTGATCCTTAAGACTCTCAAAGATAAGCTATCCAGAAATGAAAAAGAGTTGTGGTCAGTGGCATGTGCAGAAGAAGGAAGAACAGCGTGACGTTTTACCTTTAGCAATTGAAAACCGATTATCTTTGATGTCTACTTGATCGGAGAACAACTGAGAACCCTCCTGCATATCTTCCACAGTTGATTGCTAATCGGTGAAACAGGACAAAACATTTGCCACAGATGTCGGGGCTGAGCATGCAGGGCTGAGGTAGGATGCTTCAGGGAACAGATGAGTTATAGGACCACTATAGAACACTACATGATCAGTTGTCTTTCCCTGGGAGTTATAGTCTAAGACTCACTGACTGCCTTTCCATTGCTCTTCACCCCAGACATTTCTTCAATAAATATTTATCAAAGACTCATTGATTATTTGCAAGGCTCAGAACTGAAAGGGGGAATGGAGTGTTGCATGAAACTAGCTCTCTGCCTTCAAAAGAACTTTATAATTTAGTAGATGAGATAGTTGAGTACAAAAATAATTTAGATACAAAGTAATGTTTTATAAATGCATGAGACAGCTATAAACAGAGGTCTTGAGAGTTCAAAGGAAGATGTAGGACCTTATATCTAGGTGTGAGGTAGGGGTACCCTATGGTACAGGGAGAGAGCACTAAACAAAGAGTTAGAAAATCCAGGGTGGAGCTCCACCCCACCATAGAATAGCTGTGTGACTTGGGATGAGTCACTTCCCCTCTCTGGGCCTGATCAGCAAAATGATGATGGCTAAAGCCCCTTTTAACTCTAACTAACCTATGAATCTGTGAATCATTGGAAGTTTCATGGAAGTCATGACATTTGATTTGGGCCTTGAGGAGTAAGTAGCATTTGGCAGGTAGAGAGATATTCAGGGGATGGACAGTCCAGTTATACAGTGACTGACCTAGTGTGGGTAAAGACTGAGAAGCAGAAAAGAATGGGATGGGTTTAGGGAATGGCGTATGTTTCATTTGGCTAGTGCATTGGGTCCGCAGAAGGCAGAGTAAGTGTAGTATGAGTTAAGGATGAAAAAATGACTTTGAGGCAACTGCCACAGCCCTTCTAATCCTTAAAAGTCATTCCTTTGAGTTATGACACTGAAGATGTTAAAATGTAAATATATCTGGAAGTAGTAATAATCTGCTGTTGGCTGTTGAGAACTTATCCATGTTCACCATTTGAATTTTAATCTGTAGTTACTTATCCTGATTGGAGCACACATCCATGGAATTATTGATCCCCTTACTTGTTCTTTGCATGTTTGCCTAAATAGGTGGATCATGGGCTTGTCCCATTGAGTTTTTAGCGTTTCCTATATTATTTTCTGTGTGATTCAGTCTCTTAATCAGGAAGTCCCTCTGTTGTTCCACATTTCTGCTCAAGATGGCCCAGAACCTTTTCTCACAACAGACTGCCTCCAGGACACCTGCCTCAACCCATCCCTGCCCCTACCCCAACCTTTCTCATTTTTATTTGCCATATGTTCTCCCATAACATTCTCTCCATTTCATGCTGTGTGACTCCAAGTTTCTGCTCCCTGTCTTTTGGTAGACCAGCCTTCTGATAACCTTGTTGTGAATAGTTTTATCAGCTGAACTTCAGTGTCCTAGCTGAATTCTGAGAGAATGGCACACATACTAGGGAAATTTGGATGGATAGGGGTGAAGAAAGTTTCCACAGCCAGTCAGTGAAGAGCAGCCCCTTCTCATTTCATTGAATCTGACTGAAAGGGTGGTGGGGAAGTACATTGTTGTACATAGCAAAGCCTTTGGGGGAGGGTGGAGAGGGGCTACCCCCTGACAGGAGGCAAAACATGGGGGCTGCAGATAAGAACCAAATGTACAAATGGGCAGTAACCAGCTTGGAGACTGACTCAGAGTTAGGGGTACTTGGAAAAGCCTGGATCACCTTGGGGAGAACTGAGTAAATTTTAATAGTATGCCACCTTGGACAGCCATAGTTCTAGGTGTCAGGGAAGGGCATGGAAGGGAATTGGAGGGAGGCACTGAAAACAAATTTTGCTTCTTCCCCAACCCCAATTTGCCTTGAATCAGCCTTTGACTTCTAAAAGTATTGAGTTCTTGTCCCTTCCCTATAAAAATTTCTCCCTGGCTATACTCCCTGGTCCTTTCCCAGATGGGTCCTTCTACCCACCTAGAGGTTGCAGGGATATTTGACGCACCATTTCCTGTGATAGTAGCTAGCATTTATATAGTGCATTGTGGTTTGCAAAGGACTTTACAAATATATCACCTTATCCTTATCACAAGCTTGGGAGGTAGGCACTATTATTATTATTATAATAATATAGTTATTTTTTATAGTTGAGGTCTATAGAGGCAAAGCAACTTGTCTAGGGTCACACAACTAACAAGTGTCTGAGGTAGGATTTGAACTCAGTTTTTTTTCTGATTCCAGGCTCAGCACTCTAACCACTACGCTACCTTGTTATGCTACCTTGCTGCCTCTAGTAAATAACCTACCTGACATTTGAACTTAGGTCTTCTAAATCTAAGGTCGGGGGGCAGCTAGGTAGGGTAGTGAATAGAGCACTGGCCCTGGAGTCAGGAGGACCTGAGTTCAAATCCAGCCTCAGACACTTAACACTTACTAGCTGTGTGACCCTGAGCAAGTCACTTAACCCCAATTGCCTCACCAGAAAGCAAAAAAAAAAAATCTAAGGCCAGGGAACTTAACATTACACTGTTAGGTTACCTGTAAAGCCATTGATGTGGAAGGGGGAAAGGGACACCAATGCCAGGAACTCTCTGCTCCTTGGTGGGAATCCCTACAGGCCTTTTCATCCTGCATGAGCACTTCAGTCCTGGAGCTCACACCTCATTAGTAAGCCCTGCCCCCTGAAGTCCCTCTGATTGAAGGGTGGAACAGAGAGCTCCTCCCAGAACCTTCATGGAATCAGGGGGCCAAAGCCGGCCATCACTTCATTTTCTACCCAGCTGCATCCCTTTGCACTTCATCATCACCCAAGTAACTTTCCTCCCTAGTCCTCCTCCCCCTTTGTCAGCTTCCCTCTGCGTGTTGTCTTCCCTCATGAGATTGTAAGCTCCTCAGGGGCAGAGACCATCTTTCTTTTTCACATTTGTATCCCCAGTGCTCAGCACAGTGCTTGGCAAATAGGACGCGTTCAATAAGTGTTTGTTGACTGCCTGACTGACTGACTCTGTTGTCTTCCCCCTTTCAGCTGTAAACTTCTTGACGGCAAGGACTGACTCTTTTTCACACGTCTCCCCAGTGCTTAGCACAATGGTTGATCCACAGTGGGTGCTTGATAAATGTTTATTGACTGACTAACTGATGCCCTGACTGTGGAGATGTAAGGAGAATGAGTAGCAACTTCCTTAGGGTCCAGCTTCATCTTTTATTGATAAATCCAATCTAGTGGCTCAAGACCCCTAATCCAGACCCTAAGACACTGACTGCCAGGAGAGGGTGGGCATGAGTTAGGCACCCCAGTGAGGCACCAGGAGTAGTCAGGTCTCCGAGGTATCAGGGAGGGGGCCATTACAAAGGAGGAGGGGAGAGACAGTCACAAAATGGAATTGCGGAGAGGCACTAAAAACACACTTGCTTCCTCCGACTGCCACTCCCCATTTTGCCTAAGATTTGATCCCAATTTCCTGGGATATTTGTGTCCTGTTCCCTGCCTTACAAATATTCATCTCTTGCCATGCTCCTTGGTCCCTTCCTTTCCTTTCTGCTTAATCCAGAGTTTGTAGGGACATTTTACAGACCTCTTCCTGTGGTCATTAGTCCTGAGATGCTGTGAGATGCTCTGAGTTCTTATCATCCTTCCAGTTGCTATCTGCAAATGACTCAGAGCCAGAGGCACAAGAGAGGAGAACGACGTTGTTTGCCCAGCCAACATCCCCTGGATGGGCCCCAGGACGAGCTGGCGTTCTACTGGCCTGAATCTTTGCTGCTGTGGGCTATACCTCACTGCCTAATTTGACTTCATGGTGCTGCTGCAGTGTGGCTGTGTAGGTGTTCTTCCTGTCCAGGGTCATTGGGAAAGTGACAGGAAGAAATGGTGTGAAGTGAAACTATCAAGTCAACAAGACCAGAAATCACATCAAAGTGAGTGCTGCCCCCTTCGAACTACTCCCTTTAGGAGGCCATGTGATTATTCCCATGATGCTGTCATTGCTCACAATGTTTCTGTAGCTCCTTCTTAGACCTCTAGCATGTTGTTTTGACTCTCTCCAGTGCTGGAAAATGTTTGTCCTTTGAGAGCAAATTCAATTTCTCAAAACAACCAAAAGTCATTCAAAGGCGTTTGGTTATAATAAAGTGGGTGACTGATTTGGGAATTAGTATTTGGATCAAAAATAAGGGTGAATATGAAATAATGAGACTTCCAGGAGAACCCGATCCTAGTTCCAGCCCTTAGACTCTTGGCCAGTTGCTTTGGTGCTCTGGTCTTCACAGTTCTCATTTGTCAAATGAGAAGTTTGGACCAGATAATCTCCAAAGGTTGCTTCCAGCACTGACATCCTATTACTCTGTGATTTATTTTTTGTGTGGTTCATAAACTGGCTTTCAAGGCGATTCCCCCAAGAAGTTCCAAGAATGTTTTGTGCAGTGACAACATTGTCTGAAGTAGAGTATGTCTGCCCCAAAAGACTTCTGGGAAGAGACAGCCATCATTAGGGGCCAGGAGTTGGGGAGTGCCTTTTAAAAACCAAAAAACCTATTGCTCAGTAGTGACCCTCACCCAGCCCTGAGAGGAAGGTATAGAATGTCAAAGTTGGACAAGAGCTTAGTTTTGAGATCATCTAATTCAGCCCCTTCACTTTGCATATGAGGAAGCTAAAACCCAAAGAAGGAAAAGAGTGACTTGCTTGCAGTTATACAGTGATTTGGTGGTAGAACTGGGATTAGAACCAAAGTCCCCTGACTCCCAATCTATCGGTCTTAACACTATATTTGACTCAAGATAATGACCAACTTATCCCTCTTTGAACCTTCAGCCCCATTCAGTGCTGACTGTGACTTCATTCTCCAAATTCACTGTTCCATTATACACACACACACCCCCCCACCTTTCCCTGGACTCAATAGGATTATTATCTTTGAAAGACTACCCAGGATCATTTATGGCCTATCTAGACCCCACTGGGTCTAAATAATTGATTGAACAATCATTTCATCACCTGCAGTATGTTAAAGGAGGTGGTTAATAAATGTTTTTTGCATTGGTTATTTATTGATGGTGTTAGAAAATTACTTTTTTCTCATACAGAATGTCTACCCAAGGACATTTTATGGACTTGCTAAATCGTGGTGGTGCCTTGTATACCCGGACATAGTTTAATGAGGAAAGTGAATCCGACCACTTTGAGCTACACTGTATCTGTCCTTCAAGATTTCTAGAGCACTTCATGATTACCAAGTACTCCTAGGCCCTCAGTTCCCTCATCTATAAAATGAAGGGGTTGGATTAGATGGTCTCTATGATCCCTTCCACTTCTAAATCTATGATTCTATGAGTCTTAGAGACATGGAGTATAGTGGAAACTGAGGTAAACTGGAAATCCAGAGATTTTCAGCCATTCATTTATCATCTGGCTTTGGGCAACTCCTCTGGTACATCAATTTCTTCCTGTCATTGGCTCCTCATTTGCCTACAGACATGGTAAACTTTTTCAATCCTAAAAGAAAAATTCTTCTTTGATCTTTCTATACCATCCAACTATTTTCCTATTTCCCTCTTCTTATTGGAAAAAGTTGTCAGTACCCCATGTCTCCAGTCCCTTACTCTCCAATTTCCTCAGCCCCTTGAAATCTGATTTCTTCAGCCAGTCCCTATTCCATTATCTATACATTCATGTGAAACTGCTTTCTTATGGTCATCAGTGACCTTTTAAAGATGAGTCTCCCCAAGGTTCTATCCTTGGTTCAGTCCTCTTTGCCTTGACAATCTCATTCACTCTTATAACTTCAGCTACCGCTTCTGTGCAGATTGGTCCTGAATCAATATCTCCAGGCTGATTTATCCTCTGAACTTTACAATCTCATCCCTAACTATAAAGTTCAGAGGATAAATCAGGAGCATCTCATGTGTACCCTAAATTCAAAAAATTCCAAATCCAACTTACTGTTATTTTCCCCTAAATCTGTTCTTTCTGACGTTTCTGTCACTGGGACCACCAATCACCAAGTCTTGAATGTTCAAAATTTTGGCATACTTTTGTCTCTTCTTGTGGTTCTCATATCCAGTTATCCAGTCCTGGTAGTTATAGTTTGGCATCATGTCTCATATTATTCCTCCTTTTTCTATTCTCAGTACCACTACCCTTCTCTCGTTACAACCAGGACGGACCTGTAATAGCCACTTAACAGGTCTTAGCTATATTCTCTTCTCTCTCAAATCTACCTGTTATACCTGCTTAGAAATCTTGAATGGCTCTCTCTTCAATTTCCTCAGCCCCTTGCAACCTGACTTCTGCAGCCAACCCCTGTGCCATCATCTACACATTTACGTGAATCTGCTTTCACAGAGTAAAATTCAAATCTCTTTGCCATTCAGGGCCTCAACAATTTGGTACTACCTACCTGACATTTCCAGCTTTATATAATTCCTTTCCACCACTGACAAACTAAAGTCAAACCTCACCTTTGATCCTTACTATCTGTATGACCTTAATCATTTAACTTCCCTGAGCCTCAGTTTTCTCACCTGTAAAATAAGGGAATAGGACTAGATGCCCTTTGAGGTCCTTTGCAGCACTATGTCTATGATCCTATGAACCACTTTTTGCCCCCACTGAATATGCCTTGTACTTTCCCATTTCCATACCTTTGCTAATACCTCCCTCCACCTGAAATATCCTTTCACTTCCTCTTTGTTGTTAAAAACTTCATATCCCACCCATGCATGGAAGCCCTCCCTCACTGCCCTGGTCTATGCCTTCCTCTTAGACCTCACGTAGCAGTCTTTTCCTGGATCTTTCCAACACATTTCTTTGATACTATTTTTCAGTTATCTCTACTAGCTCCACAAGGGCAGGAGTACATCTTAGCTAAACTTTTTGTCTCTCTCAGTTGCTAAGCACATTGCTCTCTAACACAAGCACTTAAGAGTTGTTGAAATAATGAATAAATAAATGAAACCAATCTCTGTGTTTATCAGTTTCTTTATTTGTAAAGTGACCATGTGATCACAGCCCTGGTTCCTGACACAGGACTTGCAGTGGCAAAGTTGCGTTCAGCTCAGGTCTTGTGATGGTTGTGCTTTTTCTACTATGGAATTCATTCTTTTTTCTTAATAGCACTATGGATTTTATTCTAAAACATTTTCATGTGTATGGATCAAAGTCTCTAACACTGAAGTAGATGGGTTCAGTGAGAGGCAGTATCTGAAAAAATTCATCAGCTGGTAGCCCACCTTCTGGTGACAAGTCTCTCCACGTGAGCTTCTCTAACTAGGCTGGTCCTCAGATGATTGACATTCATCACAGAGCCCACATTCAAAGCCTTCTCATCTTAAAGAGAAAGTACAAGAGCTTGTATTTCATCGTTATAACCTCATAATAGTCACCTCTGTGCCACAGGAAAGCATTGAATAATCATATCCAGAGAGGTGGATTTTAATCAATAAATTTGTATCACTTAATGACAGGAGAGTCGTTCTTTACCCCATAGATTACATGTCTTATTTTTAACCTTATGTTATTGCTGTTTGCATTTGAAAACTGTTTCCCCCTTTCCCCAGGGTCTCCCTCTGTTTTCCTGTCTGAAATACAATTGTTACTATGGAAACGTCACTCACACAGGCATAGCCCAGTGGCACATATAAATGAAGTACAAAGATGAATTTCAGGACATCTGGAAACGAGCTGATGCCTTGGGAAATGTTCTCATTATGGGATGACTTTCATGACTGCAGATTGTGTTATGAACACACCCAGAAATGAGAAAATGCAGATAAGAGTTTTTTGGGAGCTTTATTAGGACTCCTTTGCCTCTCTAGAACAGGGGTTCTTAACCTTGAGTTCATGAACTTTTTAAAAAAATTTCTTTTTAATTTTTATGTCTGTATTTCAATATAATTGGTTTCCTTTATCATTATAATTTTTTTCATTTTATGCATTTAAAAACATTCTGAGAAGAGTCCTTAGACTTCTCAGCCTGCCAAAGAAATCCATGACACAAAAAATGTTAAGAATCTCTGGCGTACAACATTAACAAAACAGAGACACAACACAAGGATTAAAATTATTAAACATAATATAGTATCCCCTCTGGGAACTATCTCTCAACTCACATAGGTTAGCTATAGAGGGAAAGATTCAAGATACTCTATGTCTCTACATGCTTAAAAATATAGTTCATGAACCCCAACTAATGCTTTTACCTTTAATAGTCAACTGGAGGACACAATTAGCTCAAATCAAAGGCATTTACTGAGATAATACTGTAAGAGCAGTGGCTACAAAACACATTTTCTTCTCCTGCCCCCCTTAATCTGGGCTGTAATCTCCCATAAATACAAAGTGTTGGTGAGAAAAATGGGCACACACATTGAATACATGCTGGCAATTCACATCACATACATAGAGTATACTCAGTCAATTCATGCCTCCGGCACTGGAGAGCCCCAATATCCTCATGCTGTTCTCTTTGGGTGCAATGCCTCTGCTTGGACAGGTCACTCAGTTGAGCTTTATGAACCTGTACATCTCCACATGTTACCTCTTGGTCTCCTTCTGGAGTATGATTCTTCCTTGAGTTTTGAGTTGGGTTTTTTTAGGAGTTAGCGGGAGCTGGAGAAAATGTTTAGTTCTCTATCTTTGTGGTCGTGTTACTTGGATACAGCTCAATTTTGAGAATTCAAGCTAACCCTTTTGAAGTACAAACCTCCTCCAATCTCATGCCTTGACTGATTGGGCCTATTCCTACCCCACAAGTAACTCCAATATAAGACACTATAGCCAAAGCGGGTTGGTAAAGAAATTTCCTCTCCCGTAAGAGGAAGGGAACAATTTCCTCTCATGGGCTGAGTTCTCCAAGAGTTGGTTCCCTCCTTGATTGCTAAAGCTAACACTGCTAATTTCTTAACTAACTCTTTAGAGAATATGACTTACTTTTTAAAGAGACAACAGGGATATGGCTAACCCTTCAGTCAGCCAATAGTGAGTTGATCTTTAATTCCACTGAATCATTTAAGACGTGAAAACCTCATTATCCTTCTTACCCAACTCTTTGGTTGTATGGGAAGAGAGAATGATGGTAGGAATTCATTCGATCAAAAGTGTTAATCTAGGCTAGACATAACTTAGGCCAGTCCAGTGGTTTAGTCTAAGGATCAGAATTCAATGAAACATTTGTGGGTTATACAAAATTCAATTTAAAATTTATTTAACAATAAAAATGTTAAAAGAATATAATTACTAGGGGCAGCTAGGTGGTGCAGTGGATAGAGCACCAGCCCTGGAGTCAGGAGGACCTGAGTTCAAATCCGGTCTCAGACCAGACATTTGACATTTACACTCTGTGACCCTGGGCAAGTCACTTAACCCCAACTGCCTCACACACACACACACACAAAGAATATAATTATCGATTCAGATGGATGCTGCTTTCCTCTGATTTTACATTTGCCATAGTGACAGCATCCAACCCACACAATAGTAAGGATTCCATCAAATCTAAGGAATTCAGACTCCTCACAGGCTGGGCTTTTTATTCTTTTGGTAACCAGGAAGACCCACCAATGATTCAAACCCTAGTACCCTGGACCTATCAAATTCAGAGGATAGCCCTGCCCTCCTTAAAGATAAGCCATCTCCGCCTACATAAAACATGCTGCATCTGCTATAGGTGTTCTGATGAACTGGCCCTCCTTCTACACTTAAACACAATACAGAAGAGAAAATGGACAGCAGAACATTGGAATAAATATACATATTTATGCATGTATACATATATATGAAATATAAAAGAGGAAATAATAGAAAAGGGTGAAAGTATAGGACTGCCTCCCCCCCCCAAATGTTTCCAGAAAAGTTGCATGGAAATTAAAATTGTATAAATTAAATAATGCAGATACCAAAAATTATTTTAAAGTTTCCTAGAATGAATCATTTTTAGCAATCCCATGACACAAATTAAGTCTGGTAATATTGTAGAAGAGATTATTTTTTTTTGTGAGGCAATTGGGGTTAAGTGACTTGCCTAGGGTCACACAGCTAGTAAGTGTCAAGTATTTGGTCTGAGGCCAGATTTGAACTTAGGTCCTCCTGACTCCAGGTCCAGTGCTCTATCCGCTGAACCACCTAGCTGACCCTGTGGAAGAGATTATCAGAGGTGGGTAGCAAGCATCTAAAAAGGGAAATTATTAAAAAGAACCAGCTTGGCTTCATCAAGAACAAATTAAGTCAAACTAACTCTATTTCTTTCTCTTTTTTTGTCCTTTTAGACAGGGTTACTAAATGGGTAGATCACAGGAATGCTAAAGATATTCACAAAACATTTTGATAGATTTTAGCAAAACATCTGACAAAATGTCTGATGCTATTTTTGTGGAGAAGATGGAGCGGCTAAACAATAGTACCGTTGAATGGATTCAGAACTAATTGGATAGCTGGACTCAAACAGTAGTCATTGGGGGAGGGAGGGAGGTCCACTTGGAAGGAGGTCTCCAGGAGATGGATGGCCCCTAGGGTCTATTCTTGGTCCTATGCTTGGTACAAAGCTAGGAGGAAGAACTAACGCACTTGGGTGATAGGAATCCAAAAACCTGTTGGGGGTCTAGAATATTGTATTGAACCCTATGAGATTGAATGGGGAAAAAATGTAAAGTCTGGTAAGTAGAAAAATCAACTTCACAAATAAAGGTGAAGGAGATGTGATAGATGGTATTTTTTTCTGATAAAGATCTGGATGTTTTAGAGAATGGCAAGCTCAATGAGTTGACCATATAAGAAGGCCAAAAAAGTAGAATTTTTAAAAAAACCCACTAAAACAACAACAACAAAAACCTGTGATCTTGGGCTGCATTAAGAGAGGCATAGCATCCAGGAGACAGTAGTTCCTTTATACTTTGCCCTGGGTAGATGAATCTGGAGAAGGAAGGAGGCGGGGAGGGAAGGAAGGAAGGAATGGAGGGAGGAAGGGAGGGAGGAAGGAAAAGAGGAAGGAAAGGAAGGAAGGTATGAAGGAAAGGAGTGAAGGAAGAAACCAAGGAAGGAAGGAACAGAGGGACAGATGGAAGAGAAAGGGAATGGAGGGAAGGAGATAGGAGAAAAAGAGAGAGGGAAGAAAGAAAAGAAATAATCATTTATATAACACTTACTATGTGCTAGGCACTAGATAAACACTTTACAAATATTCCCATTTGAGTAAGAAAGGCATTGATAAGCTGGAGGTCATCCAGAGGAAGACAACCAGGGCAGTGAACCTGGATTCTCGGCCATATGAGGGCTGATTTAAGAGACTGGGGATACTTAGCCTAGAGCTGAAGACTCAGCAGGAACATGATAACCTCTTTAATTACTTGATGGGGTATCATTGAAAGAGGAATTAGCTTCATACTGTTTGCTCCTGGTTCTACCCTCTGGGGCCATTGGATAGAAGTTTCAGAGTTAGATTTGGCCTTGATATAAGGAAAAACTCTCTAACAACAATTGTTTAGTCATTTCAGTTGTGTGTGACTCTCTGTGACCCCACATGGGGTTTTCTTGGCAAAGATACTGGAGTGGTTTGTCATTTCCTTCTCCAGCTCATTTTACGGATGAGGAAGCTGAAGCAAACAGGGGCAAGTGACCTGCCCAAGGCCACACAGCTAGTAAGTGACTGAGGCCAGATTTGAACTCAGATTTTCCTGACTCCAGGCCTGGCACTCTAACCACTGTACCACCTAACTGTCCTACCCTGTGAGGGTAATCAGCTGTAGTATCAACTTACAGAAAGACGAGTCATTTCCTTTCAGAAAATCTGTTTCTAACTTTCAGCCTTCCTTCTCCATGACACCAACATCTGTTTAATCTTACTTGGCAAATGATGCTGACATTTTTTTATTTCCTATCCTCCATATTTATCAGGGTGAACTAACTGTTTCCAATTGAGTGTATTTGCCAAATTGCCTGAGAAAAGCCCACTCGTCCAATGCTAAGACATCACAAGATTAGTCTACAATGAAGTCGATACAGTTACACTGTAGGAATTTCTCTTGGCTTCTTAAACATAGGCCAGTGCTGGAGAAACTGACCAGAGGTAAAGAAATGAAACAGATATGGTTTATTGTAAGCATTTTAGGAATTATCAGAGATTCCAAGACACGGATATGCTGCCCTTCTTGTTTCCCTGCCATGCTGCACCTTATTCCTTCAAATGAAACATTCAAGTAAATCAAAATCAGGCAAAGTCCCTGCAAAGAGAAATGGAGGATGTGGGGCAATTATTTGGGTGATTTACTTAAAAACTCACTTTTGCCTGGTAGATTGCTTTGGACGTGAATGTCTGGCTTCACTATGTTCTTATATTCTTGAAAATTCTGATAGATCTTCATGTAATAAATCAGTATTATAAAAATCTCGGTTTGTTAGAAACGTCTCAGTTGTAGCCATGATCCTATCAATCATGGTGAGTGTTCTAGGTCCCTTTGTACTCTCAGGCACATTCTCTTCCCCTCAAGAGAATACAGAGAGCTCAGAAATTTGCCATCCAGACTGGCCTTTAAAAACATGGCCTTTTGATATTGGTCTTACTGCCCAAGGACTTAGAACACGTACCAATCTCCTGCCTATCCTTAAACCATGTCCCATGCATCAGCCCCCAGCCTTCTTACACTCACTGCCCAGGTTTCCCCATCCTTGGCTATTATCTTATCTCTCTCCTGTACACCAATTCATTTCCCCTAGTCCATTTTCATGCAGGAACCACGGGGGCTTCTTATCACCTGACACTCTCTCATGCCCACTGAACCAAATCTCATTCGTTCTACTTTCATCTCTGTCCTGTTCATTAGATTGTGAGTGTCTCGAAGACAAGGACTGTCTTTTGCTTCTTTTTGTATCCCTAGCACTTAGCACAGTGCCTGGCACATGGTAGGCATTTCATAAATTTTGATTGATTGACTTTGTGATCATTATGTGTGATGACTCAAACTTCAATGCAAACAAGTCCAGAGACTGATTAACTGGCAACTGCAGACAGGTAGATACCTCGAGAGGTTTATGCTTAAGGCACAGCTGAACCTACTTTACCAACAACATGCCCCCCCCATTCCCATACTGCTGAATTAATAAATAAATGAAGAAGACAAAACATATCTTGGTCTTGTTCTGATGTCATGTAGCCAGGATATGTTACAGAGGTGAAAAAAGTGTAATTAATAACTAACCTCAATTTCTTCAACTGTTCAAGAAATTTCCCTAGTATTATCAAAAGCATTGCCATCCTTCCAGACACTCAGAGTCATCCCTAAGATTCCTCATTCTCCCACAAAGCAACCTGAGGCAGGTAGATGGTGCAGTGAGCCTGGAATCAGAATAGACCTAAATTCAAATCCTGTGTGACCCTCAGTGAGTCTTTTTATTTCTGGTTGCCTCACTGCCCTCAAACCTATCTCTCAGGGTTGTTGTGAGGGTTGAACAAAATAATATTTGTAAAGTGCTTAGCATAGCTACGGGCACATAGTGGGTGCTTAATAAATGCTTGTTTCCTCCTTTCACAGTATCTCCTTTTTCTCTCTTACCCCACCCCTGGCCCTAGTTCAGACGCTTACAACCTCTCAAATTAATGTTTGCCATAGTCTTCTAATTACTCACCCTTTCTCAAGTCTTTCCCTACTGTAATCCATTCTCCACACAACTGCTCCTGTGATTGTCCTCAAGCACAGGTCTGATCACATCATTCCCTTACTCGCTAAACTCCACTAGCTCCCTATAATCCCTAGGAACAACTATAAACTCTTCTGTTGGGCATTTAAAACTCCTCACAACCTTCCTTTCTAGCCTTGCTAGATACAATTTTCCTTCAAGCATGCTATATAGCCCAACCAAACTGGCTTTCATATTGTTCTTCACATACAGCACATCTATCTCTGCACACGCTGCCCCCATGCCTGAAATGCAGACCTCTTCACCCCCACCTCTTACAATCCTTTATTTCCTTCAAAACTCAGCACAAATAGCACCTTCTACATGAAGCCTTTCCTGGCTCTCCCTCAAATTACCCACTATTTATTTTATATACATATGCATGTTATTTATATATGTATATATATATGTACACAAATATACATGGACATACACATATACACATACACATATACATACACATCATGCCATCTCCTCCAAATAAATGCAAATTCCTTAAGAATAACTTCATTTTTGTCCTGTTATCTGCATTGCCTTGCACATAATAAATACTTGCTGGTTGATTTTAAATGTCATTGCACAAGTGTATTTTACGTTTTTATGGTAAAAGTATACTGTCAATGATATTAGCATGAGAGGTTTCTCCCAGCTTGGGAACTGTGATCCTAAGTAACATACCATTTGACACCATCCCAAACCACAAGTTCCCAGAAGATTTGATTTCACTGATATGTACATTCCTCGTTTTAAAATTCCATGAAATGTTGATCCTTAGTCCTAAATACAAAAATATGGGGTTCCTGGAAACAAACAAAAACTTTCATAAATGTCTAAGATTTGCTGCAGAATAGTACGTGCTCTAACAGCAATGGATATTCTGTTAATTTTGGAGGTAGTCAGGACACCATAACTTCCAGGGAACAGGGAGGAGTGGAAATCAAACGCAAACCTGGTTCTAAAGGTTGAAATGTGGAGAAATATCTCCAACCTGTTAGGCAAAGCAAAGGAAGAACCAGGATGATAGGAGACAAAAGAACAAATTGGGAACCAGGAGACAGCCTGATCATGAGCCAGATCATGAACCAGAGTTGATCTCTGTGAAAATAGGGTTTCACCTGACAAGGCTCCCCTTCAATTGCAGCCAGATTTCAGCAAGGTTTCTGACAAAGTCCCTCAAAATATTTTTATGGAAAATATATAGACCTGTACCAAGTAATAAATCAACTACATTGGTCTGAAACCTATTGACTGACTCCCAGATCATTGATTAATGAAAAAATGAGTGCTAAGCTGGAGAGGGAGGTTTCTACTAGAACCTTGGCAGGGATCTGACTTTGTCCTATTTTCTGCCCAACATTTTTATCAATGTTTTAGATGAAGGCATAGATAAAATCTGAATATTTTCAAGTGACAGGCAGTTAAGAAGGATAGTTAATATCTTAGATGATAGAACTGGAATCTGAAAGGAGCTTGATAGGTTAGAAGGATGGGCTTGAGTCTAAGATGAAAATTAATAGCGACAAATGTAAAAACAAACCCAACTGTGCAAATACAAAATGAAGATGTGACTAAATAGCAGTTAACGTAAGAAATGTTAAAACCGTAGGCATTTTATGAATGGAAAGCTGAATTCTAATCACAGTATGATGCAGCAGTGGAAAAAAATTAATGATACCTTATACTTAGAGCTAGGAAGATGATAGACCTTTGTCAAAGTGTACAGGAATGATGATGATAATGAAGATGATTGTAATTAACCATTTATACAGCACTTACCATGTATTAGACACTGTGCTAAGCACTTTACAAATATTATCTCATTTGATCCTCACAACAGCTTTGGATGATAGGTGCTATTATTATCCTTCTTTTACAGATGAGGAAACTGAAAGAAACAGAATGTTAAGTGATTTGAATAATGTAATATATTTATATATATATATTTAAAATAACAGGATGACTGGCCTATTATTTAGAAGACCACTTTCTTTCCACTTACACAAAAAGCTTTTCAAAAGATTCTATGCCAGGGTTTTTACCCTTTGCAGAAAATTGTTATTGATTCCTTTGATTTTTATATCACTGTTATTTCCCAATATACATTCCCCTTTCCTATCCTTTCCTTGTTATAAAGAAAATCAATAAAGCAAAATCAATCAAAAGTGAGCTTATTTGACCAATATGGTGTGGAGTGTTGCATATATTTTCCTCTGGTCCAATGAAAGGAGAGAGTTGCATTTTCTCATCTCTTCTCCAAGAGCCAACATTGGTCATTACAATTATGTAACATTTAACTTCATTTTAGTGTTCATTTACAGTACTTTAGTCAGTGTGTATGTTGTTTCCATGGTTCTGTTTACTTTACTCTTTATCAGTCCATGCAAGTTTGTGTGAATTTTTCATGTGCATTATTTTTGTTCCAATAATATTCTGTTAATTCATATACCATAATTTGTTCAGCCTTTCCTCTATCAGTGTACACCCATTTTGTTTGCAGTTCTTTTCTATCACAAAAAAGTGCTGCTGTGAATATTTTGGTTTACATGAGACTTCTAGTTTAAATAATATTAGCTAGGATTCATATAGCTCTTTGAAGTTTACAATGCCCTTTATATATGTTCATTCATTTTATCCTCACAGCTCTGTGAAGTAGATGCTATTATTATCCTTATTTTACAAGTAAGCAAACTGAGTCAGGTTAAGTGACTTGCCCAGGGTCACACAGCAAGTAAATGTGTGAATCAGTCTTTGAACTCAGGTCTTCCTGATTTCAATTTTAACACTCTGTCTGCTGTGCTACCTAGCTTCCTTCTGTCTTTTACATCCATGGGGTACCTACCTAGGAATGGAATCTCTGGATCAAAGGATACAAAAACTTTAGTCACTTTCTTGAATAATCCTAAATGGTTTTTTCCAGAGTGGGCAAACCAATTCACAGGTCCACAAACAGTGAATTAGTGTGTCTGTTCCCCACACCCCTTCCAGTACTATTTCCATCTTTTGTTAACTTTGCCAATTTCCTGGGTATGAAGTAAAATCTAAGGATTATTTTAATTTGACTTAAATAGATTATTATTGATTTGGAGCATTTTCCATATCAAGATCATTTGAAGGAACTGGGGGAATTTAGGCTGGTGAAGAAAAGACTTAGGGAACATTTTTTGGTGGTCTGGACCTGTGATTTCATCAATATGGGGAATTTCTGGTTTGGAAACTTATTGGGTTTGAATGTTATCTCCAACAATTACTAGTTATATAATCATAAGCAAGTCATTTAATCCGAGTCTAAATTTCCTAACCTTAAAATGGGGATAATATCTGTAGTATTTACCTCATAGAATTATGAGACTCAGGTTGAGTCATGTGTGTAAAATATTTTGCAAGTCTAAAAGGGTTATATTCAATTTTAACCATTAATATTTTTGTTAATGAATCTTGTTCTCAACTTCTTCAGTGGAGTTCAGCTAGGAATGGTCCTGGGACAAGTTACTATGTTGCTATTATTCTTTTACATTTTATGTTCTGTGGACATTGGTCAACTAGAATTTATTAAGCCCTCACTATGTGCCATGCACTCTTCTAGGCATTGGGATACACAGAAAGACAAATACATGGAAAAAATACAGCTTTTGTAATTGAGCAAAAGTATTGGATTGTAAACTTACCTTCTATGTGCTCAGATCCTTAAGACAGTTCTAGTATCAGGCAGTAGATGATTTTGATTTCTTCTGTTAGATGTCTATATTTAGAAAGGTTTTGGTTTCCAGTAGCTTGGAGATTATGAATACCTGGTATGCCAGCATTGTTATTCTTAATTTTTTATGGTTCAATGTTACATTGGAGCAATTGGGGTTAATGATTTTGTCTGTGAAAATGGTCCATTCTAGCATAGCCTATTTGTTGAATTCTCAAGGATATTTTGAGGTCTATGTTTATAGTACAGGAATTTATTGTTAAGGTTTGAAAGAAAGTAAACTTTTGATGCATAATTCTAACCACCAGGTTTTATCTAGTTAGGTATGCATTGGTTACTAAATCTTTGCAGCCTACAATGATGTACAATTTCTACCATTTCCTTGAATAATCCACCTTGAATACTAAGTCCAGGCTCATTTAGGATAGAACCTATAATTTCTTGTGGTCTTCACTTGGTAGCATAAATCCTTCCATGTCTATAAACAAATCTGCATGACTCAGCTATGTGTTAAATGCTTAATCAACATATTGTTGGTTGGGTTCACCCATAAAGAGCCTTATGAGCCCATTCTTGGATTCTACTTTTTTCATGACTCTTCAGAGATAAAACAATTTTGGTTACATATAATAAATCCGATGGCATATACTGGAGTGTACTTCTTGTTAGCCCTTTGACATGTTCTCTGAGAAAGTCTATCAACTCTCTTCCTCCTTTTTGATGAGGAAGTATTAGGTTTTTTTATAGTTGCCTTAGATCTATGAGCCCTGAATCTGATTAATATTGTGCAGGTTTTTGTTAAGATACTTTCTTGATCTGTTATGATCCATTTTACAGTTAACATTGGTATTATGTAGCTAGCATTTATCTGGCACTTTAAGGTTTGCAAAGCATTTAAAAATATTTGCTTTATTCTAACAACAATGCTGGGAGGTAGGTGTTGTTAGTATGATTCTCATTTTACAGAGAAGAAAACTGAGGCAGGCAGAAGTCAGGTGACTTGCCCAAGATCACACAGCTAGTGTCTGAGGCTGGATTTGCACTCAGGTCTTCCTGAGTGCAAATACAGCACTCTATCCATTGTTCCACCTAGCCACATAAGTGTTAATTGCTTTAAATGTGTTCTTCCTATTGACTTTTCATTTCAAGATGCCATAGTCTCAACATCTATATCTACAGATTTCTTCTTGATAGCTTTATGTGTCATGTGTCCTGTGTGGAGATCAATAAAGGTATTTATAAGTATTGTTTTCATTCATTGGTTTAATTTGACTTCCAGATTCAAACTTAAAGTCTTTAGTCTCTACCTTTCCTTGACATTAAAAAATTTATACTTATAGAGTCCAAATGATATCTTGATATCATTAAAGGAATCCATGAGATAGAAAAGCTATTTAGTGTGTTTTTCACCAGACCATATAACCTGTCATCCATCAGGAAGGATGTACAACAAGATGCCTTGATACAACTAACTTTTAAAATTGGAAGCCATAATCAGTTCAATGTAGGAGAGATGATTAATGAGTTTAAAACTGGGCAAAATCATAAGTTGCTTACACTGTCTTCCTGAAAAATGCCACATTTTCCATCAATTATTCTTGACATGATTATGTTTGTGGCATGTCTTAAATAGAGAACAGTTTTCTGTGAGGTCATCATATACTCTAACATTTTCATTATGTGTGGATGTAATTTATATATTTTCAGTATATGAACAATCATGAATATGAAACTGAGTCAAAAGCTTTGCAATAATCAATAAAGGCAGTATAAATATTATGGCATTTTCAAGTTACTTGTTCAGTAATTACTGAATCAATAATAATTGCCTCCTTATACCCCTGGGGCTTTTAAAAAAAAAACACATCCTTTTTTGCTAAGCTAATGAACTGTTTTCTTTTTGATGCTTTTAGATATTTTACTAATCTAAGTTATGAATTATTTGTATAAAGCACATAAACATTGGGCCTATGTTTAGAGGGGTCACTAATATTCTCATCTTTTAGTGGTAGATATGACGCCTTCTTGTATCTGCGAAGGGGCTGGTAAAGTACTTTGCTAGTAACATGCACTATTGAGAGGGTTTAAACTTGGAATAATGTGTCTCATCCAGACCTACTACTTGACAGTTTTGCAGACAAACTAGAATTTTCCATATCTCTTAACATAACTGTTCTGTTGTTCATGATATTATTGTTACAAGGTCTATTATGCATTTGATCAAACTTAATTTTTTTCATTGTGTTTAACTCCTTGCAACTATTTAGACCAGAAATTTTCTACACCCTCCATCAGGGGTTCTCAATCTCTCTCTCCCTCCCTCCCTCCCTCTACCTCTTTCCCTCCCATCCCCTTTCTCTCTCTTAATTTTTTTTTTTACTTCTCAAGCCTCTATAGAAAGTTTTTTGCAAATTTATTTTGAATTTTTATTTTATTCCTTATGTTGCTTTGACTCTTTGGATCATTTCAATTTTTAAACTCTTGCTCTCAATTGTTGATTAAGGGAATCTAGAATTTCTAATATACTTTTGTTTTCCAGATTTTGCTTCATTTTGCTTAATGGTTACTTTTAATTGGGCAATGTGGCATTAAAGTTTTCTGCCATATGTACCTGCTAAATATTGATGTAATCTTTTAAAAATAAGACATTCATTTAATCCCACAATTTTGAATAATTCATTAAGCATTTATTTATAACTTAATTATACATGGCACTGCAAAGTCATGTTCCTTGCTCTTCAGGGGCTTACTATGGGAAATAAATAGAAACTGACATATAGAATATATATATAGTAGGGTAAAGATATTAGATCAGTACATAAGTGGGTATCAAGTATTTACATCCTAAGCATGATCATATATTAGAGGGAAATGTGCATGAGAGTTGAAAGGCTATAAAAGTAGTACTTTTAGAATTGGAAAAGACCTTAAGATCAGCGTGTCCAATCTCCCTTATTGTGGAACTAAGGAAACTTGAGACCCTGAGTTGTAAAGTGGCTTCTCTGAGATAAGACAGCTAATGAATGTCAGAGGCACAAAAACTTGAGCTCTCTGGTGCCCTTGTTGGGATGCTGCTAAACTGAGCTATCAACACTTTAGATAAAGTGATTCTGAAGCAATAAAGCGCATCACCAAGTGGTCAGTAAAAGAAGTGCTCAGTAGGAGCATGGGTGAACAGTTCTAGGCACTACCAGGAAAAAAAAACAAAACAAGCTAGAGTTATTGTTAATAGTCCCCTCAGCTCCAGGACACGCAACCACATGTTGCAGATGATGTAGAGCTATCATAGGTCTTTAAGGTCCCTTAAAGTGCTATGAGTCTATGTATCTTCCACCTAACTTTGTAGTAACCACATGGTATCTTTAATCTCATTTTTATTTTTTTTCAATTAACAGAAGTTTATTTTCTCCACCTTCTACCTCTCCCCCAATTGAAAAAAAAGAAAACAAAAACAAAAACAAATCCCTTATAACAAATATGCATAGTCAAGCAAAACAAATCTGGCACTATGTTCAAAAAATGTTTTATCCTGCATCTTGGGTCAAAAATTTATTTAATGTTTGATTATTTCTTGCAGATCTTAAAAAGCTTTTAAGTCACTTGTGCCATGGTGGTATTTGATGTCCATCCCTAACAAAGTTCCACTTTATCTCTTATAATTCTTATTGTGGCAGCGTAGTCCTAAAACATTTTTTAAAATACTTTTTGTCAGATATTGTAGGGGAATGCATGAGTTTATAATGGTTATAATAGTAGCATTTATAGAGCATTTAAGGTTTGCAAAGCATTTTGCATGTGTTATTTTATTTGATTCTCATAAATAGGCCCTGTGGGTTGGTTTCTAATCTAGCAAATGCCAGTTTTTAAAAATTACCCTTTTTCATATAATTGGTCTACCAGTTGGATTTGTGCCCTTCAACTCAAAAAATGCCTCAAAAAAGAGTTTCAAAAAGAGCCTTGAAAAATTCAGTCTAAAGTATGACTATCTCCTCTTCAAAAATCATTCGAGACACTGGCATCGTTTTTATCATACATTTCATTATCAGACAGAATTTCATAATCAGGTAGTATAGGCAATATGCCTCAGTTGCCTTCTTACCCTGAAACTTCCGTTTGGGCCTGTGGCCTTCTCGCCTTGGAACATCCTGCTTCCCTTCTGGCTCCCTCCTCTCATTGATAAATTCTTCTAGGGGCCTCCAATTTGGGGAGGGACCCAGGTTGGCCACCTTATATTCCTCTCCCAGCTTTGCTTTTGACACTCCATACTTCACCAACCTGCCTTGGCTGCCTTCTTACCCTGGAACTTCTTTCATCCCCTGTGGCACTCTCACCCCGTGCCCCTTCTTCTGACTGGAATGCCATGGCCTTGCATAGTAACTTCCTCATCTCTCCCCACTTTCAGCTCCTTTTTACATGTTATATTCCCCAGTAGAATGTAAGTTCCTTGAGGGGAAGCTCTCTCTCTCTCTCTCTCTCTCTCTCTTTCTCTCTCTCTCTCTCTCTCTCTCTCTCATATTTGCATCTCCAGCACTTAGCACAGTTACTGACATAGTAAGCACTTAATAAATGCTCTTCCCCCCCCACCTCTGGTGTTTGTGTTAAGTGAAGATTTTCAATGACATCAGGTTCTTTTATTTTTCCATCTTCAGATTTTAGTAGCTTGTCAGTTTCATCTAATCTGGGCTAAGGGAAGAAATTACTTCTTATGATTGTCCTATATTGGTCTGAATATGTTGTTATATGACTTAGAGCTGAGAGTACTGTTAGCAAAAACAGCATGTAGCCTTTGCTTATAACTGGTACGATGTTTCCAATTTTGTTAGGATATTAGACTGGTACAAAATGAAGGCATTCATATCTTCAGCCTATTTTATGAGCACTTGTGACTAGCTCATTTTTATGGTTGGCACCATTTCCACTAAGGCATATCTAATGGGTAGGGTATGACTGTTTCTGATTTATTCCAGGTTATCTTGTCTTCTTGTGGTACCAGAATATGAAGGAGCATCACTTACTCTACTGCCCTCCTCATTGAACTGATTATCAGGATAGTTTTGAGTAGGATCAGCTTGAAACTATGTGTTCTGTGTCTCTTTCTTTGACTTATTCAAATTTTTAAATAATTTATTATTTGTTTATTTAGAATGTTCTTTTCTTTTTTAATTTTGAGTTCCAAATTCTCCCTCATTCCCTCCCACCCCTTCCCCACCCACTGAGGAGGCAAGCAAAATGATATCAATTATACATGTGAAATCATGCAAAACATATTTCCTTATTAGTCAGATTTTTTTGAAAAACAAGAAAAATAAAGTGATAAAATTATACTTCCATTTGCATTCAGAGTTCATCAGTTCTCTCTCTGGAGGTGGATAGCATTTTTTCATCATGAGTTCTTTGGAATTGTCTTGGATCATTGTATTGATCAGAGTAGCCAAGTCTTTCACAGTTGATTATCATTACAACATTGCTGTTACTGTGTATAATGATTTCCAGGTTCTTCTCACTTCACTTTCCATCATATAGGTCTTGCCATATTTTTCTGAAACCATTCCCCTGGTCATTTCAATAGCATTCCATAACAATCATAAGCCACAACTTACTCAGTCATTCCTCAATTGATGGGGATCCCCTTGATTTCCAATTATTTGCCACTACAAAAAGAGCTGCTATAAATATTTTTGTACATATAGGCCTTTTTCCTTTTTCTTTGATGTCTTTGGGATGCAGACCTAGTAGTGGTATGGCTGGGTCAAAAGGGTATGCACAGTTTTATAGCCCTTTTGACCTAGTTCCAAATTGTTCTCCAGAATGGTTAGACTAGTTCCCTACTCCACCAACAATTCAGTAGTGTGCCTATTTTTCCTTCCTCCTCTCCAGCATTTATCATTTCTGATAGGTGTAAAGGTGGTACTTCAGAGTTGTTTTAATTTGCCTTTCCCTAATCAAAAGTTATTTAGAGTATTTTTTCATATGAGTATAGATAGTTTTTATTTCTTCTTCTCAAAACTGCCTGTTCATATCCTTTGACTATTTCAGGATTGGGGAATGGCTCCTTCATAAATTTGACAGTTTTATACTCGGTATATATTTGAGAAATTATGCCTTTACCAGAGAAACTTGCTGTAAAAATTTTTGATAGTACTTCATTGTCTATGGTACATTTTAGCAAAATGTAGTTTCCCTAATTGTTTCTTTTAATTAGGCCTGTTTTTGCTTTTGCTTTGTTTTAGATCATGATTGCTACCCTGCCTTTTTTATTTCAGCTAACGCATAATAGATTCTGCTTCAGCTCTTCATTTAAACTTTATGTGCATCTTTCTGTTTCAAATGTGTCGCTTGTAGACACTATATTGTTAGATTCTGGTTTCTAATCCATTCTTCCTTCTACTTCTGTTTTAAGGGTGAGCTCATCCTATTCATATTCAGTTATGATTACTAACTATGCCCTCCATCCCATTATCTTCTGTTTCTTCTTCTCTTTCTTTTTATCCTGTCCTTCCTTCAAAAGTCTATTTTGTTTCTAACCATTGCCACCCTTAATCTACTCTCTCTTTTATCATCCCCATCTTTCTCTTATCCCCTTCTTCTCCTATTTCCCTATTGGGTAAGTTATATTTCTATATACAAATGAGTGTGTGTGTGTGTGTGTGTGTATGTGTGTGTGTGTGTGTGTGTGTGAAAGAGGGAAATACATATATTTCCCTCTTTGAACCAATTCCAATGAGAGTAAATTTCAAGCATTGCCTTCTACCCCCTTTCCTCATTTCCCCCTGAATTATAAAAGCTCTTCCTTGTGCACCTCTTTTATAGGGGAAAATTCTCCCATTCTGCCTCTTTTTTCCTCCTTCTCCCCATGCATCCCTCTTTCTCACTCCATTTTTTTGGGGGGGAGATCATTCCAACCTAATCAACTCACACACATGCCTGCTGTCTATGTAAACTTCTTTTAACTGCCCTAAAAATTATAAAATTCTTAGGCGTTACAAGTATCATCTTCCCATGTAGAAAAGTAAACAGTTTAACCTTATTGAATCCCTTATGATTCTTCTTTCCTGTTTACCTTTTTATCCTTCTCTTGAGTCATATATTTGAAAGTCAAATTTTTCTATTCAGCCCTGGCTTTTTCATTTCATCAGGAATGCTTGAGAGACCTTTATTTCATTAAATATCCATTTTCCCCCTGAGGGATTACACTCAGTTTTGTTGGATAAGTGATTCTTGGTTGCAATCCTAGGTACTTTGCCTTCCACAGTAACATATTCCAAGTTTTCTGCTCCTTTAATGTGGAAGCTACTAAATCTTGTGTTATCCTGACTATGGCTCCTTGATATTTGAATTGTTTCTTTCTAGCTGCTTGAAGTATTTTCTTTTTGACCTGGGAGCTCTGGAATTTGGTTATAATATTCCCAGGAATTTTCATTGTAGGATCTCTTTCAGGCAGTGATCAGTTTATTCTTTCAATTTCTATTTTACCTTCCGGATCTAAGGTATCTGGGCAGTTTTCCTTGATAATTTCTTGAAATATGATGTTTAGGCTCTTTCTTTGATCATAGCTTTCAGGTAGTCTAATGATTCTCAAATTATCTCTCCTCAATCTGTTTTCCAGGTCAGCTGTTTTTTTCCATGAGATATTTCACATTTTTCTTCTTTTCTTTTTTTTCATTCTTCAGACTTTGTTTTATTGCTTCTTGATGTCTTATGGAATCATTAGCCCAATGACTTGCCCAATTTAAATTTTTAAGAATTCTTTTCTTCAGTGAGCTTTTGTACCTCTTTTTCTATTTGGCCAATTCTGCTTTTTGAGAAAATTTTTTTCTTCAGTGAATTTTGTGCCTCCTTTTCTAATAGGCTGATTCTGCTTTTTAAAGAATTCTTTTCTTCAGTGAATTTTTGTGCCTCTTTTACCATTATGCCAATTCTGTTTTTTAAGGTGTTATTTTTATCAGTATTTTTTTTTGCCTCTTTTATCAAGCTATTAATTCTCTTCTCATAATTTTCTTGCATCACTCCCATTTCTTTTCCCAATTTTTCCTCTGCCACTCTTATGCTTTCTTTAACTCTTCCAGGGATTCTGTTGAGCTTGGGTCCAATTAGCATTTTTCTTTGAGGCTTCTTTTGTTAGCTGTTTTCACATTGTTGTCTTCTTCTATGTTTATGTCTTGGCCTTCTCTGCCACCATAGTAGCTTTTTTTGATTAATTTTTTTGTTGTTTGCTCATTTTTTCCAGCCTATTTCTTGACTTTGAACTTGTGTTAAAGTTGAGTTCTGTTCACCTTGGGGTGGGGTGGTCCTGTGCCAAACTTCAGGGTTTTTTGTGCTGCTGTTTTCAGAGCTAGTTTGGGTATGCAAGTTTTGGGTACTTACAGGGTGGTGTGATCCTGAGAAAGGTATGGTCACTGCTCTCCTGGTTTGCTCTCTGGTCTTTGCCAAGGAAGATTTCCTGCTCTCCTGTAGCTGGACATGGTAATACTCATCTTTGCCTTAGAATTGTAAACAGGGGCTCTGCTCCCTTGTGACTGACCACCAGCACTCCTCTCTACCCTAAAACTGCTTTGGAACTGTGACCCAGAACTGTGTTTATGCAATGGAGTTGCCAATCAGTGCCTGCTGTACTCGGACAGCAAACGATCCTCGGTAATCTCTTTCTGACCAATTGTCTCACCCCCTTACTGTCTCTGGGCTGAAAGCTCCCAAAGTTGCTGCTGCCCTTGTTGTTACCACTGAGACCTCTGTGGGCTCTGGATAGACCCCACCCCAGGGTCATAGAATTCTCCTTCTAGCCTCTTAAGTTTTCCTAGGCCAGAAAAATGTCTTACCTCAGCTTTTTATTGACTCTGCCACTCCAAAATTTGAATTGAGGCATTATTTTAAAATTGTTTGGAGGATAATGTTGAGAGAGTTCAGCTGGGTGGCTGCCCCTAATTCACCATCTTGGCTCTGCCTGTCATTGACTCTTAATAGCAATTGCATCACATTATCCAGGGTGCTAATCCAATCAGTGGTATTTCCAGAGCCTAATTTGCCAGCATTTTAAGGTTCCTGCAATGTCTTCACTGCTACTCTATCCACCTTAAGGCATACTCTGTCTGGTATTCTCCTACTTTGCGGTTGCTCATCCCTGCAGCATAGTTGGTGGGCTGGCCACAGAAGGGATTATTGCTGTTGTTATCTTGTTCTTATCTTTTTAAATCAAGTTTGGCTAGAAATGGTTCAGAGACAAATCATTATTCCACTATTATTTGTTTTATGTTTAATTGTCTGTAGACTATTATACAGATGGATAAAATGACTACTTTGTAGTTGATTAAAATTATTGAATAATAACCTTATTAACTTAAAATATCCTCAGGACAGCTCTCGTAGTAGTCAAGACAACAGCCAGTCAATCAATAAACATTTATTATGTGCTTACTCCGTACCAAGCACTGTGCTAAGTGCTGGGGATAGAAAAAGAGGCAAAAGACAGTCCCTGCCCTCAAGGAGCTTACAATCTAATGAGGGAAACAACATGCAAATAAACATATACAAAATAAGCTATATACAGGACAAATAGGAAATAATTAAAAGATGGAAAGCATTAGAATTAAGAGCGGTTAGAGAAAGGTTCCTATAGAAGGTAGGATTTCAGTTGGGATTTAAAGGAAACCAGGGAGGTCAGTAGTCTGACTGGAGAAGGGAGAGAGTTCTAGCCATGGGGGACAGCCAGAGAAAATGCCTGGAGCCAAGAATAGCCAGGAGACCAATGTCACTGGATGGAAGAGTATGTTGTAGGAAACAAGGTGTAAGAAGACTGGAATGACATATACTTTGTTTTATTCCCACTTAGATTTAAAGTCTTCTGCTAGGTTTCTGTATTTTGAAAGCTTTTCACTCCATGCAGTTTGGAGGTTATGAGTAGTCAGTATAGCACCGTCTATTTAGAATATTGTTCTAAAATTATTATGGATGAATGCTGAGCAGATGATTGTGAGCAGCAGTTGGTTCTGTCTATAATGACATTCCCGTTCCAGTACAGTCTGTTGAATTCTCAAGGATATTTTGGAATTTGTATTTGTAGTATGAAGATCTGTTACCTAAGGGAGAGTGAGGTTCTGATGTATAATTCTAGATGTCTGGAGTGCCATGCTACATTTTTGCAACCTGCAAAAATAAATTACTGAGGATTGAGTTATTGGAGATGTCACCTAAGGAGGGTTTTGATTCTACTCTGAAATCTTAACCATTTCATAAAGTCTATTTGGAGCTAAATCACATTCAGTTATATTCAACAAATCCAATGGTAAATACCTATTGTCAGCCTTTACTATTACTTTATGAAGTAAGATCTGTTTGCTCCAAAGGTAATTCTATAAATTTTTGACCAGTTTATTGTGTGTCCTGGGGCTACCTGTTAATTTTCTTTTTCCTTCTTGACAAGGAAGCACTTATCTCTCTTTAGCTTCCTTGGGGTGATAAGGCCTATGTTTCTTTAACATTGTATGGTTTCTGTTTGAATGCCTTCTTAATCTGCTATGTTTTACCAAGCCAAAAGTATACATTCAGACAGGTATTACATAGATGTCAGTTTCTCTGAAAGTGTTGCGTTGTTAGAGTTTGACTTCAAGATGTCAATCAGTCCTTTAAAATACACAGCCCACCTTTCTTCTTGTGTCTTGCCTGGAGAAAACAATGGTATTTGCACATATTATCTTCATTCCTTGGCTACTCTGACCTACAGTTTCAAGCTCAACATCTTCTGCTTCTATTTTTCCTTGGCTCACATTAAAGATTTTACATTTGTCAAGTGTAAATATGATATCCTATGATTCACTTCTACAGAGTAACAAGTCCACCAAAATACCCAAATTTTAAAGAACAAAACCTGGGGGGCTTATGGGGCGTGTGTGGCACTCTACCATCAATCTTCCTGAATGTCCGTTAACACCAATTCTTTAGATCTGGTTACTAGATCCAAACCCACCTAACCATATTATTGTGTAGCGCCAGAGGTAGGGAACTTGCAGCTTCGAGGCCACGTGTGGCCTTCTAGGTCCTTGGGTGCAGCCTTTTCACTGAGTCCAAGTTTTACAGAACAAATCCTTTTATTAAGGGGTTTTATTCTATGACGTTTGGATTCAGTCAAAGGGCCACACTTGAAGACCTAGAAGCCACACGCGGCCTCGAGGCCACAGGTTCCCCATCCCTGGAGCCTATCTCTCTCCATCTTTATCACAAAGATAGCATGAGTGACTTTGTCAGATGCTTTGTTGAAATCTGGGTATATTTTTGCCTGTGACATTTCTCTGATCTACCAGTTTATTTCTTTGGTTCAGCTGTATAAAGAAATTAAGTTAGTCTGACATAACCTGATCCTGATTAAGCCAGACTCTTTCTGATCACCACATCCCTCTCCTAAACGCCCACAAACCATCCCTTTATTGATATATTCTAGGACTTTGCCTGGAATTGAAATAAAAAATCAGTAGTTTGTAGTTCAAAGACTCCAGTCTCTTTCATTTTTGAGTGGACTACTCACATTTATATATAGTGCTTTAAGACACATTTGAGCCTCATAACAAGCTTGTGTATAAGTAGCAAAATACTCAAGTGGATCTATGATTCCATTAATGTGAATCTTACTTCCAATGATGCAGATAGCAATCCATCCCTACCTACCCATCCTATAAAATTCTCATCTATGTCCCCCCAGTAAGTTCACTCACAATGAGAAAACTCAACATCCTTAATTTCCCTTGAATTGTGAAGTTACCAGTACAGGGAATGTGGACCATCAACTGGTTTTTCCCTTGATCTTGCCACATGACCAGTCATGATCTTTTGATCATATATTCCTTTGATATCTTTTACTCTGATTCCTTCTCCCTAGCTCCTAATTATCCACTGAAGCCTGTTCCTATCCACCATGTGCCTTTCCACTACCCTCTGAGTGATAGTGATACTCAATCTTAATTCTATAGAGACTGTAGTATTCCATAACTGAGTCATACAATACCATCTGTAAAATATTGCTACTAAAAAAGATAGACCTTGATTTCAGGAAGAAGTTTAGAGTCATTAATGGAGCTCTTTCTCTTTGGTGCTCATGCCCTCCTCTTGTTTAATTCTGGACTCAATTAATTGTCCATCCATGGTGTCTCTCCAAGGTTTATTATGTGTGCCTGATCAGTGGCAGAGCCTTCTGAGCTTGTACTGGGACAGATCAGCTAGAGTCTGTCTGTTTGTCTGTCTATGTATGTATGTATGCATGTATGTATGTATGTATATATGTATGCACCACTGTTCCTCGACTCTAATGTAATGATGTCATTTTGATCCTCTTCAAGAATGAAAGACAACAACCAATCAAGGTTTATACATTGATGTGCACTCTGTAGGTCATTTAGGTAACTGAATGTCATAGTCTGGACAATAAGCATTTTTTATTCACTTGTTTTTTTTCTGTGAAAAGAGTTAAGCCAAACTTCTTTGAATGATATTACAGATACCAGAGACAAATAAGGGAGGGGGAGGAAAGGGAATGAACATTTATATAGCACCTACTATGTGTGCCAGGTACTTTACAGATATTATCTCATTTGATCAACATAATAACCTTAAGAAGGAGGTACTATATTATCTCCATTTTACAGTTGAGAAAACTGAGGCAGAGAGGTTAAATGACCTGCCCCAGGTCACACAATTAGTAAGTGTCTGAGGTCAGATTTGAACTCAGGTCTTCCTGACTTCAAGCCCAGAAATCTACCACTATATCATCTAGCTGCTGGGGTAATAAGTATTATGGGAATAATTATTCATATTTTATAGATAAAGATAACATTTTATAGATAAAGAAAGTGAAGTTCAGGGAGGTTTAGTGATTTGTTTATGGTCTTACAATTAGTCAAAGAAGAATTTGAGTTTTTATCTCTTTTGATATAAAATCCAGCATTTTCCACTACAGCTGCTGCCTCAGTACACTTGCTTATCTCCATTCTTTGTGGTGACAACTCTTCCCTTCTCCATTCCCCCCCCTTTTCTCCCCATGACTTTTCAAAGATAATTGACATAGCTAAGCAGTTCTATATATATATATATATATTCTTTTTTATTGTGTCTTCTATTAGGATTTTTAAATTATTTTTTTCAATAAACAAAAATTAATTTTCCCCATCTTCTCTCCTCCCTACCCCACTCAAAAAAGAAAAAGAAAAGAAAAATAAAATCCTTATAACAAATATGCATTTTCAAGCAGAACTACATTATTTTAGTACACTGACAGGTCTGGTGACCTGAACTCACTGAGGGAAGTTTGGTGCTTTCTTACTTTCTAATTTATGATGCATTTCAACTCCCTGCTAACTATTTATTTGTTTTGTCCTTATACCCAAGACTACAGATCTTTCTCTCTGGTAAAGAAAGCAGAAGTAAAACAAGAATTCAGTAGTTCTCCCTTCTCTCCATCATTGACTACAATAAATTTAGTGATCTACCCCCAAACAATGTATCTATCACTTAAAAAAATTAAGATCAAAATAATCAAACTTTCTCTGAAACAATTTACATTTAAATAAAATATTTTTCAATGTTATGTTACTATATTTTTGTTTTTATAACATTTTATTTCTCAGTATATATCATAGGTTCATAGTCTTAGAGATGGAGTCTAGTTCATAGACTTAGATCTTAGCAATCAATTATGTATTTTTTATTCTATTTCTCCAATGGCTATCACATCTATCCATCCATCCATCCATCCATCTATCTATCCCGTTCTCTCAACTACTAATCTATTCCAGGTCCTCTTTTCCTTCACATAGACTATTAAAATATAGCCACTGGCCCAGGTAAGTGCAATTTCAGTGCACGGATATAGACTGAGGCTAAATCAGCTTTTCTCAAATGGCAAGTCTGAAAGGGAACATTCAATAATGGGCTCCCAGTTTTGTTTGTTTTAGAACATTTTTGGGGGGAGACCAGGCAATTAGGGTTAAGTGACTTGCCCAGGGTCACACAGCTAGTAAGTGTCAAGTGTCTGAGGCCACATTTGAACTCAGGTCCTCCTGACTCTGTATTCATTGTGCTACCTAGATGCCCCTAAATTTTTTAGAAAGGGACTAGTGAAGATGGTACTTTAAAGACAGTGCCAAGGCAACCTTGATTTTGAGAGATGAGTTTTATATCTACAGGACCTCTTTTCTCAGGATAAGGAGTTTGTCCTGGAATGCTTTGGATATGTAGACCTTCAAAGTGCTTCATAGTCAAGGGCTGAGGGATAGCCTCAGAATTCGGTCAAATAATTACTTTGTAGGAAACATTGGCCCAGGTATCAGAGCCACCAGAAATGATAGAGAGGTAATGAATCAGAGACCAGGTGAGCAGTAGACATCTAAAGTACATAAAAACCAGACAACATAGGCAGATACTGTGTTAGAAATAATAACAGTCACCGGCTTCAAGACCAGGATGAGGCATGTAATCATATGCAAAAAAATATAGGCAAAAGGTCAGCCTCCAGAGGAACTGGATGGAGCATGAGCAGGGCACAAAAAATATGGCTCTAACACCAGTAGCAAAGAGAAAACTTGGAAACTGAGGAAACTTGCTATTTAAGCTTCTGAAACATTTTCATTCATCTCACCAAGGCACAGGCTGATCCTTAAAGGATCGTGCCTAGCCCAGACGATTACTGGTGATTATGACTATAACACTTGTTATAGGCTGAGTAGTGGAAAAGGGAAAGTTGAGTAGGCAGAGGCATTTACCTGACAGTCACAGATGAAACACTATTTTCCAAAAGTTGTTTTTTTCCCTTCAAAAATGCATTTTGTACAGATTTCTTTGAATTATGAGAAGAGTATCTTTCTAGTTTCTGTTCACTTTTCAAAATACAAGGTACAATCTGGGTAATCATTTTTTTATTAAAAAAAGTTTCTTTATCTAAATGTAACTCTTCTATCATCATGCTCACAGTTAAGCATCAATTTGAATGACCTTTAAAATATCTCCTTTGTTGCTGGTGGGTGATGACACAATCATCTTCCCTACTAAGCCTTTTATGCCATCAAAACCCCCTGCTCTTAAAAATCGCTTCTTCATTCCCACAAGCTTTTAACCTGCCTCATCTTGAAGATTTAGCCTCTTACAAAATGTGAAACTATTACTTTGTTCTAAATATCATTTGTTCTTTTCTAAAGGGAACTCTTGAAACAAGAACCACTTCTGTTCACTACAGACAGCTGCTGGTACAAGAGTGACTGGCCAGATTTGGAAGGATGGCTTTTAGCAAGCTGAAGACTTTTGCAAAGTCTTTGATTTCTCAAGCCCGGCAAGAAAACCAGTCTCATCATTTTATATCCCATGAATCTTCTCCAGCTCGCTGCTGAGCAGACTTGCTATTTTTCTCCTTGGGGATTCTAGTACAGGAAAGTGATTAAGATGACAGTTAAGTGCCCTTGACAGTCAGATTGTCAACATAGACTTGTGGGCATGAATTCCCGATCCAACTGGACTAAAGGTGGAAGGGACCTTCGAGATCATTAACTAAGATTCGGTCTTGCACGAGTGATGTGCCCACTGTCATAGGGTTCATTAAGCGGACGGGTCTTGTTTTCGGTCTCTGTCCTGCTTTCTTTAAAAAACAAACACCTAATGGGTCTCCTGTATTGCTTTATTCCCAGTGTCTGTTTATTTGGTCAGCTCCAATGCAGTGGAAAAGCTCTCTTTGCAAATGAAGTGGGATCTCCAAAGACCTCACTCCAGACTGCCGTGCACTCTGGCCTGGATCTGCACCAGAGCGAGCAGTCCTGCAGGGAAGGAAGGTGCGCACTCTGCCCTAAGTAGGTGAGAATGTGGCGGGGGCGGGCGCGCGCTCTTTCTCCACTTTCACTCCCCGCCCCTCCCCCGCCTCCACCTCCCTCTGGCTTCTCAGCTTCCCGCGCCTGCGCACCGCCAGAGCTTCTCGCCCCCAGACACCGCCCTTCCCCGCCCCGCTCGCTGTCGGCCTAGCCCGGCCCTCACTGCGCGTGCTCCCAGGACTGAAGTCCCAGAGAAAAGGCGGGGAGGAGAGGAAGCCGAAGGGAAGAGAGCCCCCGGCAGCAGCGAGGGGGAGGGAGACAGGGTGCATTGTGGGAAGGAGGCGGCAGCGTCCCGGGCGGACAGGCGGGCCAGAGCCGACGGCGGCAGCGGTAAATCCTCCCGGCCGCTCACAGCACTGTGGAGCTGTGTCTCCAGCCCGGCCTTGGCCCGCGGCGCCCCTCCTCCTCCTCCACCTCCTCTCGCCCTCCCTCCCTTCCTCTTCTCCCCTCCCCTCCTCCTCCTCCTTCCCCCCGAGCCCAGCCGGGCCGGCCTCCCCGGGGGCCGGGAGGCCGCTGGCGGGGGGCAGGGGGAGGAGGCCTGGCCGGCTGGACGGGCGACGATGCCGAACTTCTGCGCGGCCCCGAACTGCACGCGGAAGAGCACGCAGTCGGACCTGGCCTTTTTCAGGTTCCCGCGGGACCCGGCCCGGTGAGTGTCCCCGGAGCGGCCTCTCCGCGCCCCTCGCTCCGCGGCCGGAGCCAGCGGGCGGACGCTCCTTCCAGGCGCGAGGCCGGGCCCCCTCCTGGCGCGAGCTGTCCCCCGCCCGGGGACCGAGCAGAGAGGGGGGAGTGCGCAGGCGCCGACCCGGGACGGTCGGAACAACCCCGGGAGGAGAGCGGCGGGAAGGGCGGTATTCCCTGGAGGCGTCCCGGGACGCGCACGTGCGCCCCGGGGAAGGGACTGCGCGTCCCCGGCCCCTACTTGGCAAGCTTTTAGGGAGGGCTCCGGCGCCTGAGGCTGGCTGTGTTTTCTGCTTACGTTGGGTACAGACCCGAGAGAGACTGGGTTCAGTGGTTATTCATTGCGCTCTTGCTCCGTACCGGTGTGGAGAGCACGGAGACGAAGCAACACGCGTTTATTAGGCGCCTATTGTGCCTGGCACTGAGCTTGTTAAACGCCGGGGGATTAAGAAGCGACACAAAAAAAGAAACAATCCCTACTCTCAAGGAGCTCACAGCCCTGGGGGGGGGGGACCGCGTGTGAACAACTAGGCACGAAGGAGATGTGGGCGGGATCATTCGGCCCTGCCTTCAAGGGGCATTCTACGGAACACACGTAACTATATAATAATACATGGTGCAGGACCAAAGGACTTCCAGGGGGTCATAAATAAAATTGATATACCGCTTTAAGGTTTACAAAGTGGAGAGGGCATCGAGGTCAGGAGGCAGAATAAGGACTTTATCTATTAGAGGGCCTAGGTTTGAATCGACTACTTATTCTCTGGGTAAAGGGGCTAGTTAAGCTAATTTTTCCTGTACTTTTAAATGAGAGGGTTGGACGAGGTAATTTCACAGGCTGCTGAGTGTCATAGTGGATAGAGCAATGGGCCTGGAGTCAGGAAGATCTGAGTTCAAATTCTACGATAGGCACTGACTGGCTGGATGACCCTGGGCAAGCCATTTCACCTCTGATTGCCTCAGATTCCCCTCGTGTAAAATGGAGATAATAACAGGTGTCTCTTAGGGTTATTGTGAGAATTAAATGAGATTATACTTGCCCAACATATCTGCCCCACCCTTTGGATATCTCTTTTGCCTTCATCACACTCTCTGTGGTAAGATATATATATACATACACACACATACACATACGTGATGTATAGTACATATCAGTATACATTTATTATTCTGTTAACTCCTTCCTTCAAATGTAAGCTTCTTGAAAGTAGGGAATGTCATTAAAAAAAATTTTTTTTTTTGGTATCCTCCATTGCCTAGCACTGTGCTTTACCGGTAGTAGGCACTTAATAGATGTTTATTCAGTGAAGAGATTGGCCAACTCCTTCAGGAATCCTTTTCTGATCTCTTTCTTCCTCTCTGCACAAACTTTTGCACCTTCCAATTTATGCAACACTTTGCAGTGAACCTCTCTAATACATTTGTAGTATTATAACATTTTTAGTTGTTGTTATTTCTGTGTGTGAATTTATTTTTTTACCTTATCAGACTATGTTCTTTGAGGTCTTATATCAAGTTTTACTTTGTATCTTCACCAGTATCTGGACCTGGACTCTGCAAATGACAATTATATATTAATATACTTAATATATATTAAGCATATATGTTATATATTAATATACTTACTAAATTAAAGAGTAAAAAAAGAACAGACTACAAGAGCTTGAAAGGGATTAGAGATCATCTGCTTCAACCTATCATTTTACAGAGAAGGAATCGAGCAAGGAATGGCCGGCCATTTGTCATTTGTTCAAGAGCAGGGTTTAAAACCCAAGTCTTCTGCTTCTTAATTTAGTCCTCTTTCTACTTCCCCATGTTGTGAAGGTTATGTACTCCATTTTCTTACTTCCCAGCTTTTCGTTGCCTATGGAATAAAAGATACCAGATTTGTTCTGGTATTCACGATCCTCTGCAATCTGGCCCCAGTCAGTTGAGAAGCATTTATTAATTTAACAGTCTCTGTCTTCAGGGAGAGTATATTCTAATGGGTGGAACGAAATGTAAATAGGTGTGTACAGAGTAAATGGAAGGCTGTGGCAGCTGGGGGGACCAGGAAAGACCTGTAGAAAGTGGGTTTTTGAGCTGAATCTTGAAGGAAGCCAGGGAAACTAAAAGGTGGGGATCAGAAGGGAGAACCTTTAACATAGGACTTTATATTTCAGTCAGTAAACATTTATTAAGCTCCTACTATGTGTCAGGCATTCTGTTAAGTGCTAAGGTTACAAAAAGAGGCAAAAGACAATGCCTGCCCTCAATGAGCTCACAATCTAATGGGACAAACCAACGTACACACAAGCTATATACGGGATAAAATAGGGAATAATTAAGAGAAGGAAGGCACTAGAATTAAGACGGTTGGAAAAGGCTTCCTATAGAAGTTGGGATTTTAATTGGAATTTGAAGGAAGCCAGGAGGCAGAGATGAGGAGGGAGAACATTCCAGACATGGAGGACAGCCAGAGAAATTCTTGGAGCTGAGAGACACTGTCTCAGCAAGGAGACTGATGGGGTTCTTGGGTGTTTGTACTTGGACCTCACTTCCAAGATCATATTTCTCCCTAGCCTCAAGACACTATCCCTGACAGTTTCCCACCAGCCCAAGGACCCTATCTCTGGCAATGACTCATGAGTGGGCCCAGTGAGGCAAACTATCTCTCCCTGTTACAAGAACAAGCTGACCTCTGTAGAATTTCACTTGTATGAACAGGAGTATCTTGTACGAGCAGAACTATCAAGTACTGATGCCCACAGTTAGCGAATACAATCCAGAGGTCCTGCTATAGACGTCAGCTCCCTCAACTATCTTGTTATGGACATAACAGACCAAAAATGTGCCCTTTAGGAACCCTCTCTCCCCCCTCCCCTTCCCTCGGTTTCCAGTAGTGAATGACGTAGTTGTATGTTATCACCTAATTAGCATACTTGCCACGTAATTCACTACTTTTCCTATATAAGCTTTAGCATCATTCCTGTTAAGTTGCAAGTTTCGTAAGGAGCTCAGCCCACCATGGCAGAATTCCTTAAGGACCTCTGCCCACTGTATAGCGTAACATTAAATCTTTGCCACCTTGACTCAAAGAATGCTCGAGTCTGTGAATTCATTCCAGAAGACCCCATCCCATGGTCCTTGGGACATCTAAATCTTCGACCTCAACAAGACCAGTGCCACTGGATTGAAGAGTGTGTGGTGGGGAGTAAAGTGTAAGAAGACTGGAAAGATAGGAGGGTATTAGGTTTTGAAGGATCCTGAAAGTAATAGGGAGCCAGTGAAGTTTGAGTAGGGGAGTGACAGTCTGAAATGAGCTTTGGGAAAATGAGTCTGGCCATTGAATGAGGATGGATTGGACTGGGGAGAGACTTGAAGCTTTAAGAATAATTAGGAAGCTATTGCCATAGTCTAGGGAGGAGGTGACTGGGAGTAGAGAGATTTGGACACAAACAACTTCCCTGGCTTCCTTCAGATCTCAGCTAAAGACTCGCCTTCTGCATAAAGCCTTCACAGTCCTTAATCTTACGGTCTTCTCTCTGAGATTTTTCCCAGTTTAGCCTGTCTCTTTATCGTTTGTATAGTTATTTGCAAGTTGTCTCCTCCATTAGACTGAGAGCAGGGGCTGTTTTTTGCCTTTCTTTGTATCCACAGAGTTTAACATAATGACTTCTTCAAACCTTTTCTCCTCAACCCTCTCATGGCTCCCATCTCCCCACTCTCTCAACTGAGAATGTTGCCTTGCTGATCACTGAAAAAAAAATGGAAACCATTCATTAAGAGTGCTCTCTTCTCTCTCTCTTCATCTCACATCATTCAGATGCCTTCTGCCATTATCTCCTTCACCCACCTCAAATGAGGAGGGGACCCCTTCTCATTACCACGGTGAATCCCTCTAACGTGCATAAGGTCCCATTGCATCCCTTCTCCTCTAGATTGTCCCCCTTCTTATCCCTACTCTCCCTGATTTTCAATTTCTCCCTCTCTACTATCTGCTTCCCTACTGCCAGTGAAAATACTCAGGTCTCCCCCTCAAAGAACGCTCCCTTGATCCATCTGTCTCTGGTCCCATGTCTGTTCTCATTCCACATCTTATTTGTGGCTGAATTTGAAAAGGCCAGCTCTGATCAGTGCTTCTGCTTCCTTTTCTCTAGCTGTCTTCTTAATTGACTGTAGTCTCACTTCCAATCTCATTCAACATGAATCTTTTCTCTTCAAAGTTAGTAATAGTCTTTTAATTGCCAGATCTAAAGGCCTTTTCTTAGTCCTATAACGTGTCTGCAGCCTTTGACATGGTCAAGTACTCTCTTTTCTCTTTTACTCTCTTCTCTCTAGATTTTCAAGACGCTTCTCTTGCTTGGTGCTCTTACCTAACTACTCCTCGGTCTCCTTTGCTGGCTCTTCTTGCAGGTCGTTCCCATTAGTCTTGGATTTCCCTGAGGCTGTGTCTGGGGCCCTCCTCTCTTCCCTCTGTGCTATTTTGCTTGGTGATTGCCTTGATTTTGTACAGTGTCTTATCTTCCCCTACTGGATTATAAAATCCTTGTGGGCAGAGTCGGTGATTTTCATCCTTGTACCCCTTGTTCTTTGCACAGTTTGAACATAATATAGTTGTTTTGTTGAATTTAATCAAACTGGATTGTGTCTCCCTGTTTGTCTCCTTCCACTTCCATCTGCTTCTAAAGTGGGGCAAAATACACATCCACACCATTCTCCTTTACTGTTTGCTTACCCTTGACTACCTCCTTTCTATGACGGAGGATGCGATACAATAGCCTGAATACCAGTTCTTTATTTGAGAACCTGGTTTCAAATTCTGCCTTTGCTGCTTCTTCCCTGTGGTAACTCGGGCAACCTAACCTCCCTGGACCTTAGTTCTTCATCTGTTTAAAAAAAGAAAAAAAATGGTGGGAATTGGATTAGAGGCCACTTCCTCTGAGGCCCTTTCTAGTTCTGTATTGATGGCTGCCTCGTCTTTTGTCAGTGATTCCAAGGCTGCTGCTGTTCAGTCCTCTCTGACCCAATTTGGGGTTTTCTTGGCAAATATATTGGGATGGTTTGCTATTTCCTTCTCTACCTCATTTTACAGATGAGGAAACTCAGATAAACAGTGTTAAGTGACTTGCCCAGCATCACACAGCTAGTAGGTGTCTAAGGCTGAATTTGAACTCAGGTCTTTCTAACTCCAGGCCTCTTGCTCTATCCACTGCGCCACCTAGCTGCCAGTGGCCTCCAAACTTTCACATCTGTTTCACACGTAGGAAGTGTGCACTTCCTAATGTGTATATTTTTAAAGTAAGTTTTATTAATATCTTTTGTTTTTTACATCACTGAACATCACCCCAGGATCCCTCCCTCTCCTGGAGTACCATATCATAAAGCAAGTAATACTTTTTTAAGACAAAAGAAAAGGAAGAAAAAAAATCAACGTGACTGATCAGTACATTGAAAAAAATCTGAGAATATGTGCAATGTACAACATTTATAGACCTCCCACCTCTGCAAACAGGCAGGGTGGCAGTATCTTCTGATGATTCTTCTTTTGAGCCATGCCTTTTCTTTATAGTTTTATTGCATTCACTTTTGATATGTGTGTGTGTTTTTTTCCATTTTCATTGTTATAGTTTTTGTGTATAGTTTCCTTGGATCTGCTGGCTTCGCTCTGCATCGGTTCATGTAATCTTTCTGTGCTTCTCTGTATTTACCTATGTTTATAAATATTTAAGTATACTGTATTAAATGCGTACATTAAAAACATACATCAAAATTGAAATTAAAAAGGTTGAGATAAAGATGAAACAAACAGCGTTTAAAAATTTTTTATTAATGAAACAAAAACTTCACTTGCATGAAAATATTTGTAATATTTTTAGTAAGAGCAATGTGATTGAGTAAGTTTTATATTTGAAATTCTTGACTCAATACTTTGATAGTGATTTGAAGGTCAGGTTCTAAGTTGAGTTTATTTTCCCTTGATTTTATTGGCTATCTTAACTGAAACTTTTACCAAAAGATTCATAGATTGAAATGGAAGAAGTACATTGTTGCCTATGCTTACTAATTAATCTTGATACTAATTTTTTAGTCCTATCCATTAATCATGTTTTTTAATTGAAATTTGTCTAATAAATTTCCATCTTCCCTGGTGTTAAATCAGTTGTTCTTGGAAAGTAACTGGAAGATGTTGCCTTTTTTTTTTTTTTTAAACAGATTCAAAACCTATTGAAACTCACATTAGATTTTTAAATAGGTTAGAAAATTACATTTCAACCTTACTTTTGTCAACAAAAGCATTTTGAATGCCCACCTAATTATGAGGTCTTCATACTGTTGCTAGCTAAATTCTCATAACACAAAAACACATTTAGGGCAAGGTCCATTTTTAACAGTAGTAGATAAAAATCCATCTTTCAAATAATTTTGATGTTTTTTGGCTGACTTTTTGTTTTTCAGATCTGATTAGTTTGACATTGTTTTTATATTGTAATATGTCTAAAGAGCTTGTACCAGACGTAGGAAGGATGTCAGCTCTGCCATTTTCATGTTCACTTTTGATCCTGTTAAGTAGAGTTGTCTTTAATCTAGTTTCTTTGCAGGAATCTGTTTAAGCCACTTGTCCATTTTGTGAGGGTCAGTTTAATTTAAGCTAGATTGTATAATTCATAAATCACTTAACCAGGTACATGTAAACTGCAATACATCACAGTGTGCTGGAAGTGAATGATGGAAAACACTGCTCTCAATTCCTCACCATTATGGAACTCACTCCTCTTCCTTCAGCCTTCCTCCTGTGGCATGTGACTGAGGGAGAGTGCCAATGTGTCAGCCTGGCTTTTAATTAGTAAAGCTTAATTTTTCTTTTTCTAGATAAAAAGAAATTTATATTCTACTATCTTCACATACCCTGATGAATTGTCTTAGAGCGAGTTAGGATAGTAGTGGATAAGACCTGAATTTAAATACTATTTCAGACATTTACTTTTTGGGCAAATCACTTAATCTTTTTCAGCCTTAGTTTACTCATCTGCAAAAATGGGGATAATAGCATCTACCTCACAGGATTATTATGAAGATCAAATGAGATAATATTTGTAAACCTTACCTCTCACTCCATTTAAAGGAACAGCATTAGAATTCCGAAACCCCTTAAGAGGGTGCCTTAGTCGACCGGTATTTATTAAGCACTTACTATATGTGAGGCATCATGCTGAGCACTGGGATACACTTTTTTTTTTTTCTAAAGGACATTGTGGACAGGTGTTTACCCAGCCTTTGTTTGACTACTTCCAAAAAGAGAGAGGGAGCTTGTGATGTAATACTTTCATTGTGGGGCAGCTCTGATCATTAGAAAGGGTCTCCTTGTTCCCTGAAACTTGATTTTAGTTCTGCTCTTAGAACAACCTGAAGAAGATCTTTTCTTTTTTCTCAAGATTGCATTTCAGATGTGGTTTTCAGACACTGACATCCTGTTTTCCCTCTACTGGATATCTTCCTTTCTTTGCTAAACCTGTGATTGATTAATGCCGGGAAGCTGTTTCTACAAATATTTGCTGAATGGACAGTTGCCCTTTTCGGGCTATTACTCACCACCACTTTTTTGGTTAAGTGGAATGTAGGGAAGCTTTTAATGTATGTTAAGTGGAATATAGGGAAACTTTTAATGTGTGTGTAGATAGATGGGTTGTATATAGTTGGGTTTTCCCCCAGCCAACTTTTATATTCTTTAGTGGATTTTCTCCCTTCCTTGTATTGTCTGGCATTCACCTCTTCTGTCCCATTTGGATATTACCTTATGTTATTGTGTTTATATCTCTCTTTATTCCCTCCTAGATGGTGAGTTGCAGGAGGTGATGACTCCCAAGCACTAAATATGAATGAATGAATGAATGAATGAATGAATGATCTAACATTTATTTATTATCTCTTTAAACAAGATTTTGACTAAGTAGAAGAGCTTTCTAACAGTTATAGCTGTCTAGAAGTGGAATGAGACACTTTGTGAAGTGGTAAGCCCGCAGGTTTCAGGTCTTAGGACCTCAAACATCCCTCTAATTCTGATTCTAGAATCTGCTCTATTAAATGTCCTGTGAAAAAACCTTAGTTTAATGAAGGGGTAATGTGAGGTATTGATAACATTCTATTGTCCACAGCTATAATTCTGTTAGGGTTTAGATACTGTAAATAGCTAAATTCCTGGTGTAATTTGACATTTGTGATCATGGGTTAGCTGATAAGAAGATTGTTTTTATTAATAAACATTACTGGGAAGCTAGGTGACACAGTAGATAGAGTGCTAGGACTGGAGTCAGGAAAACTTGAGTTCAAATGTGACCTCAGACACTTACTAGCTGGGTAAGTAACTAAACCGTATTACCTCAGTTTCCTTATCTGTAAATGAGCTGGAGAAGGAAATGGCAAACCACTCCACTATATTTGCCAAGAAAATCCTAAATCGGGTCACACAGGGTCAGATATGAATTAAATGACAGAAGAACAACAGAACAGATTACTACATAATAATAGAGACAAATGGGGTAAAAAATACCACGATGTTGTGTTTGGTCTAAGAGGAAGAAGGGTGGTTATGGGGATCGGGAAAAGCTTTCTTTGTGAGGGTAGCATTTGACTTGAGATGAATGGAAGATGATAGGATAGAAATTTACTAGGTAAAGAGGGGAAGAGAAGACACATGGAGCATAGGAACAGTTTAAGCAAAGGCATGGGATGTAGGTAGTGTGAAATAGTGGATGGTGCACTGTCCTTGGAGTCAGGACATTGTTATTGTTGAGTCATTTTAGTTGTGTCCAACTTTTTGTGACCCTGTTTGAGGTTTTCTTGGCAGAGGTCCTGAAGTGGTTTGCTATTTCCTTCTCCAGCTCATTTTATAGATGAGGAGACTAAGGTGAACAGGGTTAAGTGACTTGCCCAGGGTCACAAACTAGTAAGTGTCTGTCAAATCCCATTTCATTTACTAGCTATATGACCCTGGAAAAATCATTCAACCTAGGTTTTCATGACATTGCTCTCTCCGGGTTCTCATATCTGTCTGATGCCTTCTCACTCTCCTTTATATATTAAAGCAGATCACTTCCTCTAACTCTGGGTGGCCCCCAAGGCTCTGTCCTGGGCCCCCTCTTCCTCTATATACTGTCTTGGTTGGTGATCCCATCTGCTCCCATGATTTCAGTTATCTCAGTGTTGATGATTCCCAGATTTGTTATCCAGCCCTAGTCTTTCTTTTGTACTATAATCACCCATTGCCAATTGTCTCTTGACTATCTCAAACTCAATGTGTTTAAAACAGGATTCATTATCTCCCCTCTCCCCCTCCCAATTCTCCTTCCTTCTGAACTTTTCTATTACAGTCAAGTGCACTACCATCCGCCCAATCACTCAGACTCACAACCTTAATGTCATCCTTGGTTTCTCTTACTCATTCCACATATCCATTCTGTTGTCAAATATTGTTTCTGCCTGCACAATATTTTTCTGTGTTCCCTTCTTTCCACTTACTCAGCTACCATCCTCATTAAGGCCTTGCCTTATCACCTCTTGCCTGGACTATTGCAATAGACTTGGTCTCCCTACCCTAACACTCTCCCAACTCCAATCCGTTCTCTGCTTAGCTGTCAAGGTGATTTTTTTTTTTAAACGAGTCTGCCATGCCGCAACCTCTTCTCCTTCCTCCCTGCCCCTATCACCTTCAGGCTCAACATAAAGTCCGTTTGTTTGGCATTTAAAGCTCTCATAACCTGACTCCTTCCTACCTTTCCAGCCTTCTTACACTTCGCTCCCCTCTAAATCACTCTACAGTCCAGCTCAATTGCCTGCTTGGGAAGCTCTGTCTCCCCTCTCCTGTGCCTTTTTACTGTCTGCTGCCTCTGTCTAGAGTGCTCTGCCCCCTTACCTCCCCCTCTTGGTTTGCTTGGTTTCTTTCCTTCAAGACTTGCATCAAATCTTACCTTCTGCGGGAGGCCTTTCCTGGTCCCTCCAACTGCTGATGCCTTTCCCTTTCAGATTACCTTCATCTACTTAGTATATAATATGAATCTACTTAGTTGTTTACATACTGTCTACCCTATTTAAATCTACTCCTTGAGGGTAGGGATTATTTTTCACTTTTCTTTGTACCCTCAGTTCTTAGTACAGTGCCCAGCATATGTCAGGCATTTAATAAATGTCTGTTGACTGTCTTATCCTCTGTGTGCCTTAGTTTCCTCATTTTTAAAGTGTTTGAGGCTAGGTTCAATGGCTTCAAATTTCCCTTTCATCTCTAAGGCTTATAGGCTTGCTCAAGAAGCAGAATCCTCAGTGCATGAAGGGATGGGATAAAAGACCAGAAAGATTAACAGGTGCCGTGCCCCCCCCCCCCCCAATTTAACAAGTCCAGAAAGTGAATTGTCTGGTCACTCACTGCTGCTATTGGCTCTTAGCTTGGCTGGAATGATTACAAAGGGTTTATGTTGCCTAATGAGGCCAGAACTTACTCTTCCTGTGTGACTTTGTTTCCTTTCTGTGGCCTTACATCTTATTTACATATGAATGAACTTAGAATTTACTTGGAAATTTCTCTGGTAAAGTTAAAGCACTAGTTGTTACCCAGGAGTTAATTGTAGAACCACTTTCCCTTTGGTTGTCCTTAGATACCTCACAGCTTTTTAAAAGCTATTTAGATTCAAGGTGTTATGTAAATCTTTCTTCCCTTTCTCCCTTCCAGCTAGTGATTGAGAATCTAAAGACCTAAGGCAAATCATTTAATTTCTCTGGTTTCAGATGACCTAATCCTGCCCAGTCTTCCAGCACTGCCTTTGCTTGCTGGCACCCAACTACATTTGGCTTTCTGTATCTCTCCAGTCATTGCCTAGACCAATCTCGTTCAGCCTTCTTTTCCCTTTAAGGTTAAGAGGCAGAGCCTTAGTTTTTCAAAGGTTTTCCCTAGTAGCAATTAAGAGAAGGAAGGTAGAAGGTACCATATATAGAGTACAGAATTGTGAAGTTACGGAAAATGGAAATCTTTTTATCCTAAAATAGCTGGCCCAGAAGCCACTGAACTAGGATCTAGATTTGGACCTTTCATGTAACTAACTGATCATCCCCTCACCTTGCGAGAAAGACTCACATACCCTCCTTGGCTAACAACTTCCAGTTCCTCTTTACCATTCTTTTTCCCCATCCCTTCTTACCAACTTCGGGAGGAGGGTCCCAGCTTTTCACTCCCATTAGTTAGACACATTTGAAAGCTCCAAGCACTTCTTACTTTAACAACTCGGAAACTTCTTACTAGTTTACAACATTCACTAAGAATTCCCATCGACAGTAAGAAAAAAGATATTTACTCATCATTTTCTTTAATTACCTTTATGCAAATTCTAAAATTTTAATATCCAGTAATCATTTCTGTACTGTAGTTCAATTCTGCATCTTAGCTGCTGACTTGACTTCTCTACCAGGTTCTTTATTCTGTTCTGGAGATGCAGAAATGAAACAGCCTTTGCTCTTATGGAACCTAAATTTCACAAGAGAGACAAATGTACATATTGAAATATATATAAAGTAAACATAGGGAATTTGAGGGGGAACCACTTACCAGCTGGGCAGATCAGGAAAGTCCTCTTTGTAGAAGGTGGTATTTGAGCCAAACAGCTAAGGAAATGAGAGATTCTAAAAAATGGATACCAGGAGTTATGTCACAGGCCTGCAGGCAGGCTGGGCAAAAGTCAGGAGACAGGAGATAGAATGTTGTGTGAGGATCAGTGAGGTCATTGGCTAATGTATAAAGGGGAGTAAGATGTGGGAAGGATGAAAAGATGTAACAATGTATGCAATTTTGAGAGTTGGAACGACCCTGTGGCTGTCTAATCCAACCTATATCAAAGAAAAATCCCTGCTATATCTAACTGATTCTCCAGCCTTTGCTTAGAGACCTCCAAGGTGGGGATACCCCTCACCTCTTGAGGCAGCTATTACAGTTTTGAATATCTCTCTAATTGTTAGGAACTTTTTTCCAGACATCAAGCCTAAATTTACCTTTTTGCAACTTTTGCTCATTGCTTCTGGTTCAGACCTCCTAAAACGATTTTTTTATTGTCATTGTTCAGTTGTGTTTGACTCTTTGTAATCCCATTTGGAGTTTTCTTGGCAAAGAGAATCCAGTGTTTGAGGCCATATTTGAACTGGGGAACATGAGTCTTCCTTACTTCAAGCTTTATCCACTCTATCCACACCTAGCTGCACCTCCCAGAGACAAATACAATAAGCCTAATCTCTCCTGCACATGGTATTCCCTCAACTATATGAGTATTCTTAACCCTCTTCTCCAGACTAATCATCTCCTTTTTCTTCAGCTGGTGGTCATATGATATCTATCTACTCAAGGCCCTTCACCTTGGTTATCCTCTTCTGAACATTTTCCATGTTATCAGTTCTTCATATGGATGGTGCCCAGAACCAAAGACAGTACTCTAGTTCAGGTCTGCTGAGGGCAGAATATAGCAAGACCATCACCTCCTTATTCCTGAAAGCTGTGCTTCTCTTACTAACTAGTAAACCCAAGATCACATTAGCTTTTTTAGCTGACAGACCACACTGCTGACTCCTTGAACTTGGAAGTCCACATAAACCCCTAGATCTTTCTCAGACAAACTATCATCTGACCATGCCTCCCTCTTCTTGTATTAGTAAAGTTTTTTTTTTTTTTACCCCAAGTGTAAGATGTTACATTGATCCTACATTTCATTAAATTAATTAAATTAAATTCATTCCTATGCTGTAGTATGGCAAGATCTTTTTGGAGCCTAACCCTCATCCAGTTTGTTACCTACTTATTTAAAGCTCTTCACAGCCTGAGCCTTTTCTACCTTTCCATTTATCTTATGCTTTGCTTTCCCTCTTTGCACTCATTGATCATCACAGGGTCAAGCACAGGATCCCTTGGCTACTTCTCTGGAGACCTCTTGCCACAAAGACATTGAACCATTAATAGCTACTCTTTGAGCCTGGTCATCCACCTAGTTCTGATCCTGTCTAATTGTATCTAGTACACATTGTTATATCTTCTCCAAAAATAGTATGGAGTAGTTGATCATAATCTTTGTTAAAGTCTAGGTAAACTGTATTCTATAGCATCCTCCTCATCTTCCAGTTTAGTAATCCTGTCAAAAAAAGGAAATGAGTTTATTCTGGTATGATTTGTTCTTAATGAATCCATTTTCCCTTTTGAGATGTTCCTTAACCTTGTCTTTAATGATCTATTCTAAGAATTTCCCAGGAATCCAAGTCAAACTCCTTTATCCTGTAGTTTGCAGACTATATTCTCTTCTCTTCTGCTCGCTCTCTCTCTCTCTCTCTCTCTCTCTCTCTCTCTTTCTCTTTTCTTTTCTTTTTGGCTAGGCAGTGGGGTTAAGTGACTTGCACAGCTATTAAGTGTCAGGTGTCTGAGGCTAGATTTGCGCTTGGGTCCTCCTGACTCCAGGGTCACACAGCTAGTAAGTGTCAAGTGTCTGAGGCCAGATTTGAACTCGGGTCCTCCTGACTCCAGGGCCGATGCTGTGTCCACTTTGCTACCTAGCTACCCCTGTCTTCTCTTAAATGTTGGGATGACATTTGCCTTTCTTTGATCTTGTGGTACCTAGAGTCCACTATCTTTCAAATATTGCTGATGGTGGCCCAGTAATGACAGTTGATATTTGAGCACCCGAAGGATGTTTATTTGGGCCTGGGGAATGAAATTAATCAAGGGCCACTAGGTCCTTTCTTACTATTTCTTTATTTATCTCATGTATCAACTTCCCATCAGTCATTTTTGTTGTCTCTTCTAGTACACAGAGCCATTTTCTTTGGTAGAAAGACAGAAGAAAAATAAAAATTGAGAAGCTCTGCCTTCATTCTGTGATAATTTCTCACGATCACATCCATCCTAAGAAAAGAATCTATTTTTTTTCCTTTTTTACTATAGCTGGAGAACAAAAACATTTTGTGTTGTCCTTGGTTTTCCTTGTCAGCCTCAGCTCATGCTGAGCTTTTGAGCTCATCACTATTTTTATAGTACTGTGCCATGGTTGTGTATTCCTGTTCTTTTATCTGAATTTGTTTTTATTTTCTGTATTTTTTTTAACATAAGACTTTACTGTCCATTCACATTGGTCTCTTTTGACAAATCCCTCCTTTTCAGAAATTTCCCTCCTCATCAGAAATTTTATTTTATGTTTTCAGAGGGGAGATACCAGAGGCAGGGAGACCAAATAGCAGACTAGTTGAAGAGGCCCAATTAGGAGGCCCAGGTGAGAGATGATAAGGGCTGGAACTAGAGTGTTGGCTTTGTGAATGGAGAGGAGCTGAAAGAATGCAAGAAACAATGTAGAGTTAGAAGCAATAAAATTTAGTGGCTGATTGTATATGAAGGAGTGAGGAGAATTTAAAGTCAAAGATGGCTCTCTGGGTTGCAAACCAGAGTCACTGGAAGGATGGTAGTACCCTAAACAGAAATAAGAAAGCTTTAAAGAGTGGTAGGTGTTGGGGAAAATGAGTTTTGTTTTGGTTATGGTAAGTTTGAAATGCCATGGGGTCATTCAGTTTAAAATGTCTAATAGGCATTTGGTGATGTAGGACTGGAGCTCAGGGGAGAGACTGGAAGAAGATATTGATCTGGGAATCATATTCATAGACCAAATAAAACCTTGGGAGAACTGGCTGGCATCGTGATTATGAGAGTGTAAAGAGGGAATAGTTCCCAGGTGTACCCGCAACAAAACTATGATCCCTGCTATCATCGCGGCTCTCCCCCCCCCCCCCCCCAATCTGTCCCTCCTCTGAACTTGCCTATTTTTGTTGAGGGCATTACCATCCTTCCAGTCGCTCACGTTTATAATCTTGGAGTCATCCTTGATACTTTCTTCTTCCTCAACCTCCTTATCCATTCACTTGTCAGTTTTCTGCACAGTATCCATGCCATCTAACTCCTTTCTCTGCTCACTCAGTACGGCCTCTGCCTAGTTTAGGTGTACACTTATTGGTGGGATTATTCTAGTAGCCTCATAATTGGTCTCTACTTCCAGTCTCTCCCCTTTCTTATCCATCCTGTCTTCACGTAGCTCTCAGATTGATATTCCTAAAGCCCAGATGACCATGCTTCTCCTTTATGCACAGATCTTCAGTTGCTTCCCTTTGCCCTTAGGATAAAATGGAAAATAGTAAAATCTGCCACACGTGGATCCCAGCTATCTTCTCATCTTATTTCATGTTATTCCCTTCAGTCATTTTCATCACACTGGCTCCGTTGTTCCCACCTCCCAGCTCTCTGCGTTTGTCCTGGTGGTTTCTCAGGTCTAGAACTCATTCTTTCTCACCTCCACATGATAGCATCCCTCACTGCCTTCAAAATGCAGCTCAGGTGTCACCTCCTGGATGTAGTTTGTTCTCACTCTCTTACTATATTACTTGTATTTATTTTTCTGTGTACAGGTTATATTCTGCTAGTACAAAGTAAGCCCTTGAAGATGGAAACTTTTTCTTTTTTTTTTTTTGTGCTCATTGCCTGTTTAAGCTCAACTTCTGAGAAGGCATCATGGAGATTTGGATAAAGAACTGACCTCATTTAGGAGAACCTGGATTCTGGTCCCCTAACCAGACACTGATTGTGACAAGTCACTTACCCTCTCGTGCCCCAGCTACCTTTCTAGCACTCTAAATTGCAGAGAAGGTGCTGGTCTGCATTGGGATAGAAGGTCTAAGGAAAAGAAAAATTCTCATCTCACAGGTGCCTGAACACCAGTATGCCTTCGTTAATGTTTGTTGAATTGAGTTACTTACTAGACACCTCTATTGTGCCAGTCCACAGGCACAAAATGACTTGCTGTGTGGCCTAACAGTCTAGCCCCAAACTGAGATTATCCATTTTTAAACTCATAGGATGATAGGATTTAGAGTTGTACTTCTTCCAGCCTATATCCTTAGAGAGCAAGAAGTCTTATGTATGAGCTTACTTTTTTATAATTACCCTATAGATGGGTTATAGATTTGCCTCAATATATTAGTAATAAGGGTAATGTATAGCTGCTAATTTGCCTTCTTTTCTTTGTTTTACATTTATAACTGCCAAATACTAAGCAAAGATTGAGTACGTATCATTTTAAAAATTGAGGTATTTTGCTTGATACAAGGTTTTTTTTTCCCCCTTAAACTTTCTAGAAATGTATCAGTGTAACATAGATCATAAATTAAAATTCTGTGAAGATTATATTTTTCCTTCCCTTTTAAAAGTAAGGGTAAGGTACAGAGGAGCAAGGAGATCTATTTGCTCAAAATAGAACTTGACAGCTGCTTTGACTCTAATGTTCTATAAAAGAAGAGAAAAAAAAAAAAGAGAGAGAGAAATAGAAGCTTATATTAGTGCTCAGAAAACCAGAGTCATGTCTTTCATTTATTGCTTATAACATGAGTGTGATTAGCTGGTGAATAAATGGTATGGTGAAAATCTGTCCTAGGAGGATCTAGTTCATTAATCATTCTGTTTGGGGGAAAGGTGTTATGTCATTTTCATGGAGAAATATTGTCTTTTCCTTGGACATTTAAATATTTTACTTTGCCTTATATCTGTATAACCACATTTAGACTCCTAAGATCTAATCAAATAGCATCTATTTAGAGCAGCAAGTAATCTAAATCTTTTATAGAATTTAAATACAAAATTATTCAGTCAAGCCTATCTTATCGGGGGGGGGGGGGGGGGGGGGGGGGGGGATAGGCTACCTATGCCCAGCCCTTTGGTTGAATACAATTATCATTCAGTATTCTTTAACAAACAAAACATTTTATCTGTGATAGGCCTTGTTTTCTGGCCTTAATGCTTATTTGTTTGATGATTTTGAATGTAGTTGAAGAGCACTGTCCTGGGTTCTGGCCTCAACTCTTAGATTAACTTGCTTCATAATTTGGAAAAAATGTATGCTTCCCAAGGACAGAGACCTGTTAATTTTGTCTTTGTATCTCTAGTGCTAGTTTGGGGCCTTCTGTGCAATAAACTCTCTGTTAATATTTGTTGAATTTATTTTTAGATGTCAAAAGTGGGTGGAGAATTGTAGAAGAGCTGACTTAGAAGATAAAACACCTGATCAACTCAATAAGCATTATCGGCTTTGTGCCAAACACTTCGAGACATCTATGATCTGTAAAAGTGTAAGTTGCAAAACTTGATTTTCTAATTTTTTCCTCTTGCTTTAAATGTAATCCTTTTCTTTTTTTTCCCACATTTATTTGTTTTATTTTTAATTTATGGACTAAAGCAAGCATTTCCGTAACATAGTATAGTAAAAAAGATGATTGCACATGAAACTGCAAATCTGTTATGTGCAACTTGCTATTCCTTTTAAATATATAATAAAGTTGTCTAAATTTCTTTTTTCTTTTTCTGAAATATAACCCTTTTCTTAAATTACAAAGAAATATGGATGTGTATAGGGGAAAGGGTATATAAGTAGGAGTACCCAAAGGTGAAATTTTTGTCATAGTTATATATTATCCTTAAAAATCTTGCTTTTTTGAAACTGTTTCTTGGGTTTGCTAATCAAAGAAGGAAGTTCATTAGCTGTAGTTCATCTATTATAAACTAAATCTTGGAATTTGATGTGTTTATATTTTCTTGGTTGTTAGCTTTTAATTTTTTTTTTTCACATTTCATGGCCATCTGGTGAAAGCTAAGAATAATGGATAGACAGTCTACATGTGCCATTTGTATCCATGCAAAATCAAGGAGGTGGATCCCCTGTAGAGGTGATTTAGGAGGAAATGGACAAGAATCATATAGAATGAAAGAGTATAGGTTGATTCTAATTTGCATCATTTGAAAAACTATTGATAAAACTATGTTGATGAAATCACAGATCCGTGTTGAATTATCTGAATACTATAATAAAATATTATACTACAGAATATTATCAATAACTTAAAATAAGTAATCTAAAAGCCCTGTAGCCAGTAGTTTAAAATTTTTAGATCCCCTTTAGTTATTAAGAAGTAGCAAATTGACCAGTTTGAATTAATCTACTTTCCTTTTCCCAACCCCCTCTGAAGTTCCTAAATACTAGTGATGTGATTGGAAAGCAAGGTGAAAGTAATGAAAGAGATGCATATTTAGGGTAGACTTTATTTTGAATTCAGTCTTAGTAAAGACTCAACTTTGCCTTGCCTAGAAAAAGGTATATTTTTCTTCTTTAATAAAATGTTCCATGGGTCAGAAATGTGTGAAGTCTTGATTTTATTTTTCAGGTGATTTTATTTAAAAATGTTAATTTAAGCAGTACATAGTAGGCTATGAGGAATCATGGCAAGAACCCTGAAGACCTGATTGAGGCCTGTCTTTGCCATTTCCTAGCTGTGGGACCTTGGGCAAATTGCTTTACCTCCCTGAATTTTTTCATCTGTAACTTGGGGGTAATAATGCACACTATCTACATCAGAGGGTGTTGTAAACAAAACATTTTATATACTTTAAAGCATTGTGTAAATGTGTGATTTGGCCTGTGTCCTCATGTAGCTTACATTCTAACAGGAGGTTAAGACACACGTATATGACATATATGACATACACTTATGTGTGTGTATATAAAATGTACTTATAATACATGATAAATATATTAAGTCAGCTCAGTCAGCATTTGTTAAGTGCCTACTGTGTAATGGGCCAAAGTATTGGTGATACATTCAAGGTACAGAGTCCTGTGGGAAGATCAAAGGGGATGGTTGGATTAGGTAAAACTTATAGGGAAAGGTAGAAGTTTGATTTGGTTTTCAAATTATATGTAGGAATTCTGGCAGTGAGAAGTTAGGTAGCTTATTTCATTCATAGGCATGAGCAATAGTAAAGACTTAAAAACACAAGCTATATTCAGGGATAGAGAGTAGTCCATTTTACCAGTACTGGAAATGTTAGGTTGGCATTAGGTTTTGGAGCACTTTGATTATCAGGCTTAAGGAAGGAGTTTTAACTTGACTTATTCTGGGCAGAGGAAGAGCATGATCAGATCCATGCATGAGAATTGGAGGAGGAAAGAGTTGAAGTGGGAAGACTTGTTCTGATGGAGGCTGTTGCAGTAGATTAGGCAGGTGATAAAAGGGGTGGTGGCAGTGGGAATAGAGAGACAAATGGATCAGAGATATGTGGAAAAGGCAGAATTCACAGGACTTGATAGCTGATGGGGGATATAAGGTTAGGGAAGAAGAATCAAACAACACTCAGAATCAGCAGAATCACAACTTGGGAATCTGGGTGAATGATGATATTGTCAAATACTGAGCAGAAATCTTAGGAGGAAGGTAGTAAACTCAGATTTGGACAAGTTCAGTTTGAGGTGCTGGTGGGAAATCCAGGTGTATGTTATAGCCAGTTAGAACTCTGAAGAAATGTCAGATGGGGTGCAGGCCACTAGGCAGGGTATGGTAGATAAAAGAGCTCCTGAAGCAGAATGAGAGAGGCCCAATTTTGAATTTTGCCTCTGACACTCTACGGGTCTTGTGACCCTGGTCAAGTCTCATGATTTCTCATTGCCCCCAGACAACTCTCTGAGACTATAAATTGCAGAGCAGATGCAAATTTATAACAGTGGAAATAATTTCCCTGCAGGAAGTTCCCTATCCAGTCTCCTCGTTACCCAATTTCCCCCCCCTTCCCGCCCCCCCCCCCCAAAAAAAGCAAAATGGAATTAGTTGTTGATAAATCATTAAGGTGACAGGTAGTAGGGCAGAGAGAGAAGTTTGCCTGAGAGAGCAGATTAGGGTTGAGGGACTGGAGATTTATAGATTTTATGTGTGTGAAAGTGGAAAGATTTTTGTTTTAGAGTGGAATTTTAAAGTTTAGGTCTTGGAGGTGATATGGAAGCAATAAGTTTCTTGAGATAGTGAGGTTTGAAACATGATATGTGACTTAAGGAAGCTGGAGAAAGAGTTCATAGAATTTGAAGAGGTTGAGAAATGATGTAGTCAAGATGTTAGAGGAGTTGTCAATATGTATATTAAGGGTCCCAAAGGGTCATATTGTCTTTTAGAAAAAGTCCTTCATAAAGAGGCTTCACTGTATTGTGCCTAGAGGGCTAGTCTCAGAATCGTGAAGATGACCTGGGTTCAGTGGAATCAGGAGGAACTGGGTTGAGGTCCTGCCTCTGGCACATTCAGATACCATCTCAGGTGGCTTCTTTTTAACTCTTAGATTTCTAAGATAGCAAATATAGTTTACTGAAGATTAGGGGTAGGAGTTGGTAGTTGTCCAAATTGAATAGTTGGAAGAATGCTGAGCAATTGGTTAACAGATTGTATTTCATTTAATTGCATCTTATTCTCACGGCCTCAATCTAAAATACTAAGTTTTTTTTTCTTTTCAGAGCCCTTATAGAACAGTTCTCCGAGATAATGCTGTACCAACAATATTTGATCTTACGAGTCATCTGAACAATCCACATAGTAGGCATAGAAAACGAATAAAGGAATTGGTATGTTTAAATTCCTCACTTCTGTATTACAAGATTGTATCAGTTTGGGGGTACTTGTAGTTTCAAAGGTAGGGTAACAAGGAAGGAATTGAAAATTTGCATTGTAGTAATCTACATATAAAGTCTTTGCTTTTTGTCTTGTTTTTTAAGGTTTTTACCCTGGGGCAGTTGTCTTTTCCTTAATTAAATTTAGTGATTTGTTTAGCCTTTTTTGGTATTACTGACCAAGGGCAATACTAACCCATTCTTACAGCTGCTTGGTATTAAGAAGGAGGGAGAGTTGCCACATGTTTTTTTTACCTAGTGATAAGGAAAATGTAAAGAGGGTGTATTATATACATTCCTATTAACTGTGAGCAGGCTTTCAGAAGATGTGGAATGATTATTAATTATATGGTGGACCCATAGGTTTTCCTAAATTGTTGTAAGCATATATACTTCCATGAATTACATGTTTATTTGTCTACCCTATAAACATATGCACCCTGGGTGCTTATTTATTTTTTTTGTTGACTTGTGCTATGCCAAATGCAGTACAAAGTGATGTTCTGGTGATGTACCCTCCCCTCTAGGATTCCTGCTATAAGATTTTGCTAACTCATTTTTATCAAATTAATCTCGATTTATTTTAAGTATTGCCTTGTTTGAGTATATATTTCATATATGTACTTATGACCTTGAGAGAATTAATAGTTAAGAAAAATAATACTCAGATATAATATACTTGGAATTGTTTATTAAAAAAGGTTTTCTCTTGTCTTTAGAGTGAAGATGAAATCAAGTCACTGAAGGAGCGAAAAAGTAAGTGGTTAATATTATTGTGTTAATAATATAATATAGAAAAGTCTGACACTGACAATGTTTCTTTTGTTCATGGCTCAACTTTAGAATGGGAAATATGTAGCCTATTCTGTCCTGTGGTTTTATGATTACTCTATACTCTGTACTCTATATGATAAAGTTCAGCTATATTCATTTTTTCTCTGAGGTGCATAGATGATATACCTCTCACCCTGAGCCACCTGTGTAAATTCTTATCAAAATATTGATGACTAAAAAGTTGCCTGCTGCATAGTATAGTGGAAAGGGCCCTGGGCAAGATGTCGGGAGACTTTGGGTTTAGTCCTGGTGCTGTTGCTGATTTCAAGCTCAGCAAATATTTATTAAAAACATTTCTTAAGAACTTTCTGTGTGTAAGGCATTGTGCTAGATCCTAACATGGGCTGTGTGAGCTCAGGTGAAGTGTGTAAACTCTACCTCAGTTCTCTTATCTGTAAAATGAAGGAGTTCTACTGGATGAACTCAAAGACACTGTCCTTCCCATCTTAACATTATGTGATTCTGTGCTTGGGCTAAATGCCTGTATTGATTTATTTTTCTCATCCATCTTTTAATTTAGTCAGCAAGAATGGTGTAGAAAGTATTTGGTTTTAATTTTTTATCTTTTTATAAAATTAATCTTAATGTTTTGTCTTCTAGTTGATGAGACTTCTGAACAAGAACAAACCAATCAAGAAACAAATAACAGTACTAGTGCTCAAAATGCAGTTGCAGAAGGAGGAGGAGAACAGGATGAAGAAGTCTTACCTTTAACACTAGAAGAGAAGGAAAACAAAGATTATCTTAAATCTTTGTTTGAAATCTTGATCCTTATGGGTAAACAAAATATACCCTTAGATGGACATGAAACTGATGAAATTCCAGAAGGCATATTTATGCCAGATAACTTCCAAGCTCTGCTTGAGTGTAGAATTAATGCTGGTGATGAGGTTTTGCGGAAACGCTTTGAGACAACAGCAGTCAACATGTTGTTCTGCTCTAAAACCCAGCAAAAGCAAATGCTGGAGATCTGTGAGAGCTGCATCCGAGAAGAGACGCTCAGGGAAGTTCGGGACTCTCACTTCTTTTCCATTGTTACAGATGATGTAGTGGACATAGCTGGAGAGGAACACTTACCAGTGTTAGTCAGGTTTGTGGATGACTCTCATAACTTGAGAGAAGAATTTATAGGTTTTCTTCCTTATGAAGCCGATGCTGAAATTTTGGCTGTTAAGTTTCATACCACTATTACTGAAAAATGGGGCCTGAATATGGAGTACTGTCGGGGCCAGGCCTATATTGTCTCCAGTGGGTTTTCTTCAAAGATGAAAGTTGTAGCCATGAGACTTTTGGAGAAATACCCCCAAGCGGTCTACACCCTCTGTTCCTCCTGTGCCTTAAATACATGGTTGGCAAAATCCATTCCTGTGGTGGGAGTATCTGTTGCCTTGGGAATAATTGAAGAAGTTTGTTCTTTTTTCCATCGGTCACCACAGTTGCTGGTGGAACTTGATAGTGTTATCTCTGTCCTCTTTCAGAATAGCGAGGAGAAGGGTAATGAGCTGAAGGAGATTTGCCGTTCTCAATGGACAGGCAGGCATGATGCCTTTGAGATTTTAGTGGACCTTTTACAAGCACTTGTTTTATGTTTAGATAACATAAACAGCGACACAACTGTTAGATGGGATAACTTTATTGCCGGCCAAGCATTTGTACTTGGTAGTGCATTAGTAGATTTTGATTTCATTGTTACTGTTGTGGTTCTAAAAAACATACTGTCTTTTACAAGAGCCTTTGGGAAGAATCTCCAGGGTCAGACCTCTGATGTCTTCTTTGCGGCCAGCAGTTTGACAGCAGTGTTACATTCTTTAAATGAGGTGATGGAAAATATCGAAGTTTATCATGAATTTTGGTTTGAGGAAGCCACAAATTTGGCAACTAAGCTAGATATAGAAATTAAACTTCCTGGAAAATTTCGCAGATCTCAGCAAGCTAACCTGGAACCTGAAGTGACGTCTGAAAGCTACTACAAAGAGGTGCTTAGTGTCCCAACTGTGGAGCACATCATTCAGGAGCTAAAGGATATCTTCTCTGAACAGCACCTCAAAGCACTGAAATGTTTGTCTTTAGTACCCTCTGTCATGGGACAGCTGAAATTTAATACATCGGAGGAACACCATGCTGATATGTACAAAAGTGACCTTCCTAATCCAGACACTCTTTCTGCAGAACTCCATTGTTGGAGAATCAAATGGAAACACAGAGGAAAAGATATCGAGCTTCCAGCAACAATTTATGAAGCCCTGCATCTGCCAGATATCAAATTTTTTCCTAATGTTTATGCATTGCTTAAAGTCCTCTGCATCCTCCCAGTAATGAAGGTTGAGAATGAGAGGTATGAAAATGGTCGAAAACGTCTTAAGGCATACCTGAGGGATACTTTGACAGCTCACCGGTCGAGTAACTTGGCTTTGCTTAACATAAACTTTGATATAAAACATGACTTAGATTTAATGGTGGATACTTACATCAAACTCTACACGAGTAAATTGGACCTCCAAGAAGAAGTTCTTCCCACAAGTAATTCAGAGATAACTGAAAATACTTAAGGAAATTGACCAAAATAGGTTTTCTCCCTGAATTTACGTATTAGAGATTGGGAGAGAAGTCCTCAGATATTGATAGGCCACTTAATCATTGAAGATAAGTTTGCCTTTGAGTCTCTATTTGGATACATTAGCCACTGTTAATCTCTATGCTAAACTGTTATTCTATGAACTGAAATTCTTTGAAAATTGACCTTCCAAAATGTAGAAATACAACATTTCATTTCTTTGTGATTTCTGCTGGTAGCTACTGCTCTGGAGATATTTTTAGTTAACTTCATTCTGCACATATAATTTATGATTACCAGGGATCTGACTATCAGGTTTTGGATTTCTTAGTTATTGTTAAATAAAAAAAAAAAGTATTGGGAGGAGAAGTGGGAAAAAAATTTTAGTTAAAAAGAAGTTCACTACTGACCACTGACTCCTATGTTGTTTTATTTTTTAAATGTTGTACCATTGACAGTACAAAGATATATTGGAGAAGAGTTTCTCAAACCATGACCTCATACACATTTTCATGTCGACTCTGACTTCATCAAGTGAATGTAAATGAATGAGTTCACTTAAAATTTAAGTGATAGAGCCAATGTTGTTCCTCATAAATGAGTGATTGTTGTGGTTTACATTCCTCTGTTGGGGCTCCACAATAACTGTTTCATGAACTTTTCACAGGTATACATCAAACATTCTGTTCTTTGAACTGGAAGCCAATCTCACAAACATAAAAAAAAAAAAACTGATCTTGTTTGTGTTTATTCTGCCTTTTTCCATGCCTCATCTTGACTTGTAAACCTAGCCTGGAGAACTTGCAAATTTCAGGATTTTGTGGTTTATCTAGGAGTGAGTAAAGAGGAAAATATTACTGTTATTTTTGGTGAGGAAAAACAATTTTTGTATAGTTTATTTCATTCTAAATAAAATGTGAATTTTCTTTAATGCTCGAGTAATTTTTGTTATTTTTACTGTAATAAGACACTGTGAGAGGTAATATAGCATAGTGAATAGAAAGTTTGCTTTGAAGTCAGGATCCACCCAGGTTCAGATCTCATCTCTTACTCATCCTGGCTGTGTGAATGTGAGCAAATCATTTAACTTCTCAGTAATTCTCCAAGTTTTGAAAATATTTTATTTAATTTTTCAGTTAGCAAGTACTTATTTTCTCTCCCTACCCCAACTGAACCTCAGTAGCGCTCCAATTGAAAATAAAATAAGAAAAATAAAACCCTTGTAACAAATATGATTAGGCAGACAGAACAAGTTCCCACATTTTCCATATCCAAAAATATATTTCTAATTCTGAATCTTTAGTCCATCGCCTTTCTTTCAGGAGGTGGGCAGCCACTAGTATGCTGTTTGTCCTTTGGAATCATATATGATCAGTCATTGCATTGATCAAAGTTCTTAATTCTTCCAGACTTGTTTGTCTTTACAGTGCCATTGTTATTGTATAACTCATTTGCCTGATTTTGCCTCCCTGGTTCTGCTCACTTCAGTCCACATCATTTCATTCAAATCTTCCCAGTTTTCTCCGAAATCATGCTTTCTATCACTTCCCATGGCATAATATACCTTAATTTGTTTAGCCTTTCCTCACTTGATGGACACCTCTTTAGTATCTAGCACTTTGCCATTACAAAAAGAGCTGTATAAATATTTTTGTACATATGGGTCCGTTTCTTTTTCCTTTGATCTTTTTTGATGGGGTATAGGCCTAGTGGCAGCATTGTTGGTTCAAATGATATGCACAATTCACTGACTTTTGGGGTGTAGTTCCAAATTGCTTTCTAGAATGGCCAGATCAGGGGTGGGGAACCTTAGGCCTCGAGGCCACATGTGACCCTCTAGGTCCTCAAGGGCACCCATTTGACTTGTGAAGTTTAGATTCAGTCAAGGGCCACACTTGAGGACCTAGAGGGTCACATGTAGCTTTGAGGCTGCAGGTTCCTCACCCCTGGGCTAGACCAGTTCATGGAACCAATAGTGCATTAATGTATTTGTTTTCTTGTTCAAAAAACAAGCCTCTTTTGTGGCTGTAATAGGCAGCCAATCTAATAGGTGTGAAGTAGAACTTCATGGTTGTCTAAGACTAATAAAAGCATAGTGAGAGCTCTGCCTTGGTAGAGGGATTTTCCTTGCTGGGAGTTCCCTATATCGATGAAATCACAGGTCTAGGCCAAAAAACACACTCACAAGATACTTGTTTCCATATTAAGTTCCACCTGACTACCAGTTGTTGACGTTCATTTGCTTCAGGTGAAATGTTAGGCCTGGATGTTTTTTACTGTTGTAAATTTTATATCAAAACTCTAATCACTGAATTTGGAGTCAGAGGATCCACCTTTTATGCTGCCTCTGTTACTCCCTATATGACCTTGGGTAAGCCACTTAACCCCTCTAAGCCTCAGTTTCCTCACCTGTAAAATGAGAGTTGGACTGCATGGCTTCCAAGGACTTTTTCCCAATTATTTTGACTTTTTATAGTATAATATGGTTTTGCAATTTTCAGAAAGCAACTTTTGTATTGCTGTATTAATGTTGGTTATGAAGACTGGAAAAAATATTTAGTAGCAGGAAATCCCAATATTGGACACATCTAGTTCAAATCATTTACCCTATCAGGCAAATTTTAAGCCCTCCCTAGTCATACCCAAAACTACTTAGATGGCGCTAATCAGAATTTTTAAAAATCAAAACTTTCTATAAGAATTAGGTACCACTTTGTAAGTTTGTAAAATGTTCAAACTCAAGGTATTTTTCCAAATTTTACTTAAGTGAATTAAGGTGTATTCTTCAATTATAAAAATGTTCTGTCAAAACAGAAGAGGTCTTTACTATTTTGAATTACATTGCCTTGTCCACTAAAGCTTTCTTTGATTACTTTTTATGACATGGTAGTGACCCTGGGCCCTTGGAGGTCAGGCCAGCATACTGAACTCTGGCGGGGGCCGTATGATTGTCCCCTGACTTAGGTGTAATAGCTCCCTGAGTACTCCAAACTGTAATTTCATGGTGATTGGCAAATCTGCCTGTTTTTATTTCAACAGACATTTGTTTGCCTAACATGTGCAAGTCTGTACTAGAGGTGCCTATGGTGGGCAACTGTCTAAATTTATAGCTTAGTGATTTTGCTAATGTCTACTTGTTTAGGGATAGATTGAAGGCAGGAAGACTGATTGTTATGACAGTTAACAAAAGGGTAAACAGGCAGTTCTTGGAACAAGATATAATTCATTAGCAGGTACATGCAGCCTGATAATAAATGGGTCAATGGCATGCCTCCAGTTAGGCCAAAGGCTTAGAGTGAGGGCCAGTTGGGCATTCTAAACCTTGGTGTGTCTTCCTTCTGGCCTGACAGTACTTCATTTGGACCACCCTTGACGAAGGCAAGGCAATTCTGATTGGTAGACATTTTAATGAGGAGATAGGTTGAGTTCTCAGCCTCTCCATATTACTTCCTCTTGTGGGTGGGATGGTGGGCAGGACTAGTCCTCAGGTGGTAGGATTAAGTCTGCAGCTGGGGAAAGTGGACTGGCCTTCAGATGTGGCTAATTATGTCTGTCTCTGCTAGTTGCTTTATGAGACTCAGCTGCCTCTAGCAAGCTTGGCTAGAAAAACCCCCTCCCTGTTTCATCTCCCCTTTGTAGACTAAGTTACCCTTACCTGTGATGAAGGAAAACTGAGGACTCGTTCCCTGGGGAGAGCCTAGCCCAAGCTGGTTAAATAAGCCTTGGGATCTGGGAGTAATCACATTACTTGATCATGCCCTTCAGAAACTACCTATCCTTTAGAAGTGGGGGCTGACAGAATGAGGAAAAGGATGGATCACAGAGTAATACTGGTTATTAAAAAATACAGCACAATTTAACTCACAAAACATAATGGAAGTCCATGAGACACTTCACAGTGAGAACCTAAGTAAATGTGTAATTATTTTGTAAAAATTCATGTTATACTAAACTTTCAGGTATATGTCCTCTAGATAGTTGTTGGTCGTAAATCTTAGAAAGTCTAACTTCAAATCCTGCCTTAGACATTTACAAGTTGTGATCCTGAGCAAATCACTTAACCTTAATCTGCCTCAATTTCCTCTTCTGTAAAATTAGGATAATAATAGCACACATCTCTCTGAGTTGTGAGGATAAAATGAGGTGCTATTTAAAAAGTGTTTTGAAAACCTTAAGGTACTATACAGATGCTAGCCATAATTATTATTATTATTTCACTCTTTAAACAAATCAGTACAAATTTGCAAGGAAAAACAATTTACTGAGACCAAAGGCAGGGCTTGAACTTTTCCAGAAAAGGCTGTAGTAACTTTTATTAAATTGACCATTAGCAAAATTGAGAGGCAATTTTGCTACTGGGATCTTTAATCCTAATAGCAAATTTGCTATTGAGAATGAAATCTTCAGTATTGCATGAGCAACAGATGATGAAATAGGAAACTCTGAATATCTGTTCTCACTTGTGAGACCTAAACTCAAATTTTAGGACTGTCAGCCTCTCATCAGGGTAAAGTTCAGATTATTTTTAAAAATTGCTTAGAAAATGTTAGTTTCTTTTCTCTACCTGTCAAAGGTTTCTGAGATAATCTGACTTTAGCATTAATGCTCCCTTTTAAGGTCTAATTTTCTGGGGAATTCTTAAGGGGAGGGGAATATCTTTCACCTTGTATTTCCCTGCCTTGATCTATTCCTTTTATTTTGATGGTACAAGGAGGGGTCTCTGACCTTCCTTCTTTCCTCCCCACCCACCTAAAAAACCTTTCACTTGTCCTCTGATCCTTGAAATTCTTTCAACAGATAAATCTTACTCTCTGCAAGTAGAGGTAAAGCTTAAAATACCAATACTCCTTCCAGAAGCAATACTATTGGACTCACACTAATGTGTAAGGCACAATATATCCTTTCTGGAGAGGAAGCTCAGGGAGGAATCTTTCTTTATCCTGAAAAATGTCCCTCCCTGGAGGTCTTCATGAAGTATAGCCTGGATAAGGTTTTGTAGTAGAAATTCTTGTTTGGGTATACGCTGTACTAGAGGGTCTCCGAGGACCCTCATACCTTTCAGATTCTGTGGTCTTGCACAGTGATCGATGTGCCTCTAAGGGAAGGTTTTTGTAACTCAAATTTTTGTAAATCAAATTCATAAAATACACATTTACTTAGACTCATCATAGGGTGTTTCATGAACTTTGCTTCCTCACTAGTCTAACTACCTCCAGCCTATCCCTTCTACTGGCTGTTCTTACTGATAATTCAGTTGTGAATCTCTATCCAGATAATGTCCCTGATTAGGTTGTGTCTCTTGAAAAACCTGGTATTCCCCATTGTCAACCAGCAAGCATTTATTAAATATTTACTGTGTGCTAGGCACTGTACTAAGCTCTAGGGATACAAGGCAAGAGCAAAAAAACCAAAAAAACCCCAAAAAACAAAAAACGCCCTAACCTAACAGGCCCTGCGTTTAAACAACATACTTAAATGAAGGTGGCAGCATGTAAGTAATTAGATATATGTGTGAATTATAGAGGGTAGAGGAAAGTCTTCTGAAGGGAAAGTCTTTAGCAGCTGGGGGGCAGGGGAGGGGCACCAAAGCTTGCAGAAGAAGGTGGGGTTTGAACTGAATCTTGAAAGAAACCAGGGAAACTAAAAGGGGGAGAGAAAATGGGTGACGGGGCAGCCAGCAAAAAAGTTCAGTGGGGATAGAATGTCCTGTTAAGAGGAGTTGCAATTGGCTCAGTTAGCTGCATTGTAGAGAGTATAGAGGGATTTAAGGTATAAGAAGAGGAAAAGCAGGAAGGGGCAAGGTTATGAAGAGCTTTAAATGCCAGAGGAATTTATTGTAACTAATGTTGGAAGTAATGGGGCACCATTGGAGCTCATTGAGCTCCAGGAGGGTGACCTGGCCTCATGCTTTAGAAAGATCATTTTGGCATCTGAGTGGGGGATGGATTGGAGTGGGGGAAAGAATTGAGGTGGAGTGACTAGTTAGAAGGTTTTTGTAGTAAGTAGTGCAGGCAAAAAATGTATTTTTGGTCCTGGCATTCAAGGCCTTCCATAATATTGTTTCACCTACCTTTTTAACCTTATTTTGCTTCTTCAACTGGTCGCCTCTGACCTTTTGCTCATGGTGTTCTCCATCCATCCCTGGAATACTCCTCCCATCATCTTTACTAATTCACAGTTCCACTAACAATGCACTGCCATGCCTATTTTTCCATAACCCTTCCAATATTGACTTTTCATTTTTTTTCATCTTTGCCGGTTTTTCTGAGATGAAATTATCAGGGTTGTTTTGATTTGCAATAATCTTATTAGTGTTTTGGAACTTTTTATATGGTTGTTAATAGTTTTCAGTTTTTGTGATAATTCTTTATATTCTTTGACCACTTATCTATTGGGCTATGGCTTTGGGTTTGAGATCTATCTATTATCTATCTTTCTCACCCCTACGTTTTGTTTTTGGAAAGCATCTCAACATAACTGACTTATGCCTGTGCCCTCTGTCTATATAGATGCTTTTTAACTGCCCTAATAATGACAAAGTTCTTAGGAATTACATGTATCGTCTTCCCATACAGGAATGTAAATGGTTTAACTTTATTGATTCTCGTATGATTACTCTTTCATGTTTACATTTTTATGCTCCTCTTGAGTCTTGTGTTTGAATGTCAAGTTTTCTTTTTGGATCTGATCTTTTCATCAGAAGTGCTTGAAAGTCCTCCATTTCATTAAATATCCATTTTCTCCATCAGGATTATACACAGTTTTGTTGGGTAAATGATTCTTGGTTCTAATCCTAGCTACTTTGCATTTTGGAATATCATATTCCAAGCTTTCCACTTCTTTAATGTGGAAGCTGTTAAACTTGTGTGATTGTAACTATAGCTCCATGATGTTTGAATTGTTTTTTTCTGGCTGCTTGCAATATTTTCTCCTTGACCTGGGAGCTTTGGAATTTGACTGGAATCATGGAAGTTTTCATTTTAGGATCTCTTTCAGAAGGTGATCAATGTATTCTTTCAATTTCTATTTGACCCTCTGGTTGTAAGATAGTGGGTAGTTTTCCTTCATAATTTCTTGAAATGTGATGTCTAGGCTTTTCTTTGATCATGGCTTTTAGGTAGTTCAACAATTGTTAAATTATCTCTCTTTAATCTGTTTTCCAGGGCAGTTGTTTTTTCCAATAAGCTATTTCACATTTTAAATTTTTTTTCATTCTTTTGACTTTGTTTTATTGTTTTTTGATGTGTTATGGAATCATTAGCTTCCACTTGCCCAATTCAAATTTTTAAGGAATTATTTTATTCAGTGAGCTTTTGTATCTCTTTTTCCATTTGGCCAAGTCTGCTTTTAAAGAAATTCTTTTCTTTAGTGAATTTCTGTACCTCCTTTTCCATTTGGCAAATTCTGTTTTTTTTTAATTAATTAATTTTTAGTCTTTAACATTCACTTCCATAAGCTTTTGAGTTTTCAATTTTCTCCCCCTCCCTCCCTTCTGTCCTCCCTCCCCAAGATGGCATGCAATCTGATATAGGCCCTACACATACATTCCTATGAAACATATTTTCACATTAGTCATGTTGTGAAGAAGATCAATTCTGTTTTTTAAGGTGTTATTTCCTTCAGTATTTTTTATGCCTCTTTTACCAAGCTATTAATTCTTTTTTCATATTTCCTTACATCATTCTCATTTCTTTTCCCAATTTTCCTCTGAATATTAGAAGTCATGCTCTTAAAAAATAGAAGAGAAGATTATATACCTTTCACAGTCATGTTAAAGGTATGGGTAGGAAATGTATCCTTAATCAAACAAGGAATAGAGATAATTCCATAAGATAAAATAGGTAATTTTGATTACATCAAAGTGAAATTTTTTACATGCAAAATTAACACATCTAAAATTAAGGAGGGAAGTGGCAAAATGAAGAAAAAAATCTTTGTTATTAAATTCCTACCACTCATCTCTTTCTTTAACTCTTCCAGGAATTCTTGTTGGGCTTGGGTCCAATTAGCATTTTTCTTTGAGGCTTTTTTGGTACTGTTTTCACATTGTTGTGTTCTGAGTTTGTCTTGGTCTTCCCTACCACCATAGTAGATTTTTAGGCACTGTGCCAAGCTTCAGGCTTTTTTATACTGTTGTTTTGAGAGCTAGTCCTGGAATTCTGGGTGTTTTTGGTGCTTCCAAAGTGGTGTGTTCTTGAGAGAAATGTGATCACTGCTTTCTTGGTCTGTTCTCTGGTCTTTACCCAGGAAGGGCCTTTGCTACCCTGTTGCCACAAGTGTTAGCACTCCTCTTGACCCTGGAACTATGATCAGGTTCCCTGCCCTCCCAAATGGCAAGCACTAACTCTCCTCTTTACCTTAGAACTGTGACCAGGGCCCCTGCTCCCTTGTGACCAAGCATAGGTACTCCTCTCTGCCCTGGAACTGTGACCCAGAACTATGTATGGACAACAGAGTTGATAATTATTGCCAGCTACACGCAGTGCTAGCAAAGAGTCCCCTGCAATCCCTTTCTGACCAATTGTCCAACTCTCTTACCATCTCTGAATTGAGAGCTCTCAAAGTTGCTGCTGCTACTGCTATTGTGACTGCCTCCAAGGCCCATTACTGTGAACGGGCAATTTTTAGAGGAAAAAAAAATCAAAGCTATCAATAGTCATATAGAAATGCTCTAAATCAATAATAGAGAAATACAAAATAAAGAAACTCTGATGCACCATTTCATACCCATCAGATTGCCTAATATGACAGAAAAGAAAAATGACAAGTGCTGAAGGGGATGAAGGGAAATAGGTGCACTAATGCACTGTTGGTAGAGCTGTGAACTGGTCCAACTATTCTGGAGAACAATTTGGAACTATGCTCAAAGAGCTATAAAATAGTGTATACTCTTTTACCCAACAATACTGCTTACTAGGTCTATACCCCAAGGAGATTAAAGAAAAAGGAAAGCTACAAATATTTTTGTACATCCTTAATTAGAATTTGTTTTGCTTAAAACTAACTCCTTCCTTAATTTCCCCATGTTCTAATTGTCCCTTCTCCCCTTTCCCTCCTATTTTCCTGTTGACTGAAGTGTATTTCTGTACTCAACTGTGTGCATGTACATGTGCATGTGTGTGTGTGTGTGTGTGTGTGTGTGTGTGTATGTGTATTTTCCCCTCCTTCAACCAGTTCAGGTGGGAGTAAGGTTCAAGTGTCAGCTACTCTCCCCACCATTCGTTCCCTCCTCTTTGTATGGATGTTGACTTACCTGCCCCGATTATGTGATGTTTTTCTCTAACCTTCCTTTCTCTTTAGCTCACAATGTATTCTTCTTCCCTTCTTTTTCCATTCTTTTCTTAAGATTTTCAAGACATAACAGAATCATTCCCAGGATATCTGTCTAATTAAACTCGTAATATGACTCCTAATGATCACAAGGATCAGAGCGGACACACGTGTCATCTCCTCATATTAGAACATAAGTAGTTTATCTGAGTTTAATCCCTTATGATTGTTCATTTTTACCTTTTTATTTTTCTCTTAATCCCTATGTTTGTTTCTATATAGCTCTGGCTATATAAGCATCAAGAATGCTTAGAAATCCTCTATTTCATTAAATATCAATTTTTTTTCTCTTGGGAGATTATATTCAGTTTTACTGGGTTATTCTTGGCTGTAAGCCTATACCCTTTGCTTTGTAAAATATTGTATTCCAAACCCTCTACTCTTTTATAATGGTGGCTGCTAAATCACGTGTGATCCTAACTGTAACTACTTGATATTTGAATTCTTTCTTTTTGTCTGCTTGCAGTAATTTTTCTTTGGCATAGAAGCTCTGGATTTTGACTGTGGTGTTCCCAGGAATTCTCATTTTGGAATTTCTTTCAAGGGGTGACTGGCGGATTCTTTCCATTTTTACTTTGTCCTTTGGTTCCAAGAGATCTGAGCAGTTTTCTTTCATGATTTCTTGAAATATGATTTCTAGGTTCTTTTTTTTTTTATCACGGCTTTCTGATAGTCCAATAATTCTTATATTTTTTTCTTCTATTTTTCAGGTCACTTGTTGCTATGAGATCTTACATTTTTTTTTCTATTTTTTAAGTCTTTTGAAGTTATTTTAATATTTCTTATCAAATGGAGTTATTAGTTTCTGTTCAGTCCATTCTAATTTTTAGAGAGTTTATTGCTTAGGCAAAATTTTGTATCTCTCATGCCAAACTGTAAATTCCCTTTCCAATTCTATTTTTTCTTCTAGTGCTCTAATTTCACATATAAAAATATTTTAAACTTTTTTATTTTAGAAAAATTCTTCATCTCTTTCAGGGATTCAGGTTGAACTTGTGCCCAAGGCTTTGCTTGTAGATATTTTGCACTTGTTTTCTTCTTCTGTTTCTTTATTGAGCATCTGTCATCATGATAGCTTTTTTTATGGTGGAATTCTTTTTTATTTGCTCATTCTTCCAGCCTAATTTCTTGGCTGTGGACCTCATGTTAGGGCTAGGCTCTGTATACTTCTGGAAGAAATGTTTGGGCTGGTCCTGCTGCTTTCTTGGGTGTATTTAATGCTGAGTATTCCAGGCTCTCAGGGACAACTCAGGCTGGAGATGCTACAAGTTTTCAGTTATACCAAAGTGGTCTGATCGAAGGCAAAGTTTGGTCACTGGCCCCACCCTGGTCTGAGCTCTGCAAATTCCTGCCCTGCACTTGAGCTTGAGCAATAGTACCCTGCTGCGGACTCAGCTACTATCTGCCACCTAGAAAGTTCTGCTAGCTCAGATTGTCAGAACTGTGATCTTCCCGTTGGTCTGAGATTCCTGCCCCAGTTATTCCTCCGCAGCCATCAGGCTAAACTAAAAGTTGGCACTGAGATATGACTCCAGTCCTGGGGTCTGACCCATGCTTCTTTTGCTCACTTCTGAACTTCTTCCTCTTTCAGTTCACAGGACCATGACTTCTCCTTAGCCTAGAACGCCACCCCTAGGTTTAGGCCCCCTCCTCAATATGCCTGGATCTATGGCCTGGAGTTGGGCAGTGGATGACCCACTTGCTCGTTGCCACCTGTTACCTCACCCTTTATAAGGTCTTCATGACCCATATGGTTCTGGGACTTGCCCTGGCATATATTGCTGTAGTGTTCCTTACAGATTGTTGCTTGCCAGACTATTCCCAGTGTCCACAGACCTCTCTGTCTGTCTCCCTTTGTCTACCTTGGGTGGAAAAATGATTTGTGGTGTTTTTTTTCTTGGATTTACCCATTAGGATTTGCTCTGGTGTTTTTTCTAGACCTATTTTTTTTTTGGATGGGGGAAACTTAGACATACTTTTTCCTGTTGCTCTACCATTTTGGCTCTACCTCATCAATAATCTCTTTTTTAAAAATTATTATTTATTACATTCCTATTTTTATTTTTTTTTTATTTTTAGGCAATTGAGGTTAAGTGACTTGCCCAGGGTCACACAGCTAGTAAGTGTCAAGTGTTTAGTCTGAGGCCGGATTTGAACTCAGGTCCTCCTGACATCAGGGCCGGTGCTCTATCTACTATGCCACCTAGCTGCCCCTATTTATAACATTCTTTTCTTGTTAATTTTTAAGTTCCAGATTCTCTCTTTCCCTTCCACCCATCCCTTCCTCACCCACTGAGAAGGCAAGCAAAATGATATCATTTATACATGTGAAATCATGCAAAACATATTTCCAAATTAGCCACATCATAACACAAAGCAAAAAAATAGAGAAAATTATACTTCAGTTTGCACTCAGAGTTCAACAGTTCTTTCTCTGGAGGTGTATAGCATGTTTTCATCATGAGTTCTTTGAAATTGTCTTGGATCAGAGAAGCCAAGCCTTTTACAGTTGATCGCCATTACAACGTTACTGTTGTAATACACAATGTAATGTAAGTACACAATGATTTCTTGGTTCTTTTCACTTTACTTTGCACCAGTTCCTATAGGTTTTGACATGTTTTTCTGAAACCAACCCCCTCGTAATTTCCTGTAGCACAATAGTATTCCATCACAATCATGTGACAACTTGTTCAGCCATTCCTCAATTGACGAACATTTCCTCAATTTCCAGTTCTTTGCTACCACAAAAAGAGGGACTGTACCAATTTTTATATGTGTGAGTCATTTTCCTTTTTCTTTAATCTCTTTGGGGTACAGACCTAGTAGTGGTATTTTTAAAAATTAATTTTATATACTTATTTTTGTTACATTTTAGGTTCTTAACTGTCCCCCTCCCTCCCCACCCTGCTCTAGAGAAAGCCACCATTTGACAGAGATTTATAAATATATGTAAAAACTATATTAAGCATACTTCTATTTATCGGTTTTTCTCTGGAGGTGGATAGCATCTTCTTTCGTAGGTCCTTTATAATTAATTTGAATATTTATAATACTCAATAACTTGGTTGTTCACAATTACTCTTAGAACAATATTGCTGTTCCTGTATATTACTGTATACAACATTCTCTTGGTTCTGCTATTTCACTTTTCACTATTTCATGTAAGTCTTTGTTTTTCTTTTTCTTTTTTTTTAAGTCTTTGTTTTTCTAAAATCAACCAGTTCATCATTTCTTACAGCACAGTAGTATTCCATCACAATCATATACCACAGCTGGTTTAGCCATTCCCCAATTGTTGAACACTCTCTCAATTACCAGTTCTTTGCCAGCACAAAGAGAGCCACTATAAATATTTTAGAACATACAGGTTCTTTTCCTTTTCCCTGATCACCTTGGGAAATGGACCTAATAGTAGTATCACTAGGTCAAAGGGTATATATAGTTTTATAGTTGAGCATCTAATAGTAGTATTGTTGGGTCAAAGGGTATGTAGAGTTTTATAGCCCTTTGGGCATAGTTTCAAACTTGTTCTTCAGAATGATTGTACCAGTTCACAACTCTACCACCAGTGTACCTATTTCCCCACATCTCCTCCAGCATTTGTCATTTCTTATAGGAGTCAGTTGTGTTAATTTACATTTCTCTAATCAGTATTGATTTAGAGCATTTTTATATGACTAAAAATAGCTTTGATTTCTTCTTCCAAAAACTGCTTATTCACATCCTTTGACTATTTATCAACTGAGGTATGGCTCTTATTTTTATAAATTTGACTCAGTTTCCTACATATTTGAGAAATGAGGCCTTTATCAGAGAAACTTGCTATAAATTTTTTTTTATATTACTTCATTGTCTATGGTACATTTTAGCAAAATTTAGTTTCCCTAATTATCTCTTTTAATTAGGTCTATTTTTACTTTTGCTTTGTCTGAGATCATGATCGCCACTTCTGTCTTTTTTACTTTAGCTGAAGCGTAATAGCTTCTGCTTCAGCCCTTTATTTAAACTCTATGTGTGTCTTTCTGTTTCCAGTGTGTCTCTTGTAAACAATATATTTTTGGATTCTGGTTTCTAATACATTTTGCTATCATCTTCTGTTTTATGGGTGAGCTCATTTCATTCACATTCACAGTTATGATTACTAACTGTGCATCTCCCTCCATCCTTTCTGTTTATCCTTTTCTCTTTTTTTATCCTATCCCTCCTCAAATGTCTGTTTTGCTTTTGACTGCTGTCTCCCTTAATCTGCCCCGTTCTTATATTATCACCCCCTTCTATATTTTTATCCTTTATAAATTGGGAATGTCATTTGCACTCATAGAATTGTTGTGAAGAAATTATTTATATGTAAACTGCAAGACACTAGAAATTTGTGGAATTATTTTTAAATTTTTTACCTTCCTTTTGTCTCTCCAAATCCTTTTCTTTATCTTATTGCTATAGATACAGTACTAATTAGCATTTGTGAGTGAGGAGAATTATCTGACTTGTAATTTTCCCCCTAAAATCAATCCTTAGGGTACATGGATCTGTACGTTTGGTTACCAACCCTGTTCCTGGGGGAAAGTGATACTCTGGAATGGACCTTGTCAATAATGCTACCCATTCACAACTGAGGATTGACTTATAGGAGAAGTGGCTGCTAAGCCTGAGATCCATCCTTTTGGATTCTTAGTCAAAATTTGAATTCTTTGATTCGGGGACAAATAGAGAATTTAAAGTTGCTTACTTCACACTCTACCTTACTGGGATTTAGGATCTTTCTACAATCTCAGAGTTGGAAAAAATCTGAGAGCCCAGTAGGTACCTGACTAGCAATCTCCTTTACAGTAAGACTTACACGTGGTTATCCAGCCCAATAACAACTCTGTGAGGTAGGACTACTATTCCCTTTTTATAGATGAAGAGACCATCATTATCAAGGTTGCACTGAACCTCCCCTATGCTAGGTACTATTCATAAGATTCCCGTTTCCAGATCTGGTGGAATGGATCAGTTAGTGCCAGTGCCCAATGATTCAAACAAATGGTCCTCTTACTAAATATGCATTCTAAAATGCTCTGGTAAAAGCAGTTCCCAAACTGGTTAAAAGTAGTTCAGTTATACCTTCCAGGTCCTTGCCCTTGTTTTGAAAGCAACTGCTTCCCCTCCACCATCACATTAGTTTTACAAACGCTGTTTAGGAACCTGAGCACCGCCATTCCTTGTCTCAGATGGGTTGCAAGTTGGTGCTCAAGGTGATTTCTCATCTAAACTCACCACCAGAGAAGAGAAAGAGGCCAGACCATCAATTAGTGCTTC
>NW_020945437.1:20847599-20924638 GCF_900497805.2 Vombatus ursinus
CTCTCTCTCTCTCTCTCTCTCTCTCTCTCTCTCTCTCTCTCTCTCTCTTTCTTTCTCTCTCTTCTCGGGTCACAAACTTAGGGTTGGGAGGGATTTTATAGACCATCTAGTCCACTCTCCTCCTTTTATATATGAAGGAATTGAACTGAGGCTCAGAGACATTAAGTGACCTGTGTAATGTCTTACATCTAATAAGTATCATAGTTGAGATTTGAAATCAGGCCTTCCTGACTCCATGTCTAGCATTTTACCAAACTCACTAAGGGTTCTTAACCTGATGTCCGTGAACTATAAAAAAAAAAAAAAAAAAAATTGACAACTATTTCAATTTAATTGGTTTCTTTATGCATTTTGTTTTATGCATTTAAATTCTGTGTACAAATGATTTTGAGAAAGGGTCCATAGGCCTTACCAGACCTCCAAAGGGCTCCATTTTCTGACTGTGCATTGTTACTGCCTGTCCCTCACGACTAGAATTCTCTTCCTCCTTATCTCTGCCCCTTGGCTTCTCTGGCTACCTTGAAGTCTCAGCTAAAATGCCACCTTCCACAAGAAAAATGCCTTTCCCAATCCCCCTTCATCTTCATGCCTTCCCATTGAGACTCCCGCTGGTTTTTCTTGTCCACATTTTGTTTATACATATTTGTTTACATGTTATCTCCTCTATTAGATTGTGAGATTCCTGAGAGCAGGGACAGTCTTTTGGCTTTCTTTGAATCCCCAGCACTTAGTACAGTGCCTGGCACATAGGAACCATTTAATAAATGCTCGGTGATTTGGCTTGAAATATACTTCCTCCTTTCATTGGAGCAGGGCAGCTGGGTGGCACAGTGGAAAGAGTACTGAGCCTGGAGTCAGGAAGACTCATCTTTCTGAATTCAAATCTGGTTCCAGATACTTTACTAGCTGGGTGACCCTAAGCAAGTCACTTAACCCTATTTGCCTTAGTTTCCTTACCTGTAAAATGAGGTGGAGAAGGAAATGGCAAGCCATCTTTGCCAAGAAAACCCCAAATGGGATCACGACGAGTTGGATACAACTGAAAAACTTCTTTGAAGGGACTATGAATATGGGACTGTGGGTATGGAATGTTGTAAAGCCATCAGATGTGATTGATATGTTTCTTTTGCTTAATTTTATTATAGGGGAAGGTTCACTGTAAGAGGGAGGGATTTGAAGGAGAAATATAACTAGAAATGATTATCATGTAAAAACAAAAGGCATCAATTAAACTTTTAAAAATTCACAGACCCCAACATGATAGTAGTTGTACCAATAGATACATTGATAGAGAAAATACTCCATTATTAAAAAGCTGCTATGAATTCACCAGCATCTTTAAAATTTTAATTGATTCCTTTTCTTTACACTCAGTAACACTTTTAAATGAGATTGTATTTCATTGATCATGCCACCATCTACATATGATGAATCATGCCTTAGTACTGGCTATCTCCCATGCCTAGAATGCCCTCCCTCATTAACTCATTAACTCTCCTTTAAGAAGCAGCTCGGGTACCATCTTCCTTATGAAGCTCTTCTGGATCCCCTCAAACTGCCTTGTTTTCAGCTACTTTGTAGATATTTGTATAATTAACTCTATATGAACAGGACCTGTATAACTCCTTGAATTAATCAAAGCCAGTGTATGTGTATGAATGTATCTCTGTGTATATCCATATCTCCATATAATCTGTACTTCTTGTCTTCCTCCGTGAGAAGGTAAACTTATTTTCAGTAGGGATTGTTTCATTCTTTGTACTTTTATCCCTAGTGACCAGCACACTGTAAGCATTAACTAATTACATTACCTGTTTATTGAATGATTGATTGACACAGATGTGTGAGAGATCTATTCTCATATTGCATATTCTGTTGGAGTTAAACAATAATCAGATAATGAACATGGTGTAAATATGGATTTATGGGCCTCCTGCGATAACTACATGGTTCACAGATTGAGAACCACTTCCTTACAACATACATGATTAAAGCAAAAAACAAACAAACCATAGAATATTAGAAATAGAACTGATCTCAGAACACAAACTGTTAGAGATGGAAAGAACTATATGAAATACCCTGTTATAATAATTAGTTCACTTTAAGCCTATGGTGCAATATAATATCCCTAAGGTCCATGTGGCTCATTCCTCCTTCAGCTTTAGAGAGTTGATTTTAGACAAAAAGTGATGAGTTCAGTCACAGTTACTCTGAGCCCTCAGTAAAATTCCTAACATTTAGAAAGAGGTTGGGCTTTCTGCCTAACTTTACATTTATATCTATCTCTAGTTCATCCCTGGCCTCTTTGTGGTTGGGACGAAATTCAGTTTACTGGAAATGTTTGGGTAACTAAATAGCAGATTACATCTGTGGATAGACAGTCACTGGGAAGGCAAGTTGGGGAATGAGCCAATCTTTTTTCAGGACTTCTTTAGAGCATATGACTCTTTATATATCTTCCTTGGCATACAGTAGATGCTTAATAAATATTGATTAATTGATTCTTTGCCACTATTCAGTTCTACCTCCGCCTCTCAGAGGCATTTTGGAATTTCATGTTTGCTTCAACCTCCTAAATCCAGAAAGGGCAGCTAAGTGGCATAATGGATAGAGCCCTGGGTCTGGAGTCAAAAAGGCCTGAGTTCAAATTCAGCCTCAGACACTTACTAGCTGTGTGACCATGGCAAGTCATTTAACCCTGTTTGCTTCAGTTTCCATATCTATAAAATGAGCTGGAGAAGTATATGTGCCAACAAAACCCCAAATGGGATCATGAAGAGTCGCACACAGCTTAACAACAACAACAAACCCAAACCCAGATCCTCAGAACATCTATCTGGGTTTAAGACACAAATTCGTTAGAGCACGATCAAGTTACTCACACACTGGCTTTGATTAATTCAAGGAGGTATACAGGTCCTATTTATATTTGGTTCTGGTTGGTTGTTCATTCAAGAAGTGTTTTTACTTAACAAAAGTAAGTACTTTTAAGTGGGTAGAATGCCACCCTTGTACTTGGAATATAGAATAGTTAAACATTAGATCCAGAGGAGGCTTAGATGGGACATAAAATGTTCATAGGATCACAGCATTTCAGAATGAGAATCAAACTTGGAATAAAGAATGTCCCAGCTTAGATGAACCAGAAGTAGTAGTGGTTTGAGAACTGATTAGCAACATGGGATTTGTGGTTCAAAGGGACAAGCATTCCCTCCCATCCCTGAGAGTGATTTGGGACTATTATGATTTTTGAACATGAAGGCAGATTTGTGTCATACCTGGAACTCTTAACAGGGCACACATGAGAGAGAGATGGAGAAGAAGAGAAAAGGACTGCCTTATGGGTAAAAGATCATCATGGTCCCAAATCCCTCTGGGTCATAAATCCCAGGATTAGTCCATTCTCAAGCCAATTTTAGAACTTAGAATGTAGAAAGTCAGAGCAGGAAAATGCCTGAAAACAGAGGGCCAGAGCAGAAAGGACCTTAGATCATGGAATGCTAGAGGCAGAAAGGGCCTTGGAAATCCTGGTTTAACTCCCTCATTTGACTAAAATGGAGAGAAGTGAAATCACTGGTATACAACAAGGTAGGTAACATTGCTGGACCAGGAATTTGGACCTTCTGGATTCTGGAACAGCGCTCGTTATCTGCCCTTTCTCTATGCAGGATTTGATTCAGCAAAGTATAGACTTTAAGAGCTAGTTAGTTGGCTTGAGGCAGCCAGGTGGTATAGTGGATAGAGAGATGGATCTGGAGTCAGGAAGACTTGAGTCCAAATCTAGCCTCAGACCCTTCCCTGGGCAAATTGTTTTACCTCTGTCTCAATTTTCTCAACTGTAGAATGGGGATAATAATAGCAACTATCCCAAGGGGTATTTTATTTTGTATATATATATATATATATAATATACATATATATATATTGTGAGGTTCTGATGAGATATTTGTAAAGTGCTTAGCACTATATGTGCCACATAGTAGGTACTTAATAAATGTTTATTTCCTTCCTTTAAGAGCTTAAAGGGACCACAAAGACCATTTAGTCCCTGGACAGTTAACATTTAGCACTAGGGTCAAGTGTAGCCTATAGGATCTTATGGACTTTGGCACAACTGAAGGGGTGCACCCTTCCCCATCAGTAATGATCTCCCTTGATCCAACCTCCCATAGCACTTTGCCCCTTGGTAACATACTTACCATGCGATTCTCTATACTGATGTTTATCTCTTCACTGTACTAAGTTACTTCAGGGTAGAGCCTCTGTCTTTTCAAACTTGTATCTCCAGCAGAGTCCAACACAATGCTCTGCATATAGTAGGTGCTTAATAAATGTTTGTTATTAATTAGTGGATTATAAAGCACATCAGCACTATTCTGCCACTCAGCAACAAACTTATTTTTATCATCTACTATGTATAAGGTTTTGGGCATTACAATATAACACAATTACAGATGTTTGTTGTGCTGAATGACATTAGATTTGTTGTGTATCATTCCGTTATACTTGGCGCTGTGGGTGTAAAGACAAAGCTGAGATCTATCTTTCCCTAACTATAGAGCTGCCCCCCACCCCTTGAAGTCAGTAATGGTTGGTTCTGGGGTAGGGGGAGGGGAAAAGACAGGAAGCTATTTCCTCTGGAAAGGGCAGCAGAGGAAAGTTGACAGAGGGCCCAGCCCTTTCAGGGCCCAGCAAGATGAATGGCATGGAAGGCTGTGGAGGCGCCGGGCAGACTCATTTCTCTGCCAGAGCCAGGGCTGCTGGAAGGAAAGCCAGAAGTGGGGAGAGGGTGTCAGATCAGAGGTTGGCTGGGTTTATGAAAATCTACAATGTGGAAAACAGTCCAGGGGATTACTGGTGGTCAGCATCTGGCCTGGACAGCATTGTCTTTTGCATCAAATCTAAGTCCACAGTACCATAGAATGTCAGAGGTGGGAAGGACCTGAGACCATAGAGCATAAAGTGTTATAACATAGAATATTAGAGCTAAAAGGGACCTAGAACATGGAATGTAGTAGGTCAGTCTGTAAGGGACCTTAGAACATAGAATGTTAAATCTGTAAGAGCCCTTAGAACATAGAACATAAAATGTTAGAAAGTAGAATGTTAAAGCTGAAAAGGACTTTAGAATGTGGAATATAGAATGTTCCATCTGGAAAGGACCTTAGAACTTAGAATGTCAGACCTAGAAGGGAACTTAGAAAAAAGAACACAGAATGTCAGAGCTGAAAAGGATCTTCAAATATGAATGCCAGTGATAGAAGGGACCTTAGAACACAGAATGTCCAAACTAGAGGGACCTTAGAACACAGAATGACAGATATGGAAGTGACCTTAGAGATAATTTGGTCCAACTTTCTTGTTTTACAGAATAATAATATCTAACATTTACGTGTTACTTTAAGGTGTACAAAGCACTTTACATGTATTATTTCATTTGCTCCTTACCACAGCCTAAGACGATGGAATTGAGGGAGAAGAAAAGCAATTTGCCTCAAGTCACTTTGATGCCCCAAGCACTGAGAGGAGTTTGTGGCATAGTGACAGAGCCATAAAATGTCGGAGAGAAAGAAAGCTTATACAATATCTAGCCTTTTTACTTTTACAGAAGCCCAGAGAGGAGAAGTAACTTGGCCAAGGCCATACAGTGAGATAATTAATATTAGACCTCAGTTTCCTGACTCCTCAGAAACAGTGATCTTCTAAAAATTATTTCCTCAGGGCTGATGCAATTGGAGAAGGAACCAAAGCCATCTTCTGTGGTTCCTGAAATCCTATAATTAGAATCATATCTTTAGTTCAACACATTGTCTTCAGGAGGCCCTTGTTAAAATTTGTGTTTATTATTTGGGATGGGGAGAAGCAAGAGTAAGAAATTAGGAACAACGTCATCAAAGGATGGAACATGGAGTGGGGTGAAGGTGCTGAGATCTATTTAGCTCTGATGATCTTCCTTAGAATGGGATTCCCATAGTAGGTGGTCATGTTGTTAAAGATATAGTTTTAACTTTGTCTACTTATTGTTCGACCTTAGGCAAATCATTTCCCCTCCTCTAGGTATCAGTTTTCATATCTTTAAAATGGGGATTGTTGTTCAATCATGTCCAACTTTTTGTGACTCCATTTGGGGTTTTCTTGGCAAAGATACTGGAGTGTTTTGTCACCTCCTCCTCCACCTCATTTTACCAATGAGGAAACTGACGCAAACAGGGTTAAGTGACTTGCCCAGGGTCATATAGCTTTGTAAGTATCTGAGGCTGGATTTCAACTCATGTTTTCTTGACTCCAGGCCCTGTGCTCATCCACTGTGCTACTTAGCTGCCCCAAATGGAAATAAATACATCTAAACTACCTACCCCTAACAATTTGTGAGGATGAAATAGGATAATGGATGTAAAAGTGCTTTGAAAATTAACAATGTAAGGGAGTAATAACATTAATTAATTATCTAATTAGTATTATGCATTCTAGAAAGCAATTTGGAATTAATCAAACAAAATGATTAAAATGTTCATATCCATTTACCCAGAGTTTACACTATTAGGCATATACTCAAGGAAGTCACTGATAAAAATCACATAAATCAAGATATTTATAACAACACTGTTTGTGGTAGCAAAAAAAATTGGAAACAAAGTAGATGCTCATCCATTGGGGAATGGCAAAACAAATTATGGTCCATGAACATAATATTACTGTGCTATAAGAAATGATGAGGGTGATGAATCATAGAGAGATACATATGAACTGGTACAGTGTAAGGTAAGAAGAGCCAAGAAATATCCACAATGACTATAACCACGTAAATAGAAAGGACAACACCGCCCACCCCAATAAGAAATGAAATATTGCAATATTGCAAAGAATAAGTTTGGCCTGAAAGTAAAGATATGAGAAGTCACCTCTAACCTTTGTGCAGAGATAGAAGGAGTCCACTGATGTGTAATATTTTCAATATATGGATTATTTTACTGAATTATTTTTCTTCTTTCTCTTTTTCTTTTTAAAAATGTTATCAAGGATGACTGTCTGGAATGTGGGGAAGGGAAGGAATATAGGGGAAAATCTTAGCATGTTGAAAATGAAAGATATCAGTAAACATATTAAAAATTATTAATAATGACAAAAGTCTTACTTTAATGTGATTTTCCCCTCCATTAGGGCATATGATTCTCATAACAACCTTGGGTATTGTCTGGTAAGTATTGCTCTTCTAATTTTACAGATGAGGAAACTAAGACCCTGAGTAGAGAATGGTTACATGACCTACAGGAAAGAGTAGTCAGTTTGGAGTCAGATGGCCTAGATTTGAATACCTACTCTTCCAGTTGTTACTAGCTGAGTAATCTCGGGTAGATCAGTTCTTCTCTTTGTATTTAGTTTTCTCGTATGTAAAATAAGGGCATCAGAACAGATGATTTCTCTAAGGTCTTTTCTTTCTCTGAATCCTTAACTGTAGATCATAAAATGTGATAAGGTAATTGATTTGTTTGAAGTCACAAAGAGTTAGTGGGCGGGTTAGGAACTAAATCCAGTTCTCTTGATGTTCTACTCTGGTGTCCTTTCCACTGTACCATGCTGACTATTAACCACATTTGACTGATGAAGAAATGAAGTCCCAGATGGGAAATCAATCACTCAATCAGCCAGTCAACCAGTATTGATTAAGCAGTCATTTAGTGCTATATGGGCATCTAGGTGGTACCCTGGATAAAGTGCTGGGCCTGGAGTCAAGAAGACTCATCTTCCTGAGTTCGAATCTGGCCTCAGACACTTACTAGCTGTGTGACCTTGGGTAAGTCACTTAACCCTGTTTGCCTTAGTTTCCTCATCTGTAAAATGAGCTGGAAAAGGAAATGGCAAACCACTCCATTATCTTTACCAAGAAAACCTCAAATGGGATCATGAAGAGTCAGTCATGACTGAACAATTACAAAAAAATTATTAGCTCATGCAAAGGTACAGAAGTGGGAGATAGAGTCATGTGTAAGAAATAGCAAAAAAGCCACTTTGGCCAGAGTGTAAGGTAAGGACTTCTTAGGCTTTTTTGTGTCCTGGACCCCTCTGGCAGTCTGGGGAAGCCCTTTTCAAAATAAGGTTTTTAAATGCATAAAATAAAATAGGATTACAGAGGAATCATTCTATTGAAATGCAGTTCTCAAAATATTTTTTAAAGAGTTCACAGAATACAGATTTAGTTAACTCTTGTGTGGGGAGTGTGAGAAGAGGATTGCTGCATGACAAAGTTAACAAGGTTGTGAAAGTTTTAAAAGCCGAATAGAGGAGTTGGCATTGACGTGCCCAAGAGTGGGCAGGAATATGAGCAATAATCTCTGAATAGGGAGGCTCTGCTGCTCAGGATAGGCCTGAGGCCCAGCTGCGGCACCATCAATCTAGATTCCCTTCTCTGAGCTCAGTTTCTAACATTAGCAAGACCTGGGGAGAAACTTCGGGAAGAGCCAAGAGCTAACAGAGCACCTCCGGCTTGGAGCCTGCTGGGAGCCAAGACCTTGAGCTGTGCAAGGGTTTGATTTAGAAAGATGGCCGCCCAGAGAATCCTGCAGAACAATTCTGGCCAGGAAATTCTGGCTTTGGTTCTGCTGATCCTTGGAGGATTGACCCATCCCACTTCCTAGCCTTGGCAGCCTTTGACAGCCCTGAGTCCCGGCCCCTCTTCTTCTCTCCCTGAGCCCCAGCTCTGTGCCTCCTCTTCCCCGACTTTTCCAATGCCCTCTTCCTGAGTCATACATATCCTCATGGGAGTCAGAGCGGGAAGGAGCTTTAGATATGTCCTTGAGACCTCCAAGGGAAGAGCTTTGCAAATCTTACATAAGTGCTATAAAAACGTAAGTAATTATCATTATTAGAGACCACATAATTAAACTGATTCAACAAGAATTTAAGAGCTTTACAAACCTTAAAGTACTATAAAAACACAGGTAATTATCATTATTGAGGCAGCTAGGTGGATAAAGCGCTGAGCCTGGAGTCAGGTATACTCATTTTCCTAAGTTCAAATCGGGTCTCAGACGCTTACTAGCTGTGTGACCTTGGGTAAGTCACTTAACCCTGTTTGCCTCAGTTTACTCATCTTAAAATGACCTGGAGAAGGAAATGGCAAACCGCTCCAGTGTCTCTGCCAAGAAAACCCCAAATGCGGTCATGAAAGGTTGGACACAATTGAAAAATAACTGAATAGCAACAATGATTGTTATTAGAAACCATATAACATGATATAATTATATATAATAATGTATAATACTATTATAATTAAACATGATATATTACTTATATATTAATGTGATATTTATATAACTAAATTATAACAAATATAATAATGTAATAAACAATAATTCAATTGATTCAAGAAGAATTTATTAAGTGCTTATTCTGTTTAAGGCTTTGAAGCTGAACACATTGTTTCATAGAAGGAAGCTCAGAAGGGAGTGATTTGCCTAATGTAAAATGGGGAGTAATAATAGTGAGCATCTATACAGAACTTCACAAATAATATCTCATTGTATCTTCACAACTACTCTGAGAAGTAGATACTATTATTATCCCCATTATTCAGATGAGGAAACAAGCTACTGGAGGTTAAGTGACTTGCCCAGTGTCACACAGTAAGCATCTGAGAATGAATTGGAACTCAAGTCTTCCTGATTCCAGGCCCAGTGCTCCATCTATTGTACCAGCTGGATGTTTTGTCCATTCCCTCGGTATGGCCTACTGGAAAGTATCCCAGGCTTCAAATCAGGAGATTAGAGTTTAAGTCCCTGCTCCTCTTCCTGACTCACTCTATGACCTTGAGCAAATAATTTCCCCTTTCTCAATTTTTTTCATATGTAAAATTGGGGAGTTGGATTAGGTCAGTGGTTCTCAAAGAATGGTCCCAGGACCCCTGGGAGTCTCCAAGATCCTTTCGGGGATCCTCAAGGTTAAAACTATTTTCTTAATAATACTAAGACCTTTTCATTTCTAATATGGTAAATATAGGTAGATATAGTCCACATAAACAAAAGCTTTTTTGGGGGGAAGGATCTTCAACAATTTTTAAGTGTTTAGAGGAGTCCTGAAACCAAAAAGTTTAAGAACTGCTGGATTAGATGATCTACCTAAGGCACCTTATCAACTCTAAATTTTATGATCATATGATCCCAACTCATATCCCATTACTAGACTTCAGTTTCCTCCGCTGTAAAACATTCTTCCTCCTTCACAGAACTGTTGTGAGGGGTCTGTGGGACAACAGAGGGAAAGTTTTTGTAAGTTATTACACGAGTGATATAGTATCATTATTATTGTCTTGCCTCCTCCATGAAACTTTTCACTGACTGCCTCAATCCACATTAATCTTTACTTTTTTTTTTAACTTTTTAGATCACTTGCAGAAGAGAAGATTTAGGGGGGTAAGTAAACTCTCCTGCCAAACATTTAAAAGAGGAAGAAATTAGGCTCTGGTTGGTTCCAGAGGATGAAATTATGGCCAATATGGGGGGACGTTACAGGGAGTATAGTTTTCTTTTTGGTAGAAAGAACAGTTTCTCATTAATCAGAGCACCCCACAATGGAACAGCTGTATGACTTTGTCTCAGTTTCCTTTTCTGTAATATGAGGGAGTTTGACTAGGTCACAGAATCTAAGAGATATTGGATTTAATTTAGCATTTAGTCCAACTCATACATGGATAAGAGTCCCTTGGACAACCTACCCAACAAGGGATCATCCAGCTTGGCTTGAAGACCTCCAATGAGAGGGGACCCACTCCCTACCTTCCAAGGTAAGCCATTTAACCATCCTATTAGGAAACATTTCCTTGTGACTTTCATGCATCACTCCTAGTTCTAGCTTCCAAAGTCAAGAAGGACAAACTAAACAAATCCCTCTTCTACCTGACAGCCCTTCAAATTACTTGAATACAGATCTCACATGCAGGGTTGGGAGGTGAAACATTCCAGAAACAGCTAGGAGGCCAGTTTGGCTGAATGTAGAGTACTTAAAGGGTAATAATAGGAAATAAACCTTGAAAAGGAAGGTTAGAGCCAGACTAAGAAATCTTAACTTCCAGGCTGAGGAATTTTTATTTTTTTTTGTCCTAGAGGCAAAAGGGAACCATTGAATGTTTCTGAGCAAAGGAATATCATGGTCAGGCCTATGCCTTAGGATTAGAGAGACTAGAAACAGAGACCTCTGTTGCAGTAGTGTAAGTGAGAAGGGATGACTGTGAATGGAGAGAAGGGGACAGAGGAGAGAGATGTTGTGGAGGTAGAATGCTTTGGTCCTGACAACTGACAGGATGTGGGGCAGGAGGAGAGAAGACTCAAGGATGATTCTGAGGTTACAAACCTAGGTAATCAGGGGAATGACATTCCCTCAATAGAAACAGGGAAGTTCAGAGGAAGGATGGCTTAAGGGGGGAAGTTGGTGAGTATGTGGAATTTGAGATGTTGATAAAACTTTCATTTGGAGATGAACAGCACACAGTTGGTGGTACAGGAATAGAGTTCAGTAAAGAGATTAGGGCAGTGAATACATAGGTTTGGGAGTCACTTGGTTAGAAAGAGTAATTGCATCTATTGGGTTCGATGTAATCCCTAAGGTATAGATTGTAGGTTGAGAAGAGAAGAGGGCCTGATATGGAGGCTTGGGAGACACTCGCGTTTTCATGCTAGATGGGTGATGATTCTTGGTGAGACTGAGAAAGATCATTCTGGTGGATAGAAGGAGACTCAGCAGATAGTACTACCACAGATGCAAGAAAGGAGAGAAATTTAGAAGAGGGGGTGGTTGACAGTATCAAAAGCTAGAGAAATAAAGAAAGATGAAGAATGTTAAGAGGCCGTGAGATTAGGTGCTTGGGTCTACTGGTTAGTAAGGGTTCAGCAGAATGGTAGGGTCAGACTAATGTGGAAATATGTTTAATATGATTGTACATGTATGGCCCATATCAGATTGCATGCCATCTTGGGGAGGAGAGAGGGGAAGGAGGGAGAGAAAATTTAAAATTCAAAATCTTATAAAGGTGAATGGTGAAAACTAAAAATAAATAAATATTAAAAAAAATAATGGTAGGGTCAGAAACTAGATTGTAAGGGGTTAAAAAGTGAGTGGGAGGGTGGAGTGTTTGTTCGTAGGAGAGGGGAAAAGCTTTTTTCCCAGCTTTGGACTTGTGTACAAATCCTCTCATATTTCTCTAGAACCTCTGACCTTTGCGTTACCTGTTTTTCAGGTGATAAAAGACCTGAGGTCCAGAAAGGTAAAGTGACTAAGGTTACAGACAACAAGTAACAAAATTGGCATTTGAACCCCTCTGCTTTAATTTCCAATACACCTCTTGCCATGTTGAGATTTCTTTATTCAGTTGAGGTTCAGATTGGTCCAGAAACAGTCATGACAACTCTTTACCTCTTTACACTGCTAATACACACACACACACACACACACGGCAGTTCTAGCTTTAGAAGAGCTTTGTGTGGATTTCCTCACCAAACATCTTAGGTCAGGTAATGCCTTTATGGTTCTCACTCAGACATATTATGTGCTGCTCCGGAAAGAGACGCACTTACTATTTGAGAAAGTTGACTCTTTGGAACAGTTGTTCTCTGGGCAGAAGCTGAATGTCAGAGGCAACAGCTGCCAGTGACTTTTGCAAACAAACAGAAGATGCTAGGAAAAGTGCTGTCATAAAACCACTTCCCACTGATAACCATTGAGGAATGTACTGCAGGTCCAACTCAATCTGGAGCTTTATTAGACCAAGAAGTGGTAAATTTCTCCCTTCATTTTGTGGGCAATCCTAAAACCTGAGTTGAATACATTGATTGGCCTAAGTGCTGCCCCAGGGGAAAAGAATGCAACATCAGTTCCAGCAAGTAGAGAGTCCTTGGGGTTACAGTGGAACAAGAACCAAATCAGGTACACAGTTAATAGAAGAATCTCCACGGTGGGATTTGGGTTCTATGGGTCTATTTATGCATCCACAGAGAATCAAGTGAATATACAGATAATTGAACATGAAAACAAAAATAACTCTGGGACAAAATTATATTGAATTTAGTTGTGATGAGACAGCTAACTCTTTCAGGGTCATGTTTAAGGAACATATTGAAATCTTACCCAACATTTGCTATACAGCCTGTGTAAGAGTCAAAGGTCCAGATTCCCACCATGACACTAAAGGATTGAAGAAAGTTGTACATGAAACACCTGCTGCAAGTAAAACGACATTTTCATTCTTTAGCTCTCCTGGTTTCACTCTTTAGTTCTCTCCAAGCACCTAATCTCCTGGATAATAATTGAGCAGCAATAGAAGAAGGACAAATATCAGAAATGGTATTTTATACATAATTCAGCTAATAAACACTTATCTGAAAGGTATAACTAACTAGCTGCTAATGAAGAAAATGAGAAAGTAAAGACAGCAAGTGAAGATAATTCTTCCTAGGACTTTGTCAATGACAGGCATAAGAATAAGTGAAGGTTTTCTAAGGACGGAGAAGACCTGGACCTACTTAGAAGCAAAGAGACAGAGTGGATTAAATAGGGAGAGATGGAGGAAGCTCTTGGGACAAAGCTTAACGGACACTTGTTGAGGATATTGTAGAAGAGATTTGTTTTCAGATATTGATTGGGTTGGGCATCTAGGTGGCACAGTGGAGAGAGTACCGGGTCTGGAGTCAGGTGGACCCGAGTTCAAATGTGATCTCAGACATTTACTAGCTATGTGACTCTGGGCAAGTAATTTAACCCTGTTTGTCTCAGTTTCCTCATGTATAAAATGAGATGAAGAAGGAAATGGCAAACCACTCCAACATCTTTGCCAAGAAAACTCCAAATGGAGACGTGAAGAGTCGGCTACCACTGAGAAATGACTAAACAACAATCGATTGGGCTGGATGACCACTAAGAGCCCTTTCAATTCTGAAATTCTGTGATTTTATCGTAGTGGTGGTTCTGACTTCACTCTCAAAGAGCCAGGCTGGCTACATATCTTTCTCTTAGGGTTCCAGGGGTACCCCCGAGGTGTTGAAAGTGTCTTTCTAGAAAGCCGTCAGCTTGATTCTCAAATCTGATGTGTTCCTCCCACTTTTTTATCATTTTATTTTGATTTATAAACAATTACTTCCTTAAGCTTTTGAGTTTTAAATTTTTCTCCCCCTCCCTTCCCAAGATGGCTTGCAATCTGATATAGGCTATACATATACATTCCTATTAAACATATTTTCACATTAGTGATGTTGTAAGGAAGAATTAGAACCAATAGGAGTTCCTCCCACTTTTACTTGCCATTGATTAATACCCCGGTTCCATTTATCCAGTTAACATCAAGTAGCTTTTACATAAGGATATTTACTTTGAAGATACAGCAAGATCAGAAGTATAAATATGTGTCCCCCCCAACATCTAATCTTCCCTTTTTGCCACTTTGGTCTCTGGGGAGAATAGACTCAGATTTAATACACTTCTGTCATAGCATTGGCCTACCAAATTCACATTTAAAAACTGCATTGTAGTTAAATCCATTTTTGTAGATAAATCCATTTTTCAGCTCTAAGGCTGTATCCCAAAGGTTGTACCTCACTCCTTGGGGCCTCAAAGCTGGACTTATTGGTTGTGAAATGTAACATGGCTTCACTCCTAGACTTCCCATCTCTAATCCCTTTTGCTTAAAATGAAAGAATGAACACCAAGGCTTATAATCAAGGCCCACAACCATAAGCCACATTTGGTCACAGATAAGGAGGGCCTGAAGCCTTTGCCCTTATGACATTGTCTCTTCTCCCACCAGAACACCACCACCCAGAAAGAAAGAGAGCCTTTTGAATGCTTCCCAGCCCAAGTTCTGGCTACGTAGTCCATTAATAAAAAAAAAATATCTTCTTTATCACATGGCTGGCATCCTGTAACCAGTTATGGAATGTGGGAAAGTGCTCCAAAGTCTTAGGGAGGATTGTATTAGCTGAACACTCTGCATATCTTCATAAGGATCGGCCCATTGACCAGTCCCTCGTTGCTCTATGAAAGTGAGTCCCAAGAGGTTAAGTGATTTACCCCAGGTCAAATAAATAGTAAGAGGCAGCGCCAATATTTGAACCCGTCTTCTGAATCTAGCTCCAGGGTTCTTTCCATGTTCCACACAATGGGACCCTTAGGACCATGAAGCAAGCTTTTTATTCCTTGGGGACTGGCTGCCATGCTGTGCACATTAGCCTTCTTCTCTCTACTAAAGACCCCGATGACACTCCAACTCTGACCACTATCTTTCCTCAGATGACCTCACCTCCTAATATGCTAAAAAGGCCAGGGCCATCTCCTTTCTTGTCTGCTACGCCATTCCTTAGACTTCCTCTGCATCTCCACCCAGCCTCTCCTTTGCTCTGCTCTCTGAGTAAGGGTCAGCCCTTTCTTGTTGGGGATACAAAAACAAAAAAACTTAACAGTCCCTGCCTTCAGGGAGCCCCAGTTCTACTAGGGGAAAATAAAAGGGACTTGCAGAGGTAGACCAAGTTACTCAAAGAGGTAATGACTGCAGGGATGAGGAGAAGCTTCATGTAGCGGGTGACTGACACCCGAGCTGTGCTTTGGAGGAAGCTAGGGATTCTAATTCCTCACATGTATTGTAAGACATTCACTCATTCTACAAGCATTTAGGCACCAACCTGTCTCTCCAAAGAGAGCTCACATTACTCCTACTCATGTACTCTGTGTTCCAGCCAAACTTGTCTCTTTGTTCTTCCCTCTACACACCATTTAGTCCAGGTATCTTTCTCTATAAGGCTTCCACATAACTACATCTGAAAGCATACTTATACGCCCCCTCTCTGTATATGTTTGCATGTATGTATCTTCCTCTTTCTACCTCTTTATCATCTCTCTCTATATATATTTATGTATGTGGGCAGTTAGATGGCCCAGTAGATAGAGCACCAGGCCTAGAGGCAGTAATACCTGAGTTCGAATCTGGCCTCAGACACTTACTAGCTGTGTGACCCTGGTTAAGTCACTTATCACTGTTTGCCTCTGTTTTCTCATCTGTAAGATGAGTTGGAGAAGGAAATGGCAAACTACTCTAGTGTCTTTTCCAAGAAAACCCCAAATGGGGTCATGAAAAGTCAGATATGACTGAAAAGACTGAAGGACAACAATAACAACATGTATGTAGGTGTGTATGTATATACATATATGTATATATACATTATATATGTATATATCTGTCTACCTTCCTCTATCTTGTTACCATCTCTCTCTCCACATATGTATGCATGTATTTAGGTATACAGCTATCATTTTATCTACCATCTCTTTCTCTCTGTCTGTTGCTTGTTGTTCCCTGAATATGGCATTCAGTCTAGAGTTCTTTCTATATGTATACCGGGGATTGACCAGAAAACAGTTTGTGGGTCTATGCCCCCATCTTCCCTTATTTCCTGGCATTCAATTCAGTGTAACAAGCATTTATTTAAAGCATTTCCTCTGTACTGGTTCCTGGGAGCAATTCAAAGCCCCTGGTCTTATGGAACTCATAGTCTATTGGGGAATAAGATACAATCAGATGCTTATAATATACAATATTATGTAAATACATTAGAGAAGGGTGAACCACAGACCATGCAAGAGCTTAGAGGGATTAAAGATGACTTCCTGGAGAAAATGGCCTTGGAATTGGGCCTTAGAGGTTGAGATGGACTTCAACAGGTGGAAAAAGAGGAGGGAGGACATTCTAGGCATAGAGGACATCAAAAACATTTCCTTTCCTCTCTGCCAGGAAATTTACCTCCTGAGCCTGGCCCCAGGCCCAGATTTGTATGGGAGGAAGAAGAGGTGAGGAGAGAGAAAAGCCCAGGAGGAGGCATGCCTGCTGATGACATTAGTACTTTTCCTTTTTCTTATTTATCCATTCACAGGTCCACTCGTTTTCTTTCATCACTGGCCTCTGAGGAAGTCCTCCATTCTCTTCATTAACATAGACACTGCCCTAGTTCAGGCCCTCACTGCCTCTTGACTGGACTATTATAAAAGCCTCCTTTTCTTGTTTGTTCCATGTGAGATAATTTACCCCATTCTACTTCTCCTTTTCTCCTTTTCCCAGTATAATCCTCTCTCACCCCTTAATTTTATTTTCCATATATCACCCCTTCATCTTCAACTCACTCTGTGCCCTCTATCTATCTATACATACATATAATTTTTTCCTTCCCACTACCCTAATACTGCAAGGGATTCATGAGTTACAAATATCATCTTTCCCTACAGGAATGTAAACAGTTCAACCTTAATAAGTCTCTTATGATTTCTCTTTCCTGTTTACCTCTTCCATGTTTCACTTGAGTCTTGTATTTGAAAGTCAAATTTTATATTCAGCTCTGGTCTTTTCCTCAGGAATGCTTGAAAGTCCCCTATTTCATTGAAAGACCATTTTTTACCCTGAAGGATTATACTCAGTTTTGCTGGGTAGGTGATTCTTGGTTGTAGTCCTATCTCCTTTGCCCTCTGGAATATCATACTCCATGCCATCTGGTCCCTTAATGTAGAAGTTACTAAATCTTGTGTTATCCTGATTGTGTTTTCACAATACTTGAATTGTTTCTTTCTGGCTGCCTGCAATATTTTCTCCTTGACCTGGGAATTCTGGAATTTGGCTACAATATTCCTAGGAGTTTTCCTTTGGGGATCTCTTTCAGGAGGTGATCGGTGGATTCTTTCCATTTCTATTTTGCCCTCTGGTTCTAAAGTATCTGGGCAGTTTTCCTTGATAATTTCTTGAAAGATGATGTCTAGGCTCTTTTTTTGATCATGGCTTTCAGATAGTTCAATTTAGTTCTCTCTCCTGGATCTATTTTCCAGGTCAGTTGTTTTTCCAATGAGATATTTCACATTCTCTTCTATTTTTTCATTCTTTTGGATTAGAATTACAGTGCCTTGATTTCTCAAATCGTCACTAGCTTCCAATTGCTCCATTCTAGTTTTTAAGAAAGTATTTTTTTCAGTAAGCTTTTGGACTTCCTTTTCCATTTGGCCAATTTTACTTTTTAGGTCATTCTTCTCCTCATTAGTTTTTTGGACCTCTTTTGCCATTTGGGTTAGGCTATTTTTTAAGGTGTTATTTTCTTCAGTATTTTTTGGAGTATCCTTTAGCATCACTCTCAGTTTTACCTCTACTTCTCTTACTTGCTTCTCAAAATCCTTTTTGAGCTCTTCCATAGCCTGAGACCAATTCATATTTTTCTTGGAGGCTTTGGATGTAGGAGCTTTGGCTTCTTTGTCTTCTTCTGGTTGTGTGTTTTGATCTTCTTTGTCATCAAAGTAAGATAATATAGTCTAACTCTTTTTGTGCTGCTTGCTCATGATCCCAGCCAATTACTTGAGTTATAAACTCTTTGTTAAGGTAGGGGTCTGTTTCCAGTGTGGAGAATATAAATGGGGGAAGGTGAGAGGGAATGAGTGAATCTTATTCTCATGGGATTTGACTTAAGGAGGGAATAACATACACAATAGGGTATGGAAATCTGTCTTACCCTACAGGAAAATAAGGGGGGAAGGGGACAAGAGAGCAGGTAGTTGATAGAGGGGAGGGCAGATTGAGGGAGGGCATAATCAAAAGCAAACACCTCTGAGGAGGGACAGGGTCAAAAGAGAGAATAGAATAAACAGGGGGTAGGATAGGATGAAGGGAAATATTCTTAGTTTTTCACAACATGACTACTATGGAAGTGTTTGGCATGACTACACATCTATAACCTGTATTGAGATGCTTGCCTTTTCAATGAGGGTGGGTGGGGAGGGAGGAAGGGAGAAAAATTGTAACCCAAAGTTTTAAAAACACATGTTAAAAGTAAAAAAAGAAAATTAAATTAAAAAATTTTTTAAAACATATAAGAGCCTCCAATCTGATGCATAGTAGTTGTTTCCATGCTGTCCCATTAGAATGTAAGCTTCTTGAGGGCAGGGATTATTTTTGCTTTTATTTATATCCCCAATTTAGCACAGTGCCTGGCGAATATTAAATGCTTAATATATACTTGTTGACTTGACTAGCACCATGCCTTGAGCATAGTAGGCCTTCAGTGAACATTTGTTGAGTTGAATTAAACTGATCTCCCTGTCTCTAGCCTGTTCCCCTCCACTCTATCCTGCAGGTAATGTCAGATGTAGCTTCCTAAGCCTCAGCTCTAATCTTGTTCCTTCCCTGATTAAGCATCTCCCCCTAATCCCCCCCTCCTTCATCTCCATTGGCTCTCTATTGCCTATTAGACAAAAACTAATTATTTCCTCAGTGTGACGTTCAAGGTCTTCCATGCTCTGACTCAGATCTGCCTTTCTAGCTTTTTTTCCTACTGCTCCCCTTTATATACTCGAAGCCCTAAATAAATTATTTGATTCCGTGTCTCTGGTTGACAGCTCAACCAGCTCCCTCCATGATCCTCCTACCCTTTGACCTTAGACAACATTTTGTATTTCTCTTAGGCACTCAAAGACTTAGTTTTATTTTGTCTCTGCTTATGTCTTATCTTCTTCCTAGATGGTAGGCTCCATGAGAGCAAAGATAATATCTTATTCAGCCTTTTATCTCCTCCAAGCCCTCATTCAGGGTTCTGAACACCGTAGGTGATTAGTAGGTGTTCAATTCTATGATTTCAAGATCCTATAATTCCAAGATGCTAAAATCTAAGATTCCATGAGGGTAGGAAGAGGTCTTCCTGGTATCCCTGGAGTCATGTCAAGTAAGGACCATGTACTTTGCCTATTTGTGAGTCTACTCTACTCCCCAAAGGCAGAATTCCTGGAAGCAGGTTCTATCAGTTTCCCCAGGATATTCATTTTGGCACCTGTTCTTGGGAAACACTGTGAGGGTTCACATACCACCCACTCTGGGTCATCTAGTGATAAGGCGAAGACAAGAACACAGCACTTTGGATTCCTGGATTTCCCTTTGGCCACAAGGCCCAGACTACCAATGCTGGATGACAGTCCTTCAATTGCTAACTCCATGACTGCATCCCTTTTTCAGGCTAGGGTCCAAGGTATGTTGGAGCTAGCTTGTAAATGCTTGTGAAAGCTGATTGTTAAATTTTCAGCGTGAGCATTTACATCTCAGAAATCAGCAAATGCTACACATCAGGACTTAATTCATTATCTTATTGATCGACCATACTTAAGAAAAAGTTGGAGAAAACTTTTATTATTAATTGTTATTAATAATTACAATAACAATATAACACAATAACATAACAATAAATTAGTTGGTTAACTAAATTAAATAATTAATAATTATTAAGTTAGATTTAAAGTGTCTTGTGTGCACATTTATTTTTTATAGTCAATTGTTAAACATTTACCAGTATACCACTAGCTACAGAATTTCTTGTGACTGTTGCTATAATCTTTGTGGCTGACTATAGGCCAAGAGAGTCGAGTGTGATATGTAGCAGTGAAGCAAGACTTAATGGTCATCTCCAATCCTCTGTTTCTCTAGCTGCCATAAGGATCTCCCAGAGATACCCCCCATATCTCCATTCATTTATACACTGATTCATTTATTCATCCATCCATCCATTCAGTATGGCAAAGCTGAAAGATTTAAACATGATACAGTGGACAGAATATTGGATTTTGGAATCAGGAGACCTAGATTCAAATCCCAGCTCTTATACTGTCTGACTGTGTGACCATAGGGCAAATAATTTAACTTATCTGAGCCTTAGCTATTCCATTTGTAGAATGGGGATAATAGTACTTACACTACCAGCTTCCCAGAGTTTTGATGAGAAAAATGATTTTGGGGAAATTTTGAAGTAAGTGCTATAGAAGTATGAGTTGCTTCTCCATCTGTGGGGGTAATAGTTTCTGCCCTGCCTGCCTTTGCTTCTTTGAAAAAACTAATAAGAGGATGACTAGAGGCGGGGAAAGCTTTGTAAATTGTAAAACACTGTTGTTACTAAGATAGTCTGTGCCCTTGGATTGGGTAGGTCGCCGAGCAACCCAAATATTGGTCTGGCTTTTTTTTTAACAAGGTGATCTGTTCTATCTCACCGGCATGAATGTTGCCCAAAGGATCTATAGGATTGGGTGGTTGGCTCAACCCTATCCTTATGTGTACTGGTGGGACCACACTGATCTCTGGATGTCAGAGTGACAGGAAAGAGTTAAGGAGCTGCTCCAAGCTGATCAGGTGATGGGGCTGGGTTGGAGGGAGGGGAGAAGAAGCATCCACTGACAGAATTGGCCTCAGAATAGTCTGGCTGGACAGTGTCAGAATATGACTCTGAGGAGCTACCTGTTCTCAATCGTAAAAATTCCTGCTCTGGGGGTCACATTTTTAGACAGGACAATGACAAATTGGACTGAGACGAGATGGCGGAATAGAGGTGACTAGCAACTGTACCATTGGGACAAAATGTACCAATTTGTACCATTCAATTGGTACAAAAACCAGTTGAAGAAACGGGATGCTTGGCCTCCAGAGGAGCAGACAGAGCAGAGCATGAATTCTCTTCAAGTATCTGAAGGGCTAGAATTCTTGCTTTTAAGTACCTGGGGAAAGAGTGGGGAAGAAGAGGAAGGAGGGTAGGGAAGAAATTACAAAGATACAGATTTAGTCTTGACATAAAGAAACATTTCCTAACAATTTAGAGTTGCCCAAAAGTGAAATTGGTCAGTTTTGGTAGGTAGTGAGTTCCCAACACTGGCTGGATGATTCTTTGTCAGGGTTGCTGCAGAGGAGGTTCTAGTTCAGGTACAGATGGGACTGGATGTTCTATTGGGTTGCTGTGACTCTAGGCAAGTCATGTAACCCTATTTGCCTCAGTTTCCTCATCTGTAAAATGAACTGGAGAAGGAAATGACAAAATCACTTCAGTATCTTTGTCGAGAAAACCCCAAATGGGGTCACAGAGAGTTGGACGTGTCTGAAAAATGACTGAACAACAACAACAAAGACCTAATTCAGGCCAGTCCAGTGACTCAGGCTCAGGATTGGAATGTAATGAGACACTTGTGGCCCATAAAATATTTAACAAAGAGAAGTTTACCCAACCATAAAAAAGACGGATAAGGATAAACAGTGATTCAGGTGGAATCAGAGCTCCCCTCTGCCTCTGCTTCTATCTCAGCTGTAGCATCCCATCAGAGAGGCATGTTGACTCACTCAAGGAAGGATATTTATCACGACTGAGGTATCCTGACTCCTCATAGGCTAGGCCTTTTATACCTCAGGCAGCCAGAAAGCCCTAATGATAATAACCACCATTTCAAGTTTTAATCCCCCAGAGCAAGAAAATGCTGAGAGTGGCCTTTTAAATAATAACTTTAAATAATAAGCAACCCTTTCAAATTCTTTGATAATAATAATGACAACAACAAAAACAACACATCCCATTTTCCTAACAATTTACTATCTACAAAGTGCCTTTTTTCCCTCCCCATTACAGCCTTTTAAGGTAAGTAGAGTATTAGATCCTGGAATGACTGGGTCTGTGTCATTTCATTTTAGTATCCCCAGGACTAAGCACAGGATCCTTGTATAGTAGAAAGTTAATAAATATTTATTGAGTTCAAGACAGGTGTCATTATTCCAATTTTATAGGAGAGATAACAGATTCAAATAGGAGAGCTGATCAGTCCAAAGGTCACCATTGGTCAGCAACAGAGCTAGATAATATAGGAACCCAGATATCTTGATTCCATAACGAGTGTGTTTTTTCCCTCACACTGCTCCTCATGCTGGCAAAGATAGAGTTGCTAGTCAGCAATGAGGTGTTATCCTGGGCTTCCTTGAGGGCCCTAATCAGCTGTTGACAAAGCACCTGAGTTACAGGTGAAGGCAGGGGACTGTACTTTTCAGCACTCATGGCTCTGGAGGGGAGAAAGCCTGAGAGGAGGCTTACTCAGGGCATGCAGAGGCCAACAGCTGGATTCCCATTCCCTGCAGTTCTGCGCCTGTAACCTTCTCCTGGCCTCTCCAACAGTACATAAATATTCACTGGCCCCAGAGGGGGGTGGGGAAGGAAACTCTTGCTTTCCAACTGGCCTCCTGGCTGCCTCCCATTTTCCAGTGGGCAGAATTCATGTTTTAAGGTATTCGGACAGTGTGCAGGACACTTCGCTCATTGCCCCCTGAACCCATGATGCTCATACCTGTCTCATTGTTAGCAACAAAAACAAGTCCTTGCTTTTGCAGAGAGAGCTTTCTGTTAAATAACACTTTGCAACAGCCCTGGGAGATGGATAGTGCACAATTATTTCCTTCTCCACTACCTCTCTCCCCCATTTTAGAAAGGAGGAAACTGAGACCTTAGTTTTGTGATCCTGGGCAAATCACTATCCCTCTGAAACTTTGCCACCTCTTCTGAAAATGGGAATAGTAATACCTGTTCTCACTTTCCTCATGGGCACATAGATTATTTGATTTGGAAAGGTTCTTAGAAATCATCTAGCTCAAATGTGTTATTTTACAGATGAGGAAACTGAGGCTAGAAGAGCTATTCGAGGTCACAGGCATGGAAGCAGTAGAGATGGTCCTGTGTTCTTTGGACCTCACCACGCTCCGCTCCTGTAATCAATCTACAAGTCTCTGTTGAACTGAAAGTGTACCCTGTTGGGTTTCAAGAAACCCAAGTTCAAGCCCTGACACTACCTTGAACTCTCTGTGGGACCTTAGGCAAGTCATTTCCCTGTTCTAGGCTTCAGTTTCCCGGTCTTTAAAATGAGGAGGTTGGGCTAGATGACTTTTAAGTTCCCTTCTATCTCTGACATTTTATGGTTTATATCTGACCTTGGTCTCGTTTATGCTATGGGGGGAAGGTAGGAGGTGAGTTGTGAAATATCAGAATTGGAAGGGATTCTAGGGATGATCTAGTCCATCCCCACCCCCCTCACACACACACATACACACACACACACACACATACACACACACACACACACTCTCTCTCTCTCTCTTTACAGGTAGGCAACCTGAGGTCCGTTGAGTAGGAAGGATTTGCACAAGGTCCAGTGGCCTTCCATGTGTGAGATTTCATTATTCAGAAGATAATCTGGGGCAGAGGGGATGTAAAGAAATACACTATTTATTGTCACGCTCCCCTCAGATCATGCTTTCCATGTGAGTCCTCTGCCTGGGGAGAACCGGAATAGGGACCCCGCTCCCCCAACTCCTCAACCTCCCAGGATGCAGCCGGCATACAGCAGACATTTCAAAGAGAACAGTTCCCTGACAGACTGTTGGATGACTCCTGTCTCATCTCAGAGGCAGCTACATGTCACTAGTAGTACCGTTGGCAGATCTGAGTTTAAATCCAAGCCGGGTAACATTAGGCGAGTCTTTCCACTCTCTGGACCTCTCTATAAAATGAGAGGAAGGATGATTCCTGCCATTCCCTGTTCCTGTCCTTCCAACTCTGACATTCTGTGTTCTGAGGCTCTTCCCAGCTTTGACATGTTCCCGGAAGCCATGTTCCAAGGCTTCTGCCAGCTCTGACATCGATGTTCTAAGGGCCCTCCCTGCTCTGATACTCTGTGTTCTAAAGCTCCTCCCAGCTCTCAAGTTTTGTCTTCTAAGGTGCCCCCCAGCTCTGATAGTCTATGTTCTACGGTTCCTTCTAGTGCTAACAGTCTATGTTTTACCTTCACCCCTGTGTACTTTCCTGTTTTTGGATGTGCCCTCCCCAATGTGCAGGGCCCCTGAGGTTTCATCACCTTTCCAGCTCTGATATTCTAGATTCTGTGTTCTAAGGTACTTCCCCACTCTCAAATTTTTGTTCTAAGGTCCCTTCTCTCTCTCACATTCTATGTTCATGGGGTCAAGGATTTACATCTAAAAGAGACCTTAGCGGCCAGCTCATCAACCCCTTTGTTTCTATAGATGAGAAATTGAGGCCCAAGGAGTTCAAGTCACTTGCCCTGTGCCACACAGGAAGTATGTGGTCAAGTTGGAATTCGAAACCAGGTCTTCTGATTCCAAGACCAAGCACCCTTTCCTCTGTACCACACACTGCCTCCATTTCTAAGATCCCTTCCATCTTTACCCTTCTGTGTTCTAAGGTCCCTTTCAGTGCTGACATCTTTGGCTTGTGGATTCTTTGACAGTGCTCAGGCAGGCGACATCTTTCCTACCCAAAGAGCAGTGATGCCTCTGTCCCTGCTGGCTGCCCTCTCTCCACCTTTGTGTACTTTCCTGTGGTTGCTCTCTCTCAAGTCTCCCAACAGACTATCTTTTCAGATCTACAACCCCCAGGGTCTGGCCCCACAGCCTTGGCTTCTTTATCTTTCGAGGAAACAGAGACAATCTGTTCCTTCTATATCTCTCTCCCTGTAACCTTAGTCCAGAGAAGCCCCCAAATTCCAGGGTGAAGATGGGTCTAGATTATGGGCTTTCTTTGGAACCCAGGGCAGCAGGGGATCTTTGAAAGGGGCCTCCTGCTCACTCATCAACCCCAAGGGTGTGTCCCGCCCAGGAAACCTCAGATGCAGGCTGGTAGCCTAGCCAAGCCACAGGGACTGTCTGGGAGTCTGAATGAAGCTTGGCCTCAGACTACCCATGGGACAGGATATAGGGCTGGTATTTGGGCAGCAGAATTGTCAAGTGGGTGAATCATAGGATCATGGAATCGCAGGATGTCAGAGTTACATGGGACCTTAGCATTCATTAAGTTTTATTTTATAAATGAGAGAAAAAGACCCAGAAAAGGGAAGTGACTTTCCCAAGGTCATTATTAGTAATGAGTTTCCAAGCCAGCATGGGGAAATTTAAATGGAAATTTATAATCTTTATATATCTACCCATCCATCTATCCATCCATCCATTCATCCATCCATTTACTTATTCATTCATTTGTCTATCTATCCATCTATTTATCTATCTATCTATCTATCGATCTATCTGCATTTTATGAGAGTTGGCAGGAGGATATGGAAGGAGCCTTGAAGTTAGAGGATCTGGGTGTGAGTCCTGTGCAGTTGAGTTGATTTCAACAAGTCATTTAGCTTCTTTGAGGCTTAGCTTTCTCATCTTTAAAATGGGGATAATACTCAATTTGTTTCCCTGTCAGATTCATCCTGAGGAACGTGCTTCGTAAATTGTAAAGCCTTATAGAAATGATAGTAATTATTTTAATGGCAGTCAGATAATTACTAGCTTCTGGTGTTCCATTATTCCTCCCTTCCTATTCTTTCTGGTTCCTGGTTAAACCGAATGCTGGAAAAGACATTAATGTATTCATTCACATTGAGATTTATGTAACTGATAAGGTTTAATTTATGACAACTCCTGGGGGGTAAGGATGTCTCATTTTAAAAGTTTAGAGGGTAAATGAAATAAAGTGTTAATAGTAGAGATTGAGCCACCAATGGCAGAGATTGGGGCAGGGCAGGGGGGGAGATGCAGACAAGCTAGAGGGTATCCTGAGGAAGGTGACCAGAAGGAACTATCAAACATTAAGAAAATAGGAATGGTGAGTCTGGAGAAGACTCCGGGGGACTTAATATTGCCTTTCAGTGTTTGAAGGACTATCCTGAAGGAGATTGGCCCTAGAAGACAGAACCACAAGGAGGAGTAGTATAGCTCTCTTTATGGCCCTTTCCCTTTCTGAGTCTCCATTTCCTTTTCTTTGGAGTGAGGAGATTGGACTAAGTAATTTAATTTTGATTTAAGTTCAGTAGAATGTAAGCTTCTTGAGGACAGGGATAGTCTCACTTTTGTCTTTGTATCTTTGAAGTCTTGCACAGCGCCTAGTACATAGTTGGTGCTTAATCAATGCTTGTTGATTGAGAGACAAGATGGTATAGTGGATAGGATCCTGGTCTTGAGGTCAGTAAGACCTGGGTTCAAATTCCTAGCTGTGTGACACAGGGCAAGTCATTGAAACCTTGGGCACCTCATCTGCATAGTGAGATGGTTGGACTCAGTGGCATCCAAGGTCCCATAGGAATAGAAGGAAACCTTTCCGAATAATGGGAGCTGTCCAACAATGGTGTTTGTTGTTGCTGGAGAATGACGTCTCTGTCACTACTGGTATCCAACTGGAATCCAGGTAATCCCCATCAAAAAGTTTGTAAAGTCTTAGGGTGGCCGGGATTAAGTGGCATTTGAGGTTTGTCCCAGCTCTGGGATCCTAGGACCCTTTGAGTCTGTGAAGGAGAAGCCAGCTCTTCCTTTCCCCACGTCCCTCCCTGATCCTTTTTAGGTGTGTGATCTTGGGCAAACTACTTTCTATATTTAATCCTCAGCTACCTCATTTGTAAAATTGGGACAGTCATACCCATTTCATATTGTCATAAAGAAAATACACTATGAACCTGAAAGCTGTATGAATTATTCCACCATGTACCTCACCAACTCCCCACCCCAAGCTTTGGTCATCCAAGTTTGGGCAGCGAGAAAAGTCCACAAAGCTTGAAGGAACCACTTATAGCACCCTTCATAGACTATAGAGGTTTCATAGCCCAGAGAGGCCACTTCTGGGGACCAGCTGCTTTTTCAATGTATAACCAATAGGTGGCAGAGAAGTCTAGGCCATCCAAATCTCCTGGGGAAAGAGCAACCATCCTGCTCTCTCTACATGTGGACCTGGGATGTAGTGGTTGGGATGTACGGGATGTGTCTCCCTCCTGAAACAAAAGTGCCCCTCACCCAGTTCACAGGGGTCCATCCACTCAACCTAGCTTATTTAGTTTGCAGAAGAGAAGGCTTGGAGGAGAGAGGGGAGTATGATTACTGTCTTCCATATCTGAACATTTGTCATGGGAGTTAGATGTTATTATCATCCTCATTTCTAGTTGAGGAAACTGAAGCAAAAACAGGCTAAGTGATTTGCTCAGGATCACACATCCAGCAAGGCCACGTTTGAACTCAGGTCTTCCTCACTCTAGGCCCAACATTGCACTACAAGGCTGCCTCTGACCACACCTACATCTACCTAGGGAACTCCCAGGAAGAGAAGGGCCATAGGATCCCAGAATATTAGTGCTGAGGTGCTGAGAGATCATAAGTACAATCCCCTTGCTTTACAAATGAGTAAACTGAGGCCCAGAGAGGTGAAGTGATTTGTCCATGGTCACACAGATAATAAATATCAGAGTCAGGATTCAAACCAAGGTCTCCTAACTTTAAACTCAATATCTATTCCTCTTTCTGAGGTCAGACCTTTCAGACTGGGTGCCTCGGTCAGACCCGCTGAAAGTGCTCCACGAATTTCAAGATGTTTCTCTTGGTGGTTTCTTACTATTGGTTTTTCCTCCCTACCTCCCTCAAAACTCATTCCTTCCTCCTCCCCCAGGGTGTTTATACACCTCAAATATTTGTGAACCATTATTCCATCCCCAGAGCTTGCTGTGGGCAGTCAAGCCGTACACCAGGGCTCCCTTTAATTATTCCTTAAATGTCTGCCCCAGCCTCTTGGCCATGTGAGTCTGTGGAGGATGGAGCTTCCCCCAGAAGAGGATAGAACCTAGCAGGGCAGAGCTGAAGGGACCTTAGAAAATACAACAAAGAACATCAGAGTATGAAAAAACCTTAGAACTTGGAACATCGAAGCTGGGAGGGACCTCAGGATAGAGAACGTAGGGAACCTTAAACAAAAGAATGTGTGAGCTGACAGGAAAGAGAGCTTAAGGGAAGGGACTTTAGGACATAGAATGTCAGAGCTGGAATGAACCTTAGAGCTTAGAATTTCACAGTTCTTTCCCTCTGCTAATTATTTCCAATTTATCCTATATATAGCTTGTTTGTACCTTGCTGTTTGCCCATTGTCTCCCCCAGCAGACTGTGAGCTTCTCAAGAACAGAGACTGTCTTTCACCTCTTTGTATACTCAGAGATTAGCACAGTGCTTGGCACGTAGTAGCTGCTTTATTAATGTTTATTGACTGAGAATACCAGAGCTGGAGAGGACCTTAGAATTTAGAATGTCAGAGCTGGGAGGAATGTTTGACCATAGAATGCCAGAGATGTATGGGGACTTTAAGACATAGAACATGTGAGCTGAAGGGTAGCAGTGGGGAGAATCTCTAGGTCAACTACCTTGTTTTATAGATGAAGAAACTGAGGCCCAGCCCAGTGAAGCAGCTTCTTTAAGATCATACTGTGATTGAGGAGTAGAGATGGCAGTTGAATCCAGGTCTTCTGAGTTCTAGTCTAGTACTCTATTCATGGCATTCCACTGCTTTTTGCCTCCATAGATCCTCACCCTCACACCCAAGACTGTTGACCTTCACCTCAACTTTCCCTTTTCAGTGAGGTCTTAAATGGACCAGTCAGCACATATTTCCTGACTTCCTGTGGCATGTTCAGTTTTGTGCTAGGCGCGAATGTCAAGAGAGTTGAGTTTGATTCCTGTAATCTTACAAGTCCTGTACCCTTTCCACCATGGCAGGCTGGATATCAATTTAAATGCTATCACTCCACATTAGAATATTCTTATGGGAATAGGGGAAGGAGAGGATTCTAGGGAGCTGCTGGGGAGAGAGGTACCCACCCAGTGGGGAGGTGACCCTGGGCAGCTTGCACAAAGCCCGGCCGGTTAGTCACAGCAGTCTCATCGCCTGTCGGGTACTGGAGAGGTCTGTGAGGTCATTCCACATCCTGGGCAGTATGGCTTCTTCTCTGTTATGGATGTGTGTGTATGTGTGTGTGTGGTGGGGGGGCTCTGTTCTAGTCTGCAGTGACTCAGGCTTCACAGAGGGAAGCCCTCCCCTTTTTAAGTCATAAATCTAATAGGAATTCAGGAAATTAGAGCTAGACAGGGGACCTTGGAGATAATCTACTTCACTCCCTCACTTTACATATGAGGAAACAGAGACTCAGAGGTAAAGTGATTTGCCCAAGGTTATACAGGTAACAAACAAGCAGCAGAGCACAGATTGTAACCCAGCGTTGCTGACTCCAAATCCAGCACCCTTTCCAATATACGCTGCTGACTTTCCCTTTGGCAAAGAAGACTTGCCCTGTTCTCCCTCCCATGACTACAAATTCCTGTGTCTCTAAGCCCCAGACCGGGGGAGGCTGGGAAACTCTACTGTCTTTGGTGTGTGTATGTGGGAAGGAATGCTGCTGTTTCCACAAAACCTGTCCCCCAAAGTGGTGAAATCTCACCCTCGAGTCTATACCTGTCCCTCTGCCAGTCATCCTAGCTTCTCAAATTCCTCCCCTCCTACCTTCATCTCTTCAGTGGACCCTTCCCTCTCAGTGGAATCTGCCCTCTCTGCTCAGAAAGTGGCTTCATGGAGTGCCCAGGCATAAGACTATGGAGAAGGAGGAGGTGATGGAAGGAGATGAGGACCTCTTAGGAGGCTGAAGTTGATGCCGGAGAGACAGAGGGAGGAGAATGGATGAGTCACCCTCCCATGCTCCTCCTAGGCAGAGGCTGCAGAGGGAAGGGTGGCTTAGCTGGGCCCCCAGAAAGTCTGAGTCAGCCTCACAGGGTGGACCCCAAGATGCGGTAGGAAGAGAGTCAGGCTGGCAGACAGGAGGCCTGAGTTTGTATCATTCCCTACCTGTATGGTATTGTACAGTTATCTTCCTTCTTTAAAACTCAGTTTCCTTCACTGTAAAAATCAGGGGGTTAGATGAACTGATCTTAAAGTCCTTTCTTTCCAGACCTTCTGCTCTCAGGTTTGTTGTAAGGATCATTTGGAGATAATATTTGTAAAGTGCTTAGCTCAGTGCTTGGCATAGAGTAGGGGCTTGTTAGATGTTTGTCCCCTTCATTTCCCTTCCTCTGTGTTCTGAATTCTAAGGTTTCTTCCAGGTCTGGGATGGTAGAAAGAGCCACAGATCAGAAGTTAGGAGCCTCAGCTTTGCCGTTTATCTAATTGTGTGACCTAGGATGTATAACTTGTTTGTATTGTTTGCATGTTGTATCCCCCAGCAGACTGTGCACTTCTCAAGAGCAGAGACTCTCTTTCACCTCTTTGTATCCTCAGAGCTTAGCCCAGTGCTTGGTAGCTGCTTAATGCATGTTTATTGACTGAGAATACCAGAGGATCTTGGAATTTAGAATGTCAGATAAGGCTCCTCCTGGCTCTAACATTCTATGTTCTAAGGTCCTTCTCAGCTCTTTCATTCTATGCTCTAAGGCCCCTCCTAGTTCTGACATTCCTAAGGCTCCTCCCAGTTATGACATTCCCTGTTCTAAGGCCCCTCCCAGTTCTGACATTCCCTGTTCTAAGACCCCTCCCAGCTCTGACATTCTCTATTCTAAGGTCCCTCTCAGCTCTTTCATTCTATGCTCTAAGGCCCCTCCCAGCTCTGACATTCTCTGTTCTAGGGCTCCCTTCTAACTCTAACGTTCTCTGGTTTAAGGCTTCTCCTAACTCTAACATTTTCTGTTCGAATGTCCCTCCCAGTTCTGATATTCCATATTCTGAGCTCCTTCCAGCTCAGATATACTATGTTCTAAGCATCTAAGCATCTGACTAGGAGCCTAGCTTTAGGTCAGGTTCTCTGGGAAAGTGGGTGGGTTCCCCCAAATCTGCCAATCCCTGTCAAGGCCCTCTGTGGGTTTGTTCTGGGATGTGCTGGGTCATAGAACTGTAACTAGGACAGGATGATTGGGGCTTTTCCCCAGGGTGCTGAAATTTAGGTGGTGCTAACAATATCAGTTTCCAAACTGCAGGAGTTCCAGTTACAGATGAGGAAACTGAGGCAAACAGGGCTAAGTGACTTGTCCAGGGTCACATAGCTAGTAAGTATCTGAGGCCAGATTTGAACTGAGGAAGATGAGTCTTCCTGACTCCAAGCCTGGCATTCTACCCACTGTGCCACCTAGCACATAGTAGGCACTTAATAAATGCTTGCTGATTGGTTTATATGATTGATTCTCTAGTTGTAAAATGAAGATAGCAATCTTTGTACTATACGTCTCACAGGGGACTATGGGGAAAGCATGAAAATGTAAAAGCTACAGAAATGAATGTTATTGTAATTATCATTGTTTTTCTAGGGATGCCCCTGGCTTATTAATGGGGTCTCAGTGAGGAAAAGACTCAAAGAGGGGAATGGGCCCTCAGGGAAGGGAGTGGGGCTCAGGGAAGGATGTGGAGGCCTATTGAAGTGATTAGTGGCTCAATGAGGACATGGAAGTTCAGTGAGGAAGCTGGGTGGGGAGGGGAAGGAGCCTCTCTCATTGAAGTGAGTAGAAGTTAATAATCAGAAGTACATTTAGGAGTTCCTTACTGCCAGGGTTTTTGGAATCACCCATTCACTATTTTTAAAAGATTCTTATTGATACTGTTTATTTTTATATCACTCCATTTCCTAATATGTTTCTCTCTCTCACTCTCCCAGAGAACCATCCCTTGCAAGAAAGACTGAAAAAGAGGTGAAGAAAAGCAAGTCTGACAGCATGAGCAGTGTTTCTACTGCGCCTCTGGCAAGAAGAGCTGGTAGTGGATTCTCAGCTATGTGTTACAGTGGACTATGTGGCCCTGGGCAAGTCAATTAACCACTGTCTGCCTCAGTTTCCTCTTCTGTAAAATGGGGACAATAATAGCACCTAACCTCATAGGGTTGTTGTGAAGACCAAATGACATAATAATTGTACAGTGCTTTGCAATCCTTAACCTGCTATAGAAATTTTTATTATTACTGTCATTATTATTATTCAGGGCAAAGTTAGATTACTATAGCTATTTTAGATTTGCTATTGTCATTGTTCCTTCCATTTACATTGTAGTCATTTTGTATGTTATTTTCCTGATTCTTATGACTTTATTTGATATCAGTTCATGTCTTCCCATTCAAATCTTCTCTATGAACTGGAGAAGGAAATGGCAAACTGCTCTAGGATCTTTGCCAAGAAAACTCCAAATGGGGTCACAAAGAGTCAGACGTGACTGAAACTACTAGACAACAATATTCATCAGTTTTCACTGTTTCTTCCAATGCAGTAATATTCTATTATATGAATGTACCACAATTTACCCTTCCCTAATCAACGGACATCTACTTGGTTTCCAGTTCTTTGCCACCACAAAAAGTGCTACTAAGATTATTTTGGTGTATATGGGACCTTGATTTCTCACTAGGGTTAGTCTCCATAGAATACAAGCTCCCTGAGGTCAGAGACTGTTCCATTTTTATCTTTGTATCTGAAAGCCCAGAACCAGGACCTTCGTAAAGCAGGCACTTAACAACAAATGCTCGATGGCTGATTGACGATTTATTTCTGTCTCAGAGAGTATAGGCTTCTAAATTCACCTTCAAATGCTTTGATAGAGTTAAATGTAGCACATAAAGGTGCTCTTAGGATGCCCAAGCACCCTTCATTATCTTAGTGTGGAGTAAGATTCCCAAGGGAAGCGGACATCGGGACGTGTTGCTTTATGCCTATACTGCTTTACGTTCCCTCATCTCAAAGCTCTATCTCATCTGGCGTCCCATAGCCTGGAGGCAAGCAACTATTCACTGATTCAGCAGCAGCAGCTAAATTAAGGAGGACCGAGGAGTCCATCCCCACATGACTAGATCTGCAAATGTCATATCACTATGTGACCTTGGGCAGGTCTTGTGCTTTTCCAGGTCTCAAGTTTCCCCATCTATAAAATGAAGAGTTTGGATAAGATTTCTCTTATGGCATGGATGTTCTATGTTCTATGTACTAAGGTCCCTCCTGGCTCTAACATCCTATTTTCTAAGGTTCTTCCATCTTTGATGTTTTCTATGTTTTTTTCTTTCATTCCCTCCCTTCCTTCCTTCCTTCCTCCCTCCCTTCCTTCCTCCCTTCCTTCCTTCCTTCCTTCCTTCCTTCCTTCCTTCCTTCCTTCCTTCCTTCCTTCCTTCCTTCCTTCCTTCCTTCCTCTCCCCTTCCTCTCTCTGTGTCTCTCTGTTTCTCTGTCTCTGTCTCTGTCTCTGTCTGTCTCTGTCTCTCTCTGTCTCTGTCTCTGTCTCTCAAACTGAGACCCAGTCTCACTACTGATCTGCATGGAAGCTTTGACCTACTCAGTTTCCCAACTGGGCCAGTTTGTTCTTCCTCAGAGAATCTGATGGTCCCCTATTCCTTGAAACTCACCATATTGATGCTGAACTTAGCATAGTTCATTGCAGCTCAAACCTTCTGAGCACCAGAGATTCACCAACCTCCAACTCCCAGCAACTGAGATTATAGCTCCATGCCATGCCACCCCCAGTCATTCTACACTCTAAGGCTCCTTACATTATAACATTCCATATGCTAAGGTCTCTGCCAACTCAGACAGGACTCATGATGAAACATGCTATCCACCTCCAGAAAGAGAAGTGATGGCCTCAGAGGACAGATTGAAGCATCTTCTCTTCTCTCCTCCTTTTTTGTGGACATGGATAATGTGGGAATTTGTTTTGCTTGACTATACATACATATTTGTAATAGACTTTGTTTTTCTTGCCTTCTAAAGGGCAAGGGAGGGAGAAGGAGGAGGGAGAGAATCTGGAAATGAAAATAAAATTGCATATTAAAAAAATTTAAAAATGAGTGAGTTGGACTGGATAAATTTAAGGTTTTCTAAGGCTAATACTCTTTGAATCTCTTGGGTCTTTCTCGGTTCATAGGAGTATCAGACAAATCACTCCCAGCCTTGGTCCTCAGTTTCTTTATCTGTGAAATGGAGATGACAATTCCTGTCCTCATGACCTCATTGTTGGAGTTAGGTTCCAGTGAGACAATGGATGAGAAAGTGCTTTGTAACCACAAAGGGCCAAAGGCAAGTGAGGCATTATTATTCTCCCATTATAACTATTTTGCTTGAGGGGGATGTTCTTAAGCAAGTTAAATCTTGATGAGTTTCCAGTATTTAGGGAGCTTGAAAGAGCCAGCAGAGGCAGCTCATGGGATCAGGAACTGGTAATGGGCAAGTTAATTAATTAATTCATTCAACAACCATGCTATTATCATTATCATAATTACACGATTATGGTACAATTACTCAGATCCCTAAGTCCTACATACTGGAAAGAACTTTAGAGAGGTGTGCTGCACTTTGTCTCAGAGACCACGGTAGAGGCGTGAGACCTAATGCCTGCCCTCATCAAGCCCTAAGTCTGAAGGGGCAACTCAGCCCCTGGTCTGAGGAGGAGATACTGCTTCTGCCTTCAGGGAGCCCCTAGTCTGAAAGGGAACCCTTGTTCTGAGGGAGCCCCGAGACCTAGAGGGCAACACAACTCCCGCCCTCAGAAAGCTCTCTGAGGAAGGTGAGTGAAATAGCCCGTAGTGTTAAGTAGGGGCACATAAGGATGAGGAGGCAGGATGATGAATTTGCTTATATGCTCCTTCCCCAAATGATCATTGCTGGTACCCCAAGAAAAGGGATATGAGGAAATTTTTAGCAATCAGAGTTTCCCTAGAGTGGAATGAACTGATTCAGAAGGTAGTGAGTTTCCCATCCCTGGAGGTGTTTGATTGGAGGCTGGATGACTTCTTGTTGGAGAGAAGTTGTGGAGGATACAATGGCTCAGGTCAGAATCTGCCTTGATGACCTCTGAAGTCTCATCTGCATTTGAGATTCTATGATTGTTATTCATTGGGGAACCATAGAAGTGGATGGTGGGATTTTGGAGACTCAGATGTAGGGAGATCTGAATTCTCTTCAGAGAACCAGAGCTATAGACCCTGCTGTAAGTAGTTGTGGAGAGTGTCAGAAGGGTTGGAAGGAAGGAGAAAGGCGCAGGAAGGGGCAGTGGGAGGAAAGGACACTGGGTCCTTAGCAGTTAGGACACCTGGGTTCTAGGCTTCGCTCAGCCACGGACTGACTTGTTGGGTGACCTCCCCTCCTCGGGCCTTTGTTTTCCTATTTGGAAAATCAAAGAATTGGATTAGGTGCTCTTCAAGGTCCCCTCTTGCTCTAACATTCTAGGCTTTTCCTTCCTACATTAGCAATAGGAAGAGAAAATTTCTATTTCCTTCCTTACCTCTGAAAAATCTAGAATTTATGGAAGGATTTAGAGCCGTTGGGAACTTTAGACACCATAAGAATTTGTTGGGTTGAATTGATCAGGAGGACAAGAAGAATTGCCTTCCCTGTGTCTTCAAAGTGTCCATCCATACAATTCTACCCAAAGTATGATTGTTGATCATATCGCTCCCCTGCTTAATAAATTACCCCTAAGATCAAATACAAACACCTTTGTTTGGCATTTAAAATTAAAATTTACAATGTGGTCCCAAACTTATCAGTTGAATAGCTGGACAATGCTAGTAGTAACGAACAAGCTCCCTGTCAAGGTGCATCTTTATGCACTTTATCTCCTGGCTCACAGCTAAGGACCAGAGCCAGTGAGCCATAGGCTAGGTATGCTGCTGGTACCAGAGCAGCTCCACCAGCAGCCTGTGAGATCCCAGGCTTGAAAACTCAGAGCTTTGGCCCCAAGACATCTCATCTTTCATCACAGGCTGACTTTAAGTATGCTGACTATGGGCCCTAATGATTTACCTCCCAAGCTGGTGGTGAGGTAGCTCAGATCTTCTCTCTCTCTCTCTCTCTCTCTCCTCTAATCTCTTCTGTACACAGCGCTAAGGTCACCTGCTTAAATTTTGGCTCTGACCATAACTTTCTTCTGTTCACAAAATCTCAGTGGTTCCTCAATGCTTTGGGATAAAGCCCAACTCCAGAGATGCAGGCATCGAAGGCTTTCTGCAATATGGCACCAGCTTGACTTTCCACTGCTCCCTTTCATGCATTCCAGGCAAAGTTGACCTCTAGTTATTCCCCAAATGGGCCTTCTGCTTTCCTGCCTTTGAATTTTAATTGCTATGCTTCTATTGCCAGGAGTTCTTCCATACACACACACACACACACACACACACACACACACACTCACAAACATGTATGTATATATGCATATATATTTATATGTGTATATGTCTATGTATATATACACATATGTGTGTATATACATATATATTTGTATATGTATCTATAAACACACCCTAGTCCTTTTTAGCTTCTCTAAACCTTGCCTTTTAAGTTCTAGCCCAAGACCCAGAAAGAAGAAAACTATTGAATTCCAATACTGCTGCAGCTTCTGATCAGTAGCAATTCATATCCTCCTCTCTGAGCTTCACTTTCCTCATCTGTAAAATGAGGGAGCTAGATTATATGGTCTTTAAGACCCCTACCAGCTCAGATATTCTATGTTCTATTTTTTAAGGTTCTTCTAAGCTCAGACATTCTTTGTTCTAAGGTTAAAAAGTGGCATATCTTTGGTGAACTTTGGGTGTGGATGAACTATAAGTTGGGTTGAATTTAGACTTCCAAGTGATAGAAGCCTTGTCTGTAGCTGCTTCCTATTTCCTTGGTTTTTCCCCTGGGGTCAGGGAGTGGCATTGATTACAAAATATGGTGACCACATCACTTCCTCGTTCAATAACTCCAGGGGCTGCCCATTACCTTTAAGATCCAATATAAGCTCCTCTGTTTAGCATTTAAAGCCTTTTACACCCTGGCTCTAATAAAACCTTTCCAGTCTTATTCTACATTATTCCCTTTGGTGGACTCGTCAGTCCATCCACACTAACCTGGTCTCTACTCCTAATAACCTAGCAGCCTCACCCCTTCTCCATGCCTTTTCATAGGCTGTCTTCATGCCTAGAATGCAGTCCTCTAAGGACTCATATTGTTCCTCAGAGATCAGCTAAGAGGCCACTTCCTACATGAAGCCCTTTCTGATTTTCTGACCTGCTTGGAACCCCCCTCCCCTATTAAAAATTACCTTGTGTTATTTTAATCACTATTTTATATATCCTTATATGTGTGTGTATCTTCCCTGATGGAACATAATCTCTTCAGGACAGGCACTGGTTCATTTCTTTTCTTTATATTCTTAGCACCTAGCAAAATGTCTAGCACATTATTGTTGTTCAGTCGTTTCAGTCATGTCTTACTCTTCTTGACCCCGTTTGGGGTTTTCTTGGCAAGATCTTGGAGTGGTTTGCCATTTTCTTCTCCAGCTCATTTTATAGATAAGGTAACTGAGGCAAACAGGGTTAAGCAACTTACCTAGGGTCACATAGCAAGTGTCTGGGGCCAGATTTGACCTCAGGAAGATGAGTTTTCCTGACTCTAGGCCTGGCACTATATCTATTGTGCCATCTAAATTTAATAAATGCTTGCTTGATTGGAGGACAGTCCACAAATCCAGCAGAACATCAGCAGGCTTCCTGATTGGCTGAGAGTGAGGCTGGAATTGAAAGAGTAACAATAATCATCACTCCCATTTCTATATTGATTTAAGGTTTGCAAAGTCAACTTTTCCCAGAAAAACTCTGTGGGATAGGATAGGTGGTGTAGAGAGTATTTACTCTGAAATGAAGTCCAGACCTGCCCAGGTTGAGTCATTGTAAAGAGCTGTAAGTCTGGGATTGTGTGGATTGCTTTGCTATATACTTCTAACGTCCTAGACTCTAAGGGCTGCCGAGACCGGCAAGTCTCTGGTCTGGCACAACTTTTATTTTTTTTCCCATGGGAAGACCTCAGGAGGAGGTATCTTAGGAGGGACACTGACAAGTTGGGGCCTAGAATCGTAGGGTTAGAGACTGAGAGCTGGAAAAGACCATAAAGGTCACGGATCCTAATCCCTTTATCTTACAAATGATAAAACTGAGGCACAGAGAGGTTAAGGGTCTTGCTCAGGGTCATGCAGCTAGCAAGTTCTAAGTCTGAGATGGGATTCAAACCCAGGTCTTCCTGACTCCAAGTCTTCTACTCTATCTATTACAAAACTCAATATTTTATACATCAAAAAAAATGAAGAAATTATTAAGGGATATGATAAATGTTTTTCAAATATTTGAATGCCAGTCATGTGGACAAGAGAACTTATTTTTAGCTTATTAGAGCTAGGAACTTAGAACATAGATTTTCAGAGCTTGAAGGGGCCTTATCACATAGAATGTCAGATCTAGAAGGACCCTTAGAACACAGATTGTTAGAGCTGAAAGAGACCTCAGAACACAGAATATCGGGTCTGGAAGGGACCTAAGAACAGAATTTCAGAGCTTGAAGGGGTCTTATCACGTAGAATGTCAGATCTAGAAGGACCCTTAGAACATAGAATGTTGAAGCTGGAAGAGAACATGGAACATAAAATACTAGCGCTACAATGGACCTTTGAGATCACCTGGTCCAATCCCTAGTTGGCAGAAGGGGAGACAGCTCCTCCTGGATCCCTGCTTATGAACAACTCCCTTTCTGGTTAACTTTGGAGTGAATAGCCCTGTCAGAAGAGAACAGGGGAACATGAAGATCTAGGAACCCCCAGAGCGCTGCAAAGAAAGGTAAGAGGACCACCCCTCCAATCAAATTTTCCTTGCTTCTTGCTGTCCTGGATTGGGGTGTGGGCCAGGCCCCATTCTGGGAAGGTCAGGGGAAGCAGCCAAAGCAAGGTGCTATTTTTAAGTCTCGGCCTTGCCTGCCTAGCCTCACCAGACCCCCCACACCCAGTCGTCCAGAGCCAAGACGCCACCGGGAGGCCTGAAGCCAAAAGGCCGATTTGTTCCATTCAAGTGAGTCTTGGCTCAGTAGCAGCTTCACACCCAATTAATTACTTCAGCACCAGATTAGGCTAGCAGTCTTGGAGCAAAGTGATAATAGGGGCCAATTACATTAATTTATATTTTCTCTGCCAACCCTGGCCTCTTTGGTGGGCCCCCGAAGACCTCTCGCTTTCCCAGGGGCCGATGTGCCGGATTACCCTAGACCAAACCCCTACCCATGTCCATAAATCCCCCTGTTACCCCAGGGAACTGAATAAAGAAGGTCAGAGATGGGAAAGAACTTAAAACATAGGACAGAGAATATCAGAACTGGAAGAGATAATGGAATACAGGCTACAGTGACCTTCGAACATTGAGTGGTGGAATATAGGAACATTATAATATAGAACACAGGACATAGAAATATAGAATGTAGACCAGAGAACAGCCTTAGATTATAGAATGACAGAACTGGAAGGAGTCTGTAAGGATCCAATCCAGATAAAGGACCCATTTTATTTTTGTTTCTGCTAACCAATCTTTCTCTACAGAAACTGAAAATGAGATGTAGTATCAGGCATAATCACTGGGGTTGGTTTGGGTGTTTATTGGGAAGTGGCTGTATATCCAAAAAAAAAAGTATTTAAATAAAAAAAAAAAGACAAAGAAGAAGATAGTTCATGTAAGACAGCTGGGAGGGACCTTGGGACATACAATGGCTGAGCTTAAAGGGACCTTAGAAATTAGAACATAGACCTATAAATCTAGAAGGCATCTTAGAACACAGAACATGGAATACTGGACCTGGAAGGGTCTCTGCCTCACAGTGGCTTTCGAGAGAGGAGGAAGAAACACTAGGTTCTATTGATGTAGGTCCCTTGCTCCTGTCAGGGCAGTAAAAATAGCTGAGGAGAAGAGGAGGGAGGGGTTGGTTTTTTTTAACTTTTTTTTCCCACCATCCACAGTGGTTGCCAGGAGAAAATGACCCTAGTTAAACAAAAGCCTTAAGAAGTTGGTTCCCTGCTGAGAAGGTGGAGGCAGTGAATTCAGCTTTGAGCCTTCAAGTGTCAGAATCTGTCTTTGAGGAGTCATCTGGGCCAGTCCCCTTATCCCTGGGCAGGCTGAAGTCTAGGCCACCCAAGGCAAGGGTCTTCTAGCTTTCCAATCCTCAGACACAACTTGGTGTGGTGGGAAGGTTGCTGAACTTGGAGGTGGTAGACTGGCTCATGTGCTTTTCAGTTGTGTGACCTGGGCTTGGAGACTTGAATTTATCAAGTGAAATTGGGTGCTTACTTTCAATCTTCCTATTTATCTTGGCTATCAACTTGTTGATCCCCAATATTCCTTGCCTTTGCTAGTTCATCACCCTTATAACATCCACATGGGGGCTTTCCTAGTCTGTCCTTAGCTCTCTTCTTTCTCTACATTCTTTTTTGGTGACTTCATTAGCTCCCATGGGTTTAATGATTATCTGTATCTACATTCACAGCTCTCTCTGTCCTGCCCCAATCTCTCCCATGACCTTAAAAACCAATTGCCCCTTGGACATCTTGAACTAGATGTGCTATAGATATCTCAAACTCAAAATGTCCCAAAACCAGAACTCATTATCTTTCCCCTCAGACCCCTTCCCTCTTCCAAATTTCCCTATTTCTGGTGAAGGCATTAGCATTTTCCCAGGCTCCCAGGTTCATAAGTTTGGTTTTATTCTTGACTCTTCTTTACTTTCACTCACCCAAACAGTCAACCAGTTGCCAAAGCTTGCCATTTCTATCTTCACAACATCTTTCGTGTCTGACCCCTTCTATCCCCTCACATAACTATCAGCTTTGTTCAGGCCTTCTTTCTATTTTTCATCACCTTTAGCCTAGATTTTGCAACAGCCTCTTAATTGGTCTTCCTGTCTTAAGTCTCACCCCATTCCAATGCATCCTATACACTGCTACCAAAATGACTTTCCTTAAGTACAGACCTGACCACACCATTCCTCTACTCAGTAAGCTTCTATAACTCCTCATTACCTTTAGGATAAAATTTAAACTCACCTTTGAAAGCCCTCTGTAACCTGGCCCCAACCTATCTTTCCAGCCTCAATGGATATTACTCCCTCTCTTACACTCTGTGATACAACCAGACTGGCCTTCTTTCTGTTGCTCATACATGACACTCCATTTACCATCTCTGTGCCTTGTCTCTGGTCTACCACCATACCTATAATGCACTTCTTCACCTCTGATTCATAGAATTCCTCCTTCAAGTTATCGTTCAAATACTGTCATTTATGACACCGTTTCTGATTATGGCCCCTCCAACTGATGGTGCCTTCCTTCTAAACTATGTTGTGTATCTCAAATGTGGCATAAAAACCCAAACTTTCTCCAGATTCTCACTCTTTCTTCTAGGCTGGGACTGGCTCACTTACCCTGCCCTTACCCCCAACCTATACTTACTCTGGCAAATTGGGGTGGTCCACTGGAAGGAGGGGGGCATGTGGTTACCATTCAACTCTTAGAGTCCGGGGGTGGATGGTAACCCTGAGGTGTATATGTGTGGGAAGGGAAGGTGGCTATACTACTACTATTCATCACTGTAGCTCCTGAACCCCCTCTGGTGTTCTTCCCATTTAGAATAAAAAGACCACTCACAATGACATTATTAATTCTTAAACATGATGTGTTTTAACAACCAAGAAAGCATAAGCAAAAATAATACCATTTACTCAATAGAAAGCAAAAGCAGAAATAATCAAGATATGACAGTCTACTCATAATCCTAGATCCCACTCTCCTGCCAATGCTCACAGTGTCTATGGGAAAGGGCAAGCCACAAACTTACAGAAACCTAGTAATGAGGCATCTCAGTAGAGAAACCCATGCTCCTGGTACAACTCATGACTCTGGACTTCCAGACTTGATGTCCTCAGTTTCTTCAGGAAATACTTTATACCATTTATTATCTGTTGGCAGGTTGTTCCTTTTCTGGGCCTCTCCACTCCTCTTTCTGGATAGAGCTACCTCTGTGCTAGTGAAGCATCTGCCCTAAGCATGTGTTTGGAGTTCCTCAGGTTTGCCTTCTTGTCTGGGTGCTGAAGTAATATTAAGCTGTTCCCTTAAGCCTGGGAAACCACAGAGATCTTCAGATCTGTTCACAGAGGGTCTGCAGTTTCCCTCTCTCAAGCTGTAAATGGTGCTAAAGAGCAATATGGGCAAGCCCAGACAGCTCTTCACACAGCAGGATTATCTGCCTGCTTTTTCCAATCAGCTCCCAGCAGCTGCAGAGCTGTCTTCTAAAGAGCTCCCAGCAGCAACTACAGAGCCCTTCTGGCTTCTGTTAACTCTCTCAGTTGTCTTACTCTGAAGTAGCTACTCCTATTTTCTGATCTCCTACCCTCTGCTCGTTTCAAGCACTATGTTTCTGTCATTATTATCAGTTCTCTCTTCTGGTGGCTGCTGTCTTCATTCTTCTGATCACTTCTCCAGTCTCTTTGCCCTGGTTCCTTCTGGCTTCCAATGCCTCAAATCAAGGCCTCTTCATGAATAGTAACTCATCTTTAACTTAGATTCACAAACTCTAAATCTCCAAAGGAGTCTGTGGATAGATTTCAGGGAGCCCATGAACTTGGACAGGAAAAAATACTTCTTTATTTTTCAATAACATTCAATTTACTTTGTAATTCTATGTATTTTATTTTATACATTTAAGCATCTTTCTGAGAAGGGTCTGTCTATAGACTTCATCAGCCTGCCACCAAATTCAAGAACTCTAACTCCAATGGTTTCATATGTTTAAATATTCTCTCTCTACAAGATTATGAACTACTTGAGGGCAAGGATGAGGGTGGTATAGAGTTAAGAGAATTAGACTGGGAATTAGAAGAGTTAGTACCTGAATCTTAATTATATCATTTATACTAGTTATGTGACTTTAGTCAAGTTACTGTACTGTTCTGTGCCCCTTCATCTGTAAAACTGGGCTAATAATCCCTCCTCTAACTCTCTAAAGAATTTTTTTTCTGGAAGCAATGTGTGAATTCTTTCAGTTGGTACTTTGTTTTCTGTATTCAGAAGTTCTGGACAACTTTCTTGTATTACTTTGTTCATTATGACATTCAGTTTTTTTCACTTGTTATGTTCTTGTGGTTGCCATATTATTTTTTTTATTTTAATTTTTTATTAATTTATTTTGATTTATCAACAATCACTTCCATATGCTTTTGAGTTTAAAATTTTTCTCCCCCTTCCTCCCCACCACCTTCCCCAAGACAGCGCACAATCTGATATAGGCTATACATATATGTTCTTATTAAACATATTTTCACATTAGTGATATTGTAAGTAAAAATTAGAACCAATAGGAGGAACCATCAGAAAGAGGAAACAAAACAAAACAGAAGAGAAAAAAATAGCAATTCAAATTCCATAGTTCTTTCTTTGGATGTGGATAGCATTTTCCTTCATGAGACCTTGGAGATGTCTTAGATCCTTATATTGCTGGGAAGGGTTAAGTTTATCCATATTAGTCATCGCACAATGTGGCTGTTATTGTGTACAACATTCTCTTAGTTCTGCTCACTTCACTCAGCATCAGACCACACAAGTCTTTCCAGGTTTTTCTGAAGTCAGCCTGTTCATCATTTCTTATAGCACAATAGTATTCCATTACATCCATATACCACAACTTGCTCAGCCATTCCCCAATTGATGGGCATCCTCTCAATTTCCAATTCTTTGCCACCACAAAAGAGCTGCTATGAATATTTTTGTACATGTGGGTCTTTTACCATTTGTATGATCTCTTTGGGATATAGCCCTAGAAGTGCTATTGCTGGGTCAAAGGGTATGCACATTTTGATAGCCCTTTGGGCACAGTTCCAAATTGCTCTCCAAACAACTGCACCAACTCCACCAACAATGCATTAGTGTTCCAATTTTCCCACATCTTCTCCAACATTTATCATTTTCTTGTTTTGTCATGTTGGCCAATCTGATAGGTGTGATGTGGTACCTCAGAGTTGTTTTAATTTACATTTCTGTAATCAATAGTGATTTAGAGCATTTTTTCATATGACTATGGATGGCTTTAATTTCTTCAACTGAGAACTGCTTGTTCATATCCTTTGACCATTTATCAATTGGGGAATGATGCCCTATTATTTTTAAATTGTCATTATGCATCCTGTCTTTGAGATTAATATATTTTGCTTATATAAAGATCATGTTTTGTTTTAGTATTATTGATTTTTGCCTCTGGCCTTTCAGATTATCCTTCACTTCTGTGTATTTGCATTCCAATTAATTCTCTTTTGTTTTGTTGGTAAGACTTGAATTCAAGTCATGCTGCCATGCCTTCAGGCTTTTCTATTCTGCCAATTATTTCTGCTGTTTAGACCATATATTCTGCTTTCACAATTTTTAATTTCTGTTTTCAACCATTTGGAAACACCTTGCTGTCATTCCATGTACTATTGGGAATCCACAGTGCCCTCTGCCTCATCAAATGTTGATTCATTTTTCTTTGTTTTGCAATATTTATTCACAGATGCTTGAATTCTTCTATCTGATCTGGAGACAATATTCCCTTCTGTTATTAATATCTCTCCTATTGGTTTTTTGGCTTATCTCAAGGTCTTTGAGTTTTCTTCCCCCTAAGATACTTGGCAATTTCAGTCTTTTTTCCTTATTTCCTTTCCCTATTTCTCACTTTCTGATTCCCTCCCGTCTAAAGGTGATTTCCTTGGGAGCTGGATCTCAAAGTGTCTCAGCCTCCTCTTATTCAGGGCAATACATGGATCACAAGCCTCTGTCTCTTCTCCAAATGACTTCTGCGGGGAAAGATCTGGCCCCAGCTAGATGCTGGGCTCTTTTCCTCAGGCTTAGTGAAGTGCTACCAGGCACACTCATGCTCCTGTCTGTTTTCCATCTCTTCCTCCATTCTCTGGCCTAGCTCTGTTATTATATTACCATGTTATATGTATTGCCATGCTACTACAACATCTGAGTCTGCTATTTGGGTCTTTGAGGCACTGGAAGGAGGGGGGCATACAGCATTGGAGTATAGAATTGAATTCTACATGTTGGCAGTGGAGGAGGTAATGCTAAGTGAGTGTGTTAGTGGACTAGGATTTTTTTCTGTTGCTGGTTCATCAAGTTTTACCTTATTTGGGTTTTTGCTGTCCTAGTCCATCAAAATAAATGATATTGCTATATCTCTTATGCATAATTCCTGTTTTGGAGAAGTTTAAGGGGTTAAAAGGATCACAGAAATGCCTAATCCTGCATCTGTCTTGAGCAGATATTGAGAGAGTCATAAATCATTAACACTAGGATGAGTGTTAGAGATCATCTCATCCAACCTCCTCATTTTATAGTTAACGAAATTGAGTCTTAGAGATACAACTTAGAATCATAGACCTCCTGAGTTGGAGGGGACCATGTTGCCCAACTTAATCCCCCCAAAAGATTTCTTGCTACAATATGTTCAACAAATTGTCATCCAACTTTGCTGAAAGACCTCTGCTGACAGGTAGATCACTACATGATAGAACAGTTCATTCCACTTTGGGGCAGGTCTATTTGTTAGGCTGTGTTTCAAGCCTCAATCTGTGCAATTTCTACCCATTACTCCTCATTCTCTCTTCTGAAGGCAAGCAGGACAAATTTAAACCTTCTTCTGCATCCAATACTTCAAATTCTTGAAGACAGCTATCATATATGTCCCTTAACTCTTTTTTTCAATAAATAAAGATTTATTAAGCACCTACTACATGCCAGGTATTGTGCTAGGTAAACCTCCCAAGTTCCTCCAGTTTTTCCTCCTGTGTCATGGTCTTCAGCCTAATCACACTGATTTTTTTTTAAAAAAATGTAATGGTTATTTACTCATCTGATGTCCACAGGGGTTTCTGATTAACATAACATAAGCTGATTCTCCTAAGACTGGAAAACTGCAATACAAAACAGGTGAACAAGCATTCATGTTATGCTTGTTTACAATGAAAGAAGGCTGAAATACTTAGCTAATTGTGAAGTACTTGGAGAATGCCCCCCCATTAAAAAAAAACAACACATCTCTTGTTTTGATAAGTAACACAAAGAGCAACAGAGAGCTGTGAGGTGACCCTACATTGCCTGCAGCATGTTACTGGATGACTAGCTCCTGCCTATGAGAAGTAGTTTACAATAGCCAGTAGCAAAGAGGTGAGATCATGGCTGTGCTACTGCTTTATAAACTGTCACATTCTATAGAATGGCAAGTTCCTTTTGGTTGTCCCTCATGGCACCAACACAGGGCTGACCACAGGGCTCACTTGTGGGCCTATATTGGATCTCTGTCTTTTTCCAAGGACAGCAATCCCATAAGTTTCCTGAGTGGTTATCTGCAGTATCTTATGACTCTGGTCAATGGCTTAGTACCTGGCTAGAACCTGTTGCTTGTGAAGCTCCCATCCCATTCATCCAACTTTATTTCAACAACCAACATTAATTAAGCACCTATTATTTGCCAGGTACTGTATTAAGGACTGTAGATATAAAGTTGGGAGACTCCAGAGACTCAAAACTTAGCATCTTCATATCTTTCCATTCTTCTTAGACATTACTCCCTTCTACATACCCAATGGTTTAGCCATTCTGCCCTGTTCGCTATTTCTCACACATGACTCTCCAGCTCCATCTCAGTGTCTTTGCACTATCTGTCCTCCATGCCTGGAATACAACTTCTCTTCATCTCCGCCTTTTGAAATTCTTGCTTCTTTAAGACTCAACTCAAATGGTACCTTCTGTAGAAGGTCTTCCCCCATGCTTTCCTTTCTAACATTATCTTTCATTTATTCTGTACTCCTGTGTTCCTATTTATGCATATAGCACATACTCCGAACTTAACTCTTTCTACCACAACTTGAACTGGCTTCCTGGGTCCCCAGAGTATGATTGCCATTTATTCCCCAAGAGTTTTGAAGTAGTCCTGAAGGGTTAGGGGTGATCACCTAATGTTACAGTTCGTGAACTGCTGTCTGTGTACTTCCTATCATGTTTATTATTTGATATCAATTAGTAAGCCAGACTTTAATTAGCTTTCATAATTTTGTAGTAAATATGGTATTATAGTTGGTACTAAACAACCTCCTAAAATCTGTCCCATTACAATGTGCAGGGGGAAATGTGCTTAAGCTTAGAAAGAGCACGGAAGAAAAGAGTAACTCACAGCTCCTAGTTTCTGGTAGTCCCTTTCTTGCCTTTGAGGAATACTCATGCAGTTCTCCTTAGGAATGGTATATAGCCTTTCTGCCTAGTTCCTTGTCAAACCTTGGATTTGCCTCACCTCTCAGGTTCAGTCTGTCCCCAGCTCCCAACACAGACACAGGGATCAGCTTTTCTGGGAGAACTGCTGGGATGCCAGGGGGAAGTTCAAGTTCTTTCAGACCCTTTGAAGCTAACAAAGACCTCATTTGGCCAAGGTTGAAACAGGGGGAGACTGAGATCAAGGCTGAGGCCAGGGCCCTTCTCCTTTCGTTTCCCCTTCACAAATTCCTTCTCAGGAGTTTGGGTGAAAGGCTTGCAGCCTGAGATGCCAGACACTCACAACCCCAGGTTACAAAATGGTCTGCTATTTTATAGACGAGCTGCAAGGCATGGCCAAATTTTCTCAACCAATCTGTGTACATTTCCTATATGACATCACTTTAGTTCACCAATGACTTTCAAAGACATCTAAGTTAATTAGGACTTTTTCCACTCTTACTCTAAAACCCATAATTGGATAATTCAATCCAAACATTCTCACTTATTTAAAGTATCATGGTAGCATATTATCACTTAGTTTATGCAGGGTGGAGTAATTCCATTGATTGACTCCATTGATTACCTCTCTTATATGTATATGTTGTCTTCCCCACTGGAATGTAAGAAGGGACTGTTTTTGCTTTTTTTTTTTTTTTGTATTCCCAGCCCTTGGCACAGTGCCTTTCACATAATAAATGTCTAATCAATGCTTGTTGGCCGATTGGCATAGTAGTATATGGTAAGTTGATAGATTTGAAATTGGAAGGGTCATTAAAAGTCTTGTAGTCCAATCCCTTCATTTTATAGATAAAGAAGCTGCAGCCTAGGGAGAAATGACTTACCCAAGGTAACACAAGCAGCAAATGACAGTCAGGATTTGACCCCATGATCTCTGACTTCAAATCCAGGAATCTTTCTACTACACCATGCCTGCACTCTAGAAAATTTCAGTCTAATATGAGGGACAGATATGTGCACAGATAAGAATAATACAGGGTAAAGTATAATGGGGTCAAAAGAGAAAGACAGTACTTGAGGACAATTATTATTTTTGATACATTGTATGAGTAATTAGGTAAGTAAGCACTTTCAACCTCCTTTTACTGTAAATAGCAAAACCCCTTTGTACAGGGAACTTTATGCTCCTTCCACCTAAGGAGATGGATATGGAGTGGTTCTCTGTTGGACCAATAATCATAAATACCACATCCCCAAATGGGGCAATGGGAAGGAGAGAAGTGTGAAATGGCAATGGGAATGGAAGCCCATCCTTATATATGCAAGTTGTCCATATCTCACTGAGGAGGTTTTACTGGATAACCTCTAAGATCTCTTTCAGCTCTAAAATTCTGTTAGAATGTGATCTTTAAAAAGCTACAAATCTCTTGTCCTAAGAATGGTGCTATTGAAAGGATGCTAGAGTTGGAATCAGGATTGGAAGATTCTTTTTCTAGTTTTGCTGCTCACCTAGTTTATGACCTAGAATGAGTCATTTTCATAGGATCCAGAACATTCATTAATTCAAAAATATTCATTAAATACCTACTATGTGCCAGGCACTATGAATGGCACTGAAGAAGCAAATATGAAAATTAACAAAATCCCTGACCTCCAGGAATTTACAATCAAATGGGATTAGTGGTAGGCAGATACAATATATATGAATGTTGGAAGACTGAGGTTTTTCAATGGTCTTAAGATACAGTGCCAAAACAAATGAATTTTACTTTGGCAGATATGTATAATAAAGACTGGTATATGGGTTAAGTGGGTAGAGAACAATATCCTTGCTTCCCTAGCTTAATTTTTGTTCTAGCTGAAATATATTTGCATGTTAAGCCAGAGAGGATCTTGGGAATATCTTAATTTTTTAGTGATCTGTAAGAGAGGGCTTTGATCTCTACAAAGGCATAGGGGTTGAAAAGACTTTATATTAATCTTGGAGCACTTTGCCTGGCTTTTGTTAGCTGGCTTTTCTTGGGGCAGCCATGACTAAGGAGCTGAAATCATTCTTCCTTATCAGAGAATGGTTCTGGCCACTATAGCCTAGCAGACTGAAGCTTAGATGGCTTGGATGGTTCTGAGGAGATGAGTCCAGAAACAACAAGCCCAGTGATCACCATAAGACACCTCGTAGAGAGATGCCAGAACAGATCCAGTGAGAGTCACGTGCTAACATCACCAGGAGACCTTGGTGGTCCTGTAGCATTGGAGGTGTGAGTTGGTCCTCCACATGTATGTCCTGACCATACATGTTCCTTATATGTATGCCTCATGTGTGATCCCTATCTGTGCTCACTTTCCCTACTGACGGCATATGTGTTTGTGGGACAGTATGCTCTAGGTTTATTGGAGGAATGGTTTACTGCAAATTTGAGACTGAGAATGAGCAATTAAAACGGTAGAAGCAGAATTAGGGGATGGTGGTATCATGGTAACTAAAGGAATAAGGAGGAGAGGTGGAATGATTAATGGTGTCAAAGACATCATAGAGAATTAGCACTGAGAAAAAGCCCATTGATAATCTTTGAGAGTACATTTTCAGTAGACTGGTGGGGTCAGAAGTCTGTTTACAAGGGATCAAGAAGTGAGTGATGATGATGAGAAGGTGGAAGCATCAGATGTGGATGACTTTCTAGGAATTTGACAGTGAAAGGGGGGAGAGATATAAGACATCATCTTGAGAGATGGCTGGATCAAGTGAAGGTTTTTAAAATACGGTTTATACTTTAATAATTTCGTGATGTAAGGAGCCAAGGAGACAAAGAAAGACTGAAGATGAGAGACTGAGCAGGAATAATTGGCAGTGTAAACTACCAAAGGAAACCAGAGAGGGATGGGATCAAGGACACAAGTAAAGAGTAAACCTTAGTCTGAAAGAGAGCCATCTCTAACTCAGAGGATGGTTTAGGAAGAATGAAGCAAAAAGCAATGGGAAGACAAAAGAGTATAATCAGAGAATGTCAAAGTTCAGGATTGTGGAGGTGGAAGAGTTTGTAGTGATAGTGAGGTCTAAGGTATGATGACCTCTGTGGATAACTGAAGTAAAAGGAATATAGAAATTGTAAGAGTTGACAAGGTAAACAAATTGGGAGGTCAGGATGTTCAAAGGACATCAATATGAATTATGAAGTCCCCGAGGAAGAGGACAGTGGTTGGGTGTAGAAAAGAAGACTGTGAACTAGTTACTGAACAACTTGAGAAAGAACGAAAGAATGACCTGGGGAATGAGAGAAGATCATGACATCTGTATTTCTGCTGAAGTGGATGGAGTCAGCCTCAAAGGAAGAGAGTATATAGATTAACGGTCCAAGATGAAGGATCTAAAAGTGTCACTGGTGAAGAAGAAGTCTGCTGAACCTTTCTCCTAGGACAGGGTTTCTGAGTAGCATGAGAGGAGGATAAGGATGTGCCCAGGGGTGTGCTAGGGCCAGCTTGACTTAGCTCATAAGAGCCAATTGTTCAAAATTTTCAATGTTATTATTTTCATCTCAGAAATTAGCAACCCCACAAATCATGGTTTGATTTATTATTTTGTTGATTGTCTAGACTTGAAGTGATGGGGAAAATATTAATAATGCATATTAAACTTCAAAGTGTGTCTGTCATGTGTGCATCCTCTTCCCCTCACCCAAAGAACTAGCAATTAAACATTTACCAGTACACCCCTGGGTGTGCCCCCTTTGAGACTTTGGCAACTTTACTGACTGAAAGGGACAAATGTGAGACTTGTATGTGAAGAACACTGAGAAAGCAGCTTGCAGACACAATGCATTTACCCATGGCAAAGACTGCTCAACTTTTTTCTCAGCAGTTCATTTTCATATGAGCAACAGGAGAACTTCAGAGTTGATATGTGGGAAACTCTGAATCCCAGAATGGTTTTGTAACTATTAGATAAATAGATTTTGTCTGGTTATGGCTTAACCAGCAAAAATTAGGATTTAATAAATGTGCTAGTGAATCATTTTAAGTTAGAATGAGGTTTTTCACTGGGAAACCTCAGCCCTGAACCAGGGAGGGTTTGTGAAAGAGAAATAATACCTCCTTGAACTTCTAATTGCTGTCTAGAAGAATAGATTGGTGAGAAAGAAATGTAATATCCTCATGCACTGCCACCTGCTGCCTGGAAGGTAAAAACAAACAAACAAACAAAACCCCGAAAAAACAAACAAAAAAAAACCCCTTGGAGCCTAGTCAAGGGAAGAGAAATTGGGATGTCATTTGAAATCCTAGGCTCATGGTCTCTGCCCTTTCTGAGAGTGTTGTACTTCTCCAGCAGTGAATAGGTTTGGCCCAGCAGAAGAGCAGTCCATCCCTGCAGCCAAGGGACCTATCGCAAAAAAGGAGCAATCTTACCCCGCAGAAAAGTGGTCTGTCCCCAAAGCAGGAGAATGGTCAGCCTCAGCAATGGAGTTACCTAACTGACCAACAGACTACCAGTGGATCAACTTTTCAGTGGGAAAACCCAGGTTGGTATTGGATCCACTCATCTAACAGAAATGTCGTGCCAATTAATGAATTTTGTAAGGGTAGTACCAAGAAAAAAAAAGAACATCCAGTTGTAAAATTGTCCTGACTACCTGTGTTCCATAGATATGTGCCTCACTACCATAGAATGTTAAGTTGTTGCCCTCCCCTCCCCACTCCACAGACCCTCCACTGTATATGGGTGAGGAGATTATCCCAGGTTTTCGGAATGTCATATAATTCTTATTCTTGCTTTGCTTTTTCAGTTTTTTAAAAAGTTAATAGAATCTGCTGCTGATTTGTTAATGGCAAGGACACTGGTGGGGGCTCAGGAGCTAGTACATAGTAATAAGAGTGTAGCCTGCCTCTTTCCACACAGAGTTACCTCTAGAAATCTGAGAGTAGCTGCAAGCTGCCCCTCCTGGTGAAACCTAATTTGCTAACACATGTGTAAGTTGGGAATGAATGAGCCCAGACAGAGAGAGAAAGACACTGGGGTGAAGGCTGGGGAGGGACAAGAGGACCATACCATAGAATGATTAGCCAGCACAGAAGAAAGTGACAAAGTATGAGGTGTTTTCCAAAGAAAGCCAGGTTTCCACAAGTACTAGAAGATGGAAAGAGTGTGAAAGGAAATGAAAACGATGAAGGAGGGTTTGTTAAGGGTAAAGTGGAAGTGAGGGCAAAGAAGGATATGAACTCAGGAGGGAACGGCTGAGTTGGATAGGGATGAGGACATGGGGAGAGGCAGAGCAGAGGGAAGAGCTTGTTTCTCTTGCCTTGGCAGAAGGAGACCCGCAGGCTTCCTATGAGAGAGAAATCACTACCTCCTGAGGCAGCCCAATTCCATTTCTAGACAATTCTAATCATGAGGGAACTCATCCGTATCTCTCTTGAAGTCATACGGTTGATAAGTGTTGGCTTTTAAGCCTTGCGCTACCCACCTGGGAGCATAGGAAGCTGGAAGGGACCCCAGTTTCCTCGTCTCTAGGATGAAGATGTTAATATTTGTACTGCCTGCCTCATGGGGTTGATGTAGAGAAAATGCTTTGGAAACCTTTAAGCACTAGAGAAATGTGAATTATTATTAACGTCGGCCTCATCTGTTCCAAACCCCTCATGAAGAAAGTAAGGCTCAGAGAAGTGTAGTGACTTGCTTAAAACCACACTGTCAATTAAGTGTTAGAGCTGGGACTAAAATCCACTTCTACTTAAGGTCCCAGGTTGTTTTTTATTCCACAATGTCATGGTGCCTCTGATAAGTAGACCCATGGATGACGGGTAGGAAGGGAAGGTGAAAGGGGAAAACTTAACTTTTCCTTTCAAAATGAAAGAACTGATTCTGATTTTCACTCAGAATTTCCAAGAAACCTTTAGCCCAGGAGACCAAGCCAGTCATGAAAAATATTATGCTTCCCATCCCCCCCCGCCAAAGGATTCTGAGTTTTTTCTTTACTAAAAATTTACAGTCATCCTCAAAAGCCAAGTCCTGTTAAGAACTGCCTTTAGTCTCAAAATAATTTGGGGTCTTCCCTGTGGATGGATCGCAATGGGAATGGGGTTGGGAGAACTAAAAGAAGAAACTCTGGTTCCCTCCCCCCCAGCAAACTAAAAGGCTCTTTGGAGGGGAGGTTTTTGCTATTGGATAATTCTCTCCTGACCCTGGGCTCACCCCCCCTTTCAGAAGCAGCCCCCAGCCAATTCCCCTGCTTCATTTGGGAAGGAATTCCGTCAAGCCAGCCAACTTGCTTAAGATACCCCTGGGGATGGGTCATCCCCTGAGCCTTCAAAATGAGCTCCTCCAATTCTTTTCCGTTCATCTGGCCTGTCTGACTTACAGCCTAGAACAGCGGAAATTAGGTTGGGAATCTAGAAAACAGGGTTCTAGTTTCAGTTCTGTCACTAATTGGATTATAAATGTGAGTAAGTCATTCTTCTTCTCTGGATCCCAGTTTAATCTTGGATAAAATAAATGGGTTGGACTATAATTGATCTCTAAGGGTTATTCCAGATCCAATCTTGAATTGTTGCCTTATAGCTTGGAATGACCCCGACTCTACCTCTGCCTTTCCCCTGATTGATCACCAATCTCAGGCTAGATTCAGAGAATCTCAGAATTGGAAGGTACCTTAAAGGTCATGTAGTCTGCCTACCCACCTACCTACCCACCTGCTTACCTACCTACCTACCTACCTACCCACCTGCTTACCTACCTACCTACCCACCCACTCACCTACCCACCTACCCACCTACCTACCTCCTACCTACCTAGCTAACTAACTACTTAGAATTAGCATACAGCTCATTGTAAGTAAGAGTTGTTTCATTCTTTGTACTTGGATACCCAGCTCCTAACACAGTGCATGGCACCTAGTAGGCACTTAATAAATGCTTGTTGAATCACTGATTGGGAAGCCCTGTTAGGTTCTGTTTTGGTCTCAAGCAAACCAAAACAGGGGGATGATGTGAATAACAACGATATACCAATAGCTTACAGTTTTCTAAAGCATTAAGGCACAAAAATCACTTTCCTTCTGAAAGCCTTGTGAGCTAGAGTGGAATGATTATTACCTCCATCTTACAGAAATTGAAACAGGCTCATGGAGGGAATGTATCTCATCCATGGTCACATAGGTGGTGCAGACAGATCATGAACCCACGTTCCAGGGCTATTTCCATTATACTCTCACTGTCTTCCCTCCTGAATAGGATTAGAGTCTGAAAAACATAGAGGAGAGAGACTGGGGATTCTGGGAAATGTATAAATCCTGGTTGGATGAGTGATGAACACCTAGATTAATAGATATATGGATAGAAAAGAGGAATCTTATGACAGATGGCGTCTATTTTCTCTGTGAAGTAGGAGGCAAGGTCCTATGTAGAGACTGAAAAGATAAAGGGAAAAAATGACTATCTTTTCCCTTTGGGAAAAAATAGACACATGTATGGATTAGAAAGTGGATGATCTAACAATAAGATGGCTTCATGGCAAGTTATCTGAATAACAGTACTGGTCTTGCCAGCAGAAGACTTGGATTTAAATCTCATCTCTGACATGTAGAGTTCTGATCATGGACTTAATCTCCCTTAGTCTCACTTTCTCAATTTGTTAAAAAAATTGTTCTGAGGAAAGTGCTTTATAAACTTTAAAATGCTATAGAAATATGATTTATTTTATTGTAAATGTTTATATAATTGGACAGAATGATGGATGGGTGAGTGAGTACTTGGATTAATAGATGGATGTTTGTATGTATGTATGTATGTGGAAATGAATTTTAGATTAAAGGATGATGAAGGATAGATAATAATAACAACTAACATTTATGGAAAGCTTTAGGGTTTACAAAGGGCTTTGGGGTGCCCAGGGAGGACAAGCACCTCTGGCGTGAGGACCAACAAGCCCTTTTCAGGGCTGCTCATCCATCTTTGGTGTCCGCCTCTCACCCAATTCTCACCTGTAGCTCCAAGAAGCTGTAGCATGTGCAGCAGTCAGACCCCAGTAAAACTGTCTCGGTAGATGGCTGAGGGTAATTGACAGGCTTCAGACCTCTTGGTGAGTTAGGGGGATGTCTGCTCCAAGCAGGTGAAGACTTTCCTCATTGGAGTGGGTAGATGAGAACAATTTGTTCCAATGGCCGGGAAGGCAGCTGCAGCAGGCGCTGTGGAGCACTTAGAGCTTGGTCACACATTGAGGATACCAAGATCATTCATTACATTCTGGGCCATTTCTAGTCATCTTGACTTTTGTCCTGCCACTGGACTTTGATGACTCTGGAAGAGAGAGCAAGGCTGACAACTTAGCACTACTCTGCCTCATTTATATCCAATTCACACGAAAGTTAAGACTCAAGACAATCGCCCGTAATGTCACTGGTCCTCTTCAAAAAACAACAACAGCAGCAAAGTGCTTTACACATAGCATATCATTTTATCCTTAAAACAAGCTTGGGAGGTAAGGTGCTGTTTTGATCCCCATTTTTGTTGTTCAGTCATTTTTCAGTTGTCACAGACTTTTTGTGTCCCCATTTAGGGTTTTCTTGGCAAAGATACCGGAGTGGTTTGTCATTTCCTTTTCCAGATATTTTACAGATGAGGAAACTTCAGTGGATAGGGGTTAAGTGAGTTGCTCATAGTCTGAATTCTGGTCTTTCTGACTCCAGGTCCAATGCTGTCTCCATTGGGCCACCTAGCTAAGGGCCTTTGGGCAATGGCCATGCTTGGGACAGGGACAGGAGGAAGATTAGGGAGAGGATTTGGTGATTTGGTGCCACAAAGGACTTCTCAGTCTTCAGAGAGAAGCCAATCTATCTTCCATAGGAATTAAAAATGTGCCCTGTATCTCACCCATCATCTTCTTGGACCAATTGGGCTCGTCTTGCAGCTTTGTGGAACATATTCCTGTTGGATGAGACCAGAATGGTCTTGTGTTGTGGTGGAGAAGGCTTAGCCAGCAAGGCATGAGGTCTCCCATTGTCAGGAGGCAGGAGAGGACAGAATGAAGGCAGGAACAAGGTGGAATAGAGGGAAAGGAAAAACAACAGGAAATGGAAGTGGAGGAGAAGGAAGAAGAAAGGGAAAACAAGGAGGAAAAAAGCATCACTGACTTTAAATTGGAAGAGACCTCAGAGACCACCTGGTCCAGCCCCATCATTTTCTAGATAGAGAAGCCCAGCAAGGTTAAGTAACATGCTTGAGGTCAAACAGGCATCAAATGTCAGAGGTGGGATATGAATACAGGTCCTCTGACTCTATCATGAGAAGAAACAAGAGGAAGAGGAGGAAGAACAGAGAGAGGAAAAGGAGAAGTGGAGGAACTGTGATTCTGGAGTCATTTGACTTGTCATTGACCCCTTGTATTATTGGGACAAATCCTTTCTCTTCTGACTTTCAGTTTCTTCCTCTATAAAATGAGGGGGTTGAATGAAATGATCTCTGAGGGAGCCTTTGATCTGACAATCCCTGGGTCCATGAGAGATTTTGCTGGGATGGTTTTCCCATCTCCTGTAAGAAGCCTTCCTGATCACCCTTACTGCTAATGTCATCCTGCTGTTGATTATTTTCAATGTATCCTTTCTATATCTTGTCTGTTTATAGTTTGTATGTTGTCCCCTGCATTAGACTATGAGCTCCTTGAGGGCAGGGGCTGTTTTTTTTTTTTTTTTGCCTTTCTTTGTATCTCTAGTGCTTAACATGGTGCCTAGCACACAGTAGGTGCTGAATAAATGCTTGTTGCCTTGAGTCTAGTATACTTAATTCCTTTCCTCATGGGCAGAATGACTATTCAGTCCAGAGAAGAGTCAGCTTAGGGGTCATACACACCTGAATGGCTATTATGAGTCAGACGAAGCACACTTTTTTTTTTGCATCTCCCCAGAGGCACAACTAGAAGCCAATAAAAGTTGCTGAGAGGTAGACTTTATCATAATAGAAGGAAGAATTTCCTCCCTCTCAGAGTTCTAGTAATGGAATGATAATACATTCCCTGTTATGGCAGGTCTTCAAGGGTAGTCCAGAAGACTTTGACAGGGATGCTGTAGACAAGATACTTGTTCATGTGTATGTTGGACCAGCTCACCTCTGAGTTTCTTTCCGTCTCTGAGATTCTGGGCTTCTAAGATTCTGATCCCAACAGGTCTTAGGCTCCTCCTCAGAGAGAAATTACAATGATTTGAAGCTACAAACATTCTTAAAGGGTCAGTGGCCTAATCTTTTTTTTTTTGTCCAGCCCACAATTGCTTTTTAACTTTAAAAGGATATACACAAACTAGCAATTTTTTTAATCTCTCAGATGGCCCACAAGGACTTCTGTGTGGTTGTATGAAAATTTCATCATCTTACTTAGAACTGTTCCATCCTTATCTTAGAAGCAACATGGTGCCCTAGAATGAGCATCCATCTGGGAATCAGACAACCTTTGTTCAAGGCCTGACTCTGACTTTGCTAGTTGCATAATTTATCTATGTGATCGATCACTTTCCTTCTCTAAATTTTGGGTTTGGGGGTGTTTTGGGGGATCTGAATCTATGATTTCATCTGTAAGGAAAATTCCTAGCGTGGGAACTCCTCCCACTGATGTAGTCAACAATTGTTTGTAATTTATCATCTTAGAAAGTTGTTTAGGACAGTGAGAGGCTTTTGAGTGACTTGCCCAGGGTCAAACTGCTAGTAAGATAATTGAGATAATAATCGTGAAGCACTTAGCATAGTGCCTAGTGCATAGTAAACACTCTATAAATATTAGCTATTATTAGCTGTTATTATTAAGTGTTAGAGATAAGACTTGAACCCAGGTCTTCCTGACTCCAAGATGAACCCTTTATCCACTATGCCATGCTGCCTCTCTGGGCCTCAGTTTTCCCATCTATAAAATGGGGGCATTTTGGTAGTACAGTGGATAGATTGCTGGGCCTGGAGTCAGAAAAGCTCATCTTCCTGAGTTCAAATATGGCCTCAGATACTTACTAGCTGTGTGACCCTAGGCAAGTTATTTAATCCTGTTTGTCTCAGTTTCCTGATCTGTAAAATGAGCTGGAGAAGGAAATGGCAAACCACTCCACTGTCTTTGCCAAGAAAAGCCCAAATGGGATCAAGAAGAGTTAGAAATGACTGAAAAGGTCCAACTGAATAAAAAATGGGAGGGTTGGACCAGATGACCTCTATGGTGCTTTTTCTAAGTCTATGATGCTACTGTGATCATCCCCTGTACAATGGGAAATGAAAACACTGGAAATAAAAACTGCACATCCCCTGGTGCCCAGCCTTGCACTGGGCTTTCATGTGACTTTTAATTATATTATTTTCCCCATTTCTTCCCTTCAAGTGGTAGAAGAGAAAGCATTCTGGATATGGAGTTTGAATCCCAGAGCTACTACTTACTACTCCTGTGATGCTGGGGAAATCCATCCCCTTTTTTGGGCCTCAGTTTCCTTTTCTATAAAATGAAAGGGAGTTGAATTCAATGTTTCAAATGCCCCTTCCATCTCTAAATCCATGGTCCTTTGATTTTCTTTCCTGGACTTCATTAGAGAAAGAGACAGAGATTAGTCTGGACTGCTCTGGAGTGGGGGTAGGGTGGGGTGGAGTTCTGTCTGCTCAGAGAAATTCTGTCAGGGAAAGCCTAAACCTGGAAGGTTTGTCACCGTCAGGTGTTTTTCTGGGGCATATGCAGCATCCTCCCCCTTTAAAGTAATTGGTTTATACCCTGTGGGTTTGGGGAAGTGGGAGACATAAAAGAAAAAGATTTTAAATCACCCACAGAACTACTATTCAGACACAGATCTCTCGACTCTTTCCATGACACTCAGTGTTCACCCTCCATCAACACAGCTCCCACACACTCTGTGTATATGATCTCCATGAGTAGTTATGGCCAGAAAAAAAAAATCATCCTTTTCTGGCTGACCCTATGTAGCTTACACCTCCTTAGCTTCCTTCAATCTTAGCTCAAATGCCATCTCCTACAGGAGACCTGTCCTGATCTCCCCAGGTACTAATGCTGAAATTATCGTGTATAGATTTTCTATTTCCTTATCTGTGTACCTGTTATTTCCCCTAATAGAATGCAAGCTTCCTGAAGGCAGAAACTATGTCGATTTTGTTTGTTTGTTTGTGTGTGTGTATGTGTGCGTATTTATGTCCCCAGAACCCAGCACAGTGCCTAGCAATAGTTGGCGCTTAATAAATGTTTTTTGGATGAATGAATGAAAAGCTGGCTCTTGGCCTACCCATCTAGCCAGACCCGACAAGTTGTAAACATAGCCCCCCATTACTCAGGCTCTGAAAATGCTTTTAGCCACCCCCTGCTCCGGCGACATGGAAACTGTGATGGCTCCAAACTCAAGGCCTTTTATGGGCCTCAGAGAGCCCACAGCCCCATAAAATCACTTCAGACACTTTATGAGCCGCCGCCACCTTCCCGGATATACTCTCACATGGGGAAAAATGCTTAGCTACTCACTGGTGCTTCCAGTCGATGAAAGGGTGTCCATGCTCCTCAAACGCCTGCATTAGGGGTCCATCCCCCTCCCAGATAGGTAAACTATCACTGCCTGTAAGCACTGTCCAGCCTAGGATCAGTTAAAAGAGCCTGGAGGGAAGAGAGAAGTCTTCCATCCATTAGAAATTATTTTTCTCTATCCAAATCCTTGCCAGAGGAGTAACTTTCCCTTTAAGGCTTGGATTCTGAGTTCCTAGGTTTGAGTCTCACTTGGACTCCCACCTTGGAAGCTTCCCCAGAGGTAGGAAAGTACAATGGAAAGAGTAATGGCTTTGGGGCTGAAAGACCTAGGGCCATATCCTAGCTCTGCTCTGTCCTCATGGTGTATCTTTCCCTCTTTCCCTTCCTGAGCCTCATTTTGCTCATCTGTAAAATGAGGGGATTAGACACGCAATCAATCAACACCTTCCGTGTGCAAACCACTAGGGATACAAAGAGGTTCTTTTGAGCTTTATAATTCTATGTGCCTCCAACTAAAATGATTTCTCCCTCCTCAAATTTTCCTAGAGCGATTTTGGCTGCCCCCCCTTCCATCTCTCCATTGCCCCAAAACTTTCTACTTTATGTCTTACTTATTGATGCAGATGTTGTATTTCTTCCCTGCCCCCAAGAGATTATAACCTCTTTGAGGGCAGTTACTATGTCATTAAAAATTTGTATATTCCTAACTGCCATGACTTCCAGTGTGACCTTTGATAAGTCCCTTACCCTTTAAAAATCAAGGGCCGAATGACATGTTTTCTAAGGTCCCTTCCAACTCTCGATTCTCATTCTATGGCTTCTGATGTCTCTTCCGACTCTGAGAGTCTGGGATCCTGTGAGATCCCAAATGGGGTCGTGAATTCCCAGCTAGAGACAAAGATTTTGTAGTCACCATGCAATCTGGTCCAATCCAATCTGACAAGAATTTATTAAGCCTCCATGTAATAATTTGTCTTTTGATGTAATAATATGTAATAACAATAATAATAATATATGTATATAACATATACTATATATACATATATAACAATGTATACGTAATAGTGTAATAATAGGTAATATATAATGTAATATTGTATTTTATAATAATATGTAATACTATGTAATAATAATATAGCATTTACATAGCACTTTAAGATTTGCAAAGTACATATTCTCCTAACGACTGTGGAGGTAGATACTATCAACCCATTTTATAGGTAAGAAAACTGAGGCAAAGAGAGGTCAAGTAATTCCCCAGGGTCACATAGGCACTAAGTGTTTGAAACAACATTTGAACTCATTTCTTCCTGCCTTCAAGTCCAACCCTCTATCCATTGGGCCACCTAGCTGCCTCATATTAGTGTTTAAGACAGGATTTCAATTCAGGAATTCCTGACTCCAAATCTAGTGCTCTATCCATTAAACCAGTCAGCTGCCTCAGGTGCAATGTATGATTCTAAGAGCTGGGGATAAGAAGACAAAAACAATAGCTCCTGTCCTCAGAATGTTTACATCCTACTGAGGAGGGTATAGAATATTCATAGATATGTTTATCAATTGAATCAGTGAATTAAGGACATAAATTTTTGGACATGAATGAGGGTTCCTTTGGCCTCGTTTGGGGCAGCTAGGTGATACAGTGGATGGAGCACTGGGTATAGAGTCAGAAAGACCTGAGTTCAAATCTGGTCTCAGACACGTGTTAGCTGTGTGACCCTGGGCAAGTCACTTTACCCTGTTTTTCCCATTTTCTTCATCTATAAAATGAGCTGGAGAAGGAAATAGCAAACCACTCTAGTATCTTTGCCAAGAAAACTCCAAATGGGGTCACAAAGAGTTGGACATGACAAAAATGACTGAACAACAACTTGGCCTAACTAAGGTTTCTTGTCTGCTTCCCCCCTCCCATTTGGCTAAAAGAGGAAAACCGGCTCCAGGAAGATGGGGAGCTGGCAATCAGGGTCTGTATCAAGGCTGGCCTGTGGAGGCCCTTTCTATGCCAGCCTAGGGACAGAGAAGCCAGTGATGATTCTGGGGCTTAGTTCCTATGGCTTTTCTATGTATAAGTGCATAATAATAAGAAACAAAAATGATAATAAAAACAATATTTTGCTTTTATGATTACAAAAGGCTTTCCTATCTATTATCTTATGTGATGCTACAATAGACAGATCAACTTTTATCCTTATTTTATCAATGATGAAACTGAGGCCCAAGTAAGAGAAGTGGCTTGACGCAGATCTCATAGCTAGTCAGGACTTGAACTCAGGGCTCCTGACTCCCAAACCTTTGGGGACCAGGGCAACATTCCCTGCATGGCCTCCTCCATGCTGGCTTTCTATGGATCATTATGACATGAACCGGGTCCTTTGTTCTTGAAGTCCATTCCAGGGAGGGACAAACTCTGCAAGATTCTACCATCCTAGAAAGACAATGAGTATAATAGTGGCAAGAGACTACGTCAGCAAAATGACTAACACGGAAGGGTTTTACATGATTGCACATGTATAACCTGTATCAGACTGCTTACCATCTCAGGGATAGAATTGGAACTCAGAACTTAAAAAAAACCCTAATGTTAAAATTGTTCTTACATGTAATTGGGGGAAGAATAAAATATTATTGAGAGAAAGAGAGAGGAGAGAGAGAGAGAGAGAGAGAGGGAGAGAGAGAGAGAGAGAGAGAGAGAGAGAGAGAGAGAGAGAGAGAAGCAGACAGGCAGAGAATTCAGTGCATAGAGTTTTATCACCAGTAGGCTGGCCACCAGTTGATGATTTTATTTGTCCGTGACAACTCATGAAATAAAGAAAAATGCAAAATTTTCCTAAGTCCTTTATGGCCTCTTCTTTGAGGATGATAGTAGAATGATGGGGAAAAAGAACAGAGGATATAAAAAAAACTCAACTATTGTCTCTAAATAGGAGGAACTAAATCACATTCATCTGGATGTCCTTGCTATAAAATAAATCATAATACTAAAGCAAACTTTTTGCTAAATGGAAGTGTACTTGGCAGGTTAGTTGAATAGTCACTTATTCAAAACAGCCTCTCTAGTGACCAGTGAGTAGACATAGTACTGGAGGAACTGAATCATATCAATCTGGATATCCTTGCTACAAAAGAAATCATAATACTAAAGGAAATTGCAACTAAATGGAAGTATGCCTGGAAGGTTCTCCTTGGAGAAGCAAATAAAAGGAGTTGGCGGAGTTGATTTTATCATGAGTCCTTGTATTGTAGTGCTTATAATGAGTATTTATTTTTTTAAAAGGCCCCTGTGAATATAACTACAGTTATGTAAGCTTATTGCAGTAGGGATCATTTCATTCTTTTCAGCTGTATCCCTAGCACCTTGTGCTGTACCTGGCACATAATAGTTGCTTAATAAATACTTGTTGATTGGTTGAGTTAACATCCATTTTAGAGGATAAGTAGAGATATCATATGAGAACTTGGTAAGATTCTCCCAGTTAAATCAACAACTATTTTTAATATCCAGTGCAAAGATGGACACGGGACATGGTGACAGATACGTTGGTAAACATAATTCAAGTGTAAGAAATAAGAGCAACCAAAGACATGAAGATTATTCAGGAGCCTCACACGTGTATATCATGAATACTCTCTTTGAAAAGGAAATTGGGAGGCACTGGATATGGCACAAACCAAATAACATAAAAAAGAAACTCATTATAGTTTAATAGATGGGAAACAATTGGTAACAGATGTGTAAGTCATTTCTGAATTGTCTGTCTCCACGCTACTATGGACCATCGATCTGTTATAGAAAAGAGAAAAATCAATGCCAAATTAGAAAAAAAGAGATGAAATTGAGGCAACTTCATCCTGACTTAGTTAATCTAGCTATTGATGCTGAGAAATGAGAAAAGGCTAAAAGGCCAGATATTGACACAGACTATCACCATTTCCTAAGGAAGTTTAATCTCTGTAAATCAATCACCACAATAAGGAGACTGAAAGAGCTTAGAAACTGTCTGAGCCAGGAAACATTGATGTCCTTGCCAAATAGGGAGGCATGGCAGCCAAGAGCAACACCAGTTCATAATATAAATTCATTTGTAAGATCTTACAAAGGAGGATGCTGGAAGATTATAAGTAGCATCACCTCATAAAACAGCAAGAAGCCACAGAGGAATTAAATTGACAGAAAATTTGGTAAAAATTGCAACAAAGTCAAATCATGCTGAGGATGTGTAAGGGTGACATTGAAAGGAGAACAACAGATTCAAAATAGAAAACACTTATAAATGGTTCTACAATATTGCTTCAACAATGGGGGAGTCCACTGCTTGTGGATTCTAACATGGCAGTCCCCAATCTGTTATGTGAAGAAGTGGGAATGATGCTAAAGAAAACAAGGTGGGAAGAGAGCTGGACCAGATCAAGAATACACAGAGGAGGTCTATACTGGAGGTTTTATATAGTTTTGAGGGTGCTTAGGGATTGATTCTAAAGATCTGAAAAGGGAAGACTATGAAAGGCTTGAGGAAAAAATCTCAGACCTTGTTACTACCCAAAAATGAGCGCCAAGAAAATATCAATAGCTACAGACACATATGCCTAGTTTCACACCCCTTCAAAATTTTTTGTAAATAACCTATATGTCTATTGAGAGCGTCTTTATAAAGGGAACAGTGGGATCTTCATAGTTCAATTCAACCCTATAAATATTCATTAATAATAATGAAGGAAAGTTTCATTTATCCAACACTGTCATGGAATGAACTGTTTATTTATTCATTCAATTAACATTTGCTTAGTGTTTACTATACAGGGTGTTGTGCTGGCTGCTTATTGAGGGGCAGAATTCAGTAAGACCCTGACTTCATGAGGCTCATAGTCTAGTGAGAAAGTAAGATAAGGCCACTGACTCTATAAGAGTTAATTCAACAAACGTTTATTAAGTACCTACTGGGTACAAGACACCAAATCAGATGCTGGATAGACAAAGACAAAAATAATGTATCTATCAGAGAGACAATGTGAAATATACAAGATATGGAAGGGTGGTGGTGGTGGTGAGGAGTAGGTATTGGACCTGTGATTTCACTAGTATTGAGAACTCCTAAAGGAGGAAATACCCTCTACCAATGAAGGTTGACTCCTTCTTTGTAACTTCTGGTCGTAAAGACTTTCCCAGAGCACCGAGAGATAAACTGTCTTTCCCAAGGTCACTTAGCTAGTATGTGTCAGAGGTGGGAAATGAATCCAGGTCTTCCTGGTTCCGAGATTGGTGCCTCTTCTATAAGATACATACAAAATAACTACAAATTTTTGGGGAGAGGGGTCACTAGCTTCTGGGGAAAGAGGTTGAGAAAAGGCCTCGTGTAGAAGATGGCAGGTGAGCATAGCCTTTAAGGGAACTAGGGAATCCTCAGATGTAGAAATAAGGAGGCAGAGCATTCCAAGAATGGGGACAGCCTGTGTGAAATCACGGAGACTGGAGACAGTGTCATGTGGGAGGAACAGCCAGGTCAGTTGGGTTAAACTGTAAAGTGAGTGAGAGAAGTAATATACAATAAACTAAGAAAAGTAGGTTGGAGCCAGGTTATGAAGGGCTTTAAATGCCAGACAGAGGAATCTATACTTGACTCTGGAGGTAATGGAGAACCCTGAAATGTGTTGAGTAGGAGAGTGTCGAGATCAAAGCCTGCTTTAGGAAAATGACTTTGGCTGACGTGCGGAGGGCAGATCGAAGAAACTTGAGACGAGGAGACTTATTAAGAAGCTATTTGTACTAGACTAAGGAAGAGGTGACGGAGTCTCAAATTATGCTGGTGGATGTGAGAATAGAGAGAGGGAACAGATGAGAGAGATGTGGAGGAAGAATCGACAAGACTTGGAAACTGATTGTGTATGTGGAGAGAAGGAGCGTGAGGAGTCAACAGTGTCGGATCAATGAAATTTTCCTTCTTCATTATTATTAATGAATATTTGTTGAATTGAATTGAACGATGAAGGTCCCAGCATGGAAATATAACATCTCCCTCAACAAAATTAGGAAAATTTAGAAGAAAGGTGGGTCTAGGGGTATAGGAAAGGGAGAGATAATGAATTATGTTTTGAACATGTTGAGCTTAATAATATACCAAGATGTCCAATAGGCAGTTGGTGATGTAGATAGAGCTGTAGCTCAGGAAGGAGATTGTGACTTGAGTCATTTGCATAGGGATAATAATTGAAACCATGGAGGCTAATGGGGTCACAAAGTGAGAAAAGAAGAAGAGAGGAGAGGAGAAAGCCTAGGATAGACTTTAAGGGTGTGCCCACATTTAACAAGGGCAGCTAGGTGGCACAGTGGATAGAATATTGGGCTTGGAATCAGAAAGATGCATTTTTTTTAGTTCAGATCCAGCCTCAGACACTAGCTGTGGTACCCTGGGCAAGTCACTCAACTTTGCCTCAGTTTCCCTCATCTGTAAAATGAGCTGCAGAAGGAAATGGCAAACCACTCCAGTATCTTTGCCAAGAAAACTCCAAATGGGGTCATGAAGAGTCGGACACGACTGGACAACAACAACATATTTAGCAGGCAGAAAAATGATGATCCAGCAAAAGAGTCTGAGAAAGAATGATCAGACATGTCGTAGTAGAAGAAGTAAGAGAGAACACTGTGACAGGAGCCAGGGAAGGAGAGGGTGTCCAGGAAGGGAAGAAAATCAACCGTGTAAATTTAAATGGGAAATTTGAAAGAAGAAATAGCAACAAAATTCATCTGGAAGAACAAATAGTCAAGAATATCAAAGGAAATAATGAAGAAAATTGAAGGAAGGAGGTTTAGCAGTACCAGATCTCAAACCATATTATAAGGCAGTAATTATCAAAACTATCTGGTACTGACTGAGAAACAGAAAGGCAGATCGATGGAATAGAGTAGACATACAATTTACAATAGCAAATATAACAACCTTGTATTTGACAAGTATAGGGATTTGAGATTTTTGAGATAAGAATTCATTATTTGGTAAAAAAAAAAAATTGTTGGAAAACTGGAAAGCAGTATGGCAGAAACTGGGCATAGACCAAAATCTTACACCATTTACCAATATAAGGTCAAAATGGATACATGACATAGTTATAAAGAGAGATATTACAAGAAAATGAGAACATGAAACATGTTACTTATCAGACTTATGGATAGATGAACAATTTATGAATAAACAAGAGATAGAGAGCAAAGTTAGATGTAAAATAGATGATTTCAATTACATTAAATTAAAAAGGTTTTGCACAAATAAAACAAATGTTGCCAAGATCAAAAGGAAAGCAGAAAATTGGGGGGGGGGAGAGGAATTTATAGACAGTTTCTCAAATAAAGGTCTCTTATCTCAAATGTATAAAGAACTTTGTAATATCTATAAGAATATGAGTCATGCCCCAAATGATAAATGGTCAATGGATATGAACAGGCAGTTTCCTGATGAAGAAATCAAACAATTCATAGTCATATGAAAATATGCTCTAAATCATTATTAGTTAGAGAAATGCAAATTAAAACAACTTTGAGATATCATTTTATACCTACCAGATTGGCTAAAATGATTGAAGGGGAAATGTTGTTAGGGATGTGGAAAAATTGGGATACTAATTCATTCTTGGAGGAATTGTGAACTGATACAACCATTTATTTTGGAGAGCAATCTGGAATTATGCCTATGCCTTTTGATCTAGCAATACCACTAATAGGTCTATTTCCAAAGATGATTAGGGAAAAAGGAAAAGAACATACATGTACTAAAATTTTTATAGCGGTTCTCTTTGTGGTGGCAAAGAACTTGAAATTTCAGGGATGCCCATCACTTGAGGGATGACTGAACAAGTTGTAGTATATGATTGTGATGGAATACTACTATGCTGTAAGAAATGATTACCTCAATGATCTTAGAAAAACATGGAAAGATTTACATGAAATAATGAAGAGCCAAATGAGCAGAAACAAGAGAATGTTGTATACAGTAACAGCAATGTTATTTTAAGAATTACTTTGAGCAAATAAGTTATCTTAACTATTATAACTATACAAATTAACTACATCAGAGAAAGAACTGATAAATAGAAGTATGTATAGAATAATTTTACGTATGTGTGTGTATGTCTAATGGTGGCCATCTCTAAAGTAGGGTGGAGGAAAGGAAGAAGAAAAAGGGAAAAAAAGAAACTTACCTGTTAACTTTGTTGTATATTTAAAAGGAATAGCAAGTTTTATATAGTAGATTTACAGCTTCATCTTCAATCATGTTTTTTATTATACTATGTTATGGAAATGATTTTTTTATTCCGTAAATTAAAAATAAAATAAAATTTAAAAAAGAATTTAAATGGGAAAAAATTACATCACTTCAAAATAACTAATTTCTATTGTAATCCTACATATTTTATTTTATGCATTTAAAACCATCGTTATGAGAAGCAGTCCATAGGATTCACTGGACTACAAAAGGAGCCCGTGACACAAAGGAGGTTTACAAACTTCTGTTGTGTAAGGAGGAGAGTAAGGCTAGAACAGGGGAGATGGACTGAAGGAACAGGAAGGGAATAGAGGAGCATGATGAAGACAAGAAATAGGCTTAAAGTGACTGAGGGAAAGATGCAAGAATGGGAGGTTGTGATAGGAGATGGCAATTTTGGAATTCTGCTTCATAGCAGTAGAAGTTAGGGTTGGTGGTGAGAGGCAACAGGCAGGAAGTGACCTGTGAAGGGTCTTCTAATTCTTATAGTCCAATACACTAAGATTTTGTGATTCTAAGACTCTCTAATTCTACAGTTCTGGGATTCTGTACTCCTTACTTAATCCAAGATTATGAGGTCCTATGATCTTATGATTCTAAGATTCCATGGTCCTAAAATTCTCTGTTAGATTCTGTGATTCTAAGACTATATTCAGGGCAACCCAACAAAATATTGTTTAAGATCCTACTGTGTGCTAAATGCTGCTTTGGGGATACATAGACAAAACCTATTTTAAAGTCCTTGTCCTCAGGGAGCTTACCTTCTACTTGGAGAATACAACATATAGGCCAATAAGTAAATAAATTTGAGGCAGACAGTACTAACAACTAGGAGAATCAGAAAGGCTTCCTGAAAGAAGTGGTCCCTGGAATAATGCTAGGGGTCCTAAGAGGAGAGAAGAAAGAGAGAGGTTATTTATATCATCAAACTATTATAAATGTACCTTCCTCCTACTCCACTTTACTGAATATCTATACGTGTTCTTGAAACAGATCTGCAAAGTACATTTTGGAATACCAAATCCCATTTCCCTTTGGTTTTCATTACTGGAGTTGTATTTCTCTGCAAAAAAAAATTGGTCTGGGCAAGATGTATTAAAAGCATGCTTAAGAATGTGGCAAGTCCTTTAAAAATTCCATAAAGGCATCCCCATCTGCTTTAGCTACTACTCTTTGAGGAAATTCGCAGAATCACAGAATTGCCAAGTTGGAAGGGTCTTTCCTTCCTCAGCCACCGTCTAATCCAGCCCACACCTGGAAAAGAGTCATCTCTGCAACTTACTTGATAAGTGGCCACCATTCAACTTCTGCCTAAAGATTTCTAATGAAGGGAAAACCAGCACCTCCTGAGGGCCATCGAAAGAGAAAAGGATTACTTTCTAATAAAACAGTAATGGTCAAAGAAAGCTTTGAAATAGGACAAGGTGACTAGAGCTGTTTTTCTGTTTAGCTCAGTAGTTTAAAACTCACAGGAGGCTTGAAGGCATCTTTTTTTGGAAGACCAGCCTTTTTATTTTCCTCCGACGCTTTCAGGGGTCTTGAAGGGCAGATGGATCCTTACATGGGCTTTGGAGAGGGTCTGGGGGCTTCACCCAAGGGTCTGAAGTGGGATGGAGGAATCTGGTGTTTTTGTGCCTTCTGGGTTCGATTACTCACCACCTTGCTGTGCATCTCCTATAATTTCACATACATCTTGGGCAGCACACAGGAGTCCAAGATGCTGGCTTTGGAGCTATCGCTAATGACTGCAGCTTCCATGATGCCGTGCATAATGAACTTGGTGGTTTTGTCCTTTGGTCGAATAATAGGTGCGGCTGGTGCTAAATCTGGGCTGCACCCAGGCTGAAGTCCCCTCTTCTTGGTCATCCTGGTCATTCAGGAGCTGAAAGAGCAGTTTGGTGGTATTTTATTGACTCAGTGATTTACATTAAAAATTCCCTTCATGGCTATAGAATCAGTATGCTACAGCTGAAGATTTCTCCTCATCCAAAGCCCTTCCTCTTTGTTCTTCAGACAGTTTTCTAGCACTTGTGGAAAGTGATACACTTCAGAAACAAGCAAATTATCTGGGCTGAAAGCAAAGGCCTTGAAGATACAACAGTTACTGAACCAGTGGCGAATGCTTTGACTTCTGTGAGATTTCAACCCCTGAATAGCCATTCAATCAATCTTTTGGATATTCTCTACCCATTTTCCTCAGTTGAAGATTCTACAATAAGGATTGAACACATGGACACCCTTGTAGCTCTCTTGGCTTTTTTTTTATTTTGTACAATTCTATATTTTTATAATTTTTGGTGACTTGCCCAAAGTCATACATACCTGGGGAGCAGTGGGCTTTGTGGTAAATAAACAGGACCTGAGAGAGGAGCCAGGCCCACCTTCTCAAGAGGCAAAGAAGGGTTTAGTGTTAATGATTTACGACAGAGTGGGCATGGATAATTCCCAAGGCACTCTTTTACGGACAGTGTTCCTGCTTTGGAGTCTAAATGGGGAGAGAACATAGTAGCAAAACCACAGTGGGCATTGAACCACCCCATCCTCCTCTTTCTTCCTCCCTCCCCGAGACTGGGTCACCCATGCAAGGCATAGTTCCCATATTCTGGATCTCCTCACCTCTCAGTGGTTCCATGGGAAACATTTGTTTCCCTTCAGGGCCAAAGTTTCTGCCCCTTTTGAAAGGGAGGGGCAGCTGGAGGATGGTGGATGCATGGAATGAGGGTGGGGTGACCACCATCACCAGATGCTAGTTTATTACCATGCAGAGCACACTGAATTGTTTCTCTGGGCAGTGGAATAGCTTGACTGGGGTGAAGGCATGAAGGTGGTGAAAGTACTTCCTTCATTTCCAGGATCAACTGGTTCTTGTTGTTGTTCTGGTAGTGGTCTTCTTCATTATTATTAAGAACTCTTGTTTATATAGCAGATAGTGCTAAGAATTCTCAGATCTATATGTCCAGCCCTAACTTCTATCCTGAGTTCCATTCTCACATTACCAACTGCCTTTTGGATGTGCCAAACTGGATGTCCTATAAAATCTCAAACCCAGTGAGTCCCAAATAGAATTCGTCATTGTTCCCTCCAAACCCTTGCCTCAACTCAACTTTTCACTTTCGGTCAAGGGTGCCACCATCCTCTCTATCACTCAGAATCACAACCTTCTTTGACTTCTCACCACATGTTCAATCTACAGTCAAATTTTGTCTCTTCTATCCTCATCCATCTTTTATATATGTCACTTTCTCTCCACTGGCACAGCCGTCAGCCTGCACCAGGTGCAGGCCCTCATCACTTCTTGCCTTGACAATTCTAGTTGGTCTTCTTACCTTGTTTCTCCCCCAACCCCAACTCCAATCCACTCAGCTGCCAAAGTGATTTTCCTAAATTATGTCTGACCATATTACCCCCTCACCCAATATCTCCAGTGACTCTGTCTCTATTACTTCCAAGATCAAATATAAAGTCCTCTGCTTTGCATTTAAAGCATCTTACAATCTGGCCCCTTCATGTCCTTTCCAGTATTTTTACACTCTGCCCCCCCCACATGCTCTACGATCCAGTTAACCTGGTCTTTTTGTGTTCCTTAGCAATGACCCTCCATCTCCAATCTCCATAGTTTTTCTTTTTTCTTTTTAAAAATAAGTTTTTATTTATGTCTTCTTTTTTACATATCATACTCATCCCAAGTATCCAATCCAATCCAATCTAATAAACCCAATAAACATTTATTATGCACTTACTATATGCCAGGCACTGTGCTAAGTGTTGAGGATACAATTAACAAAAGACAATCCCTGCCCTCAAGGAGCTTACAGTCTAATGGGAGGAAATAACACAAAAAGGAGGCAGGAAGAGGCCTCTACCAAGGAGTATCTTGTTCTGTGGAGTTGAAAAAAACCAAACAGAGCAGCAGATAGAGTAGAATGATCTGGAAGTCCAGTTTCTGCCCTCTATAAAAGAAGACATTTGGAAGAGTTTGGTACTCTACCCTCTAGCCTGCCAATCAGAGGGAAATGGAGGCTGAGGGAAGTAAAGCAACCCTTTAACTCCTCTTGGAGAGCCATCCTATATAACAAATAGTATTTTTTTTCTTTTTGGCTAGGCAGTGGGGTTAAATGACTTGCCCAGGGTCACACAGCTAGTAAGTGTTAAGTGTCTGAGGCCGGATTTGAACTCAGTTCCTCCTGAATCCAGGGCTGGTGCTCTATCCACTGTGCCACCTAGATGCCCCAACAAATAGTATTTTTAAAGATGAAAAAGAAGAAGAAAAATCAACACAAAGTCTAAAAACATGTGCAGTGAGTAACACCTCCCACCTCCATGAAGGTGTGGTTTGGAGGTGTCCTCTCCCATGTCTTTATTCGAGTTCTGTTTGAGCTTTATAATTTGGTTACATTCACTTTTGAATTTTTAGTATGTGTTTCCCCCCATTTACATTGCTACAGTTATCGTGAAGATTGTTACTTGGCTCTACTGACTTCCCTCTGCATCAGTTCATGTAGATCTTTCCATGCTTCTCTGTATTCATCACATTCATTTCTAACAGCACAGTAATATTCCATTACATTCTTATGCCACAATTTGTTTAGCCATTCCCCAGTCAATGGGCATCTACTTTATTTCTAGTCCTTTGTTAAAAAAAAAAAAAATGCTACCTCTCCACTTATTAACTCCACTTGACTTCTGCTACATGGCTTTCTCTTCATGTACATTTAAAAAGAAGTCTCTTAATGGTCTCTCTGCTGCCGCTCTATTGTTGCCGTCTTTGGCTGCAGCATTCATTCACTCCTCCTTCATTTCTGTTGTCTGGGGTGTTTGAGAAGCAAATAATATCTTCAGGTCTGATTTTATTTCTAAGAATGTTTTAAAAACCCTTTTTATTATTGAGCATCAATCTTTTTTTCATTTTCAGTTAAGTTCAATTGTCAGAGTAATTCACCTTGGACCTGAGCTCCATTTCTCTTCAGACCACATTATTCCATTCTCTCCTGTGTTTCTTATTGGGTGCAAAATAGTCTTGTGTTGTTCAAATTTCCTTTCCTTTTTAGATGAAGGACTTTCTTCTAGTCGCTTGAAGAACTTGTTTCTTAATTGAATTGTTAAATTTAACTGCCATGTGTCTCAGAATTTGCAACCTTCAGTTTTTTTTTAAAAAAATTTAAGAATCAAATTCTTAAATTCTGTTCTCATACATCTCATTTCTCATTTCACACTCAGGAGCAGTGTGATGTGATTCCATGTTCTCCTCAAATTCTGCAGGGTCCTCTTTCTCATCAAGTGTTGGATAATTTTCCTTTGTTTTACAGTATTTATTCATAAGTGCCTGAACTCATTTACTAGACTTGGAAGCAATATTCCCTTCTGTTTTTAGAGTTTTCCTCATTGATTCATCTGCTTATGTTCAAGGTTTTTGAGTTTTATCCTTCCTGAGATATTTAGTAATTTCATTCTCCCCCCTCCCCCCACCCTCAACTGACATGAGGTCAAGCAATTGCACAGTTGGTAGGTAGAGATAATTTTGCAGAGTGGCTGGAGAACTGGTCTTGGAGTGTGAATCAGTCTCGGTGGCATACTGTCTGTGTGACCATGGGAAGGGCCACTTAGCCCCTCTGTGCCTCCAGGTACATCTAAGGCTGTGAGGCACAGGTGAGCGTCTGATCTGCCTCAGCGGGTTGAATTTCCAAACTGAGAGTCCCCTAGACATATGAAATCACAGGTCTGCACAAAAAAGGATTTGAGGGGTTTCTTATCATGTAAAATGTGAGGCTGGGTGACGTAGAGATTCTTGGGTAGGTGTGGGTTGGACTAAATGCTCCATGAAGTCTTCCAGGGCTGAGCTTGTGACTTTGTGATTTTGTAATCGTCCTCTCTTCTGAGCCCCTGTGGTGCCTGGAGTCTGGATCACAGGCTGTAGCTTCTGCCTGATGCTTTTCTCAAATGTGTTCTCCTTCCCCAAAGAGCTTCACCTAAGGCTGGACCCAGAAATGGTACTTGTCCCATGTTGTTTAACCTGGGTCCTCACTGGTGCAGGACACTCCATGTGATTCATCATTCATCAACTCCTCCTAATGTTTCCTTGTGCCCAGTTGGTGACCCTAAATTCTTAGTCTATGCCAGGAGAGTGAAAGTTCAGGTAGGTGCTACCAAGCTGATAAAGGCTTCATGCCCAGGCCTAGTAACAGACGACATCTGTTGCTCAGAAATCAGTTTTATTAAATGGGGAGGGGGTCATCTCCATGAGGTTGGTTACCAGGAGATTCATCATTTGGTCCACAGCATTTCATAAAGACTATGGCTTGGGGTACTTATGTTCCCCGTTGGAAGAAAGGGTACCCGTAGATCTTTTAAAGGGAAATATTGAAATGTGAGTCCCTATCAGACTCCCCTTAGGCAGCTTAGTGGATAGAGTGCTGGGCCTGCAGTCAGGAAGACTTGAATACAAATCCAGCCTCAGATATTTACTAGCAATGTGACCCTGGGTAAGTCAATTAACTGTTTGCCTTATCCACTGGAGAAGGAAATGGCAAACTACTCCAATATCTTTGCCAAGAAAACCCTAGGGGCAGCATTGGTGTGCTATGGTCCATGGTCATGAAGAGTGGGACACAAATGAATGACTGACCAATGGTAATCAGACTTCCCCCACAGTTTTTATACCATCCTTCTCTTTTCTCCCTAACTCACTAATTCATGCCCTTCCCAAGTCTCTCCTTCTGCAGATGACCTGGACTCCTTCTCTTTACAGACCTGTGATCCATCCATGATAGGAGATGCCTAGAGAGTGAAATGCAGAAGGACCACCATTCTGCAACTTATAATCAAAGAGTTACCTAGAACATGAAGAGGTTAATTCACTTGCCTAGGGTCACCTTGGCTCCCATTTTAAGGAAAAGATGAAGGCCCTTCAGTGTCACCTCACCCATTTTTCCTCCTCCACACCTCCAAACAGCTCTGAATCTCTGTTATCCTCCTCTTCTGACCTCTGTTCTCAGATGGCGAAGTGGCCCTTCTTTCTTCTCCATTCAATCACTCCCTCTTTTTCATGAAACTTCCATTTTCCTCTTTCTATTGACTCCTTCTTATGAGACTACAGACATACTCAGTCTTACTAGTTCAAAAAAAATCCTTGCCTTGACTCTTCTATCCTATACATCTACTGCCCCATCTTTCAGAGGGTCATCGATTTAGAGGTCACCAAGACCAGCTCTCCTATTTTACAGATGAAGAAACTGAGCCAGAGAGACGTTAAGTGATATTAAGTGATATCTATAGTTACATAGTTATCACGTATAGGTGACAGCATTCGAATTCAGGTCTTCCTGACTCCAAATTCAGTGTCATATATACTACACCAGACTGCCTCTCCTCTCTCTTCCTTTTTGCAACCAAACTTCTTGGAAGTGTTGTCTTTTCTCCCTTTCTTCTATGTCTCTACCTCCCACTCACTCCCCCACCCCCCCCCCATAACCCGACCTGTCACCACCACTTCATTCAATCTCTTCACTTGGAGAGCACCAGTAAGGCAGTTGTCAAGCCTGCTTCACATGCCTCATCTGCCTTGATCTTTTTTTGAGCATTGGGCAAGGCTCTTCTATTCCTCCCCCACTTCAAAACCTAGTTCCAACACACCATCTCCATTAGGAAGCTTTCCATGATGATTCCCTGCCTTCTCCCGAACCCCAGCCAGATGGAATCTCTCCCTTCCCTGAAACCCCATAGCTCAATGTTGATCCCTACACAGTATGTACTACACAGTAGTAATGAGGGGCCACAGCTTATGCCCCTTTTAGACTGAGAGCTCCCCAAGGACAAAGGCCGTGTCTTATCCATCTCTGGCTCCCCTACAGTGCCCACAGAGGGAGTTGAAGAAATTTGTGTTGTGGTCAATAAAGACTTTGTGACCTTGGAGACAGATTGTATCCTCAAAGGGGAGGGCCCTGACTGCTGTGAGGTGAGAAGAAAGGAAGAGCTTTCTTTCCAGTCAATGCAACCAAAGCGAACAAGATGCAAAGGTAGCTTTCATGAAGCTGCTCTGCAGAGCCCCAGTCAGGAAGTGATCTATATTTTCAGAAGGAAATGAGCATTTTTTCCTGGAGAGGATAAGACAGTTCCAAGGCAAACACAGCAGCATGAGGTGAGGTAAGATACAGGAGGGAGGCCTGTTTCTGGCTTTTTTTTTTCTTTCACTAGGCCAGGGCAGGTGTCAGAGAGCTCCTGTTGACAAATGATGTGTTGATGGCCCTCTTACCTGACATTTCTAGAAGACGCCTGCTCCTAATATTCTAGCAGCTATTTCAAGAGGAGGGAAGGGAAAAGGGGGATAGTCTTTTCATCACATTAGAGTCCAGAAATGGAACTTTGCCTGCCTTGATGACTCCTCTGACACAGGAACAGCCTGAGCAGGGATGTTCCAGTGTGACCCTAAAGTGGTCTCCTTTTTGGTTATCTAATAAAAGGAACACCCTGTGAGCTACCCAAGGAATCAAATCCTAGAATGTCAGGGTTAACAGGAGTCTTAGAACTTGAAAGGTCTTAAAACATAGAATGTCAGAGCTAGGAGGTGCCTTAGAACACAGAATGTCAGAACTGGAAGGGGCCTTAGAACACAGAATGTCAGAGATAGAAGTGACCTTAGAACA
>NW_020945437.1:20924648-20942426 GCF_900497805.2 Vombatus ursinus
GGGGCCTTAGAACACAGAATGTCAGAGATAGAAGTGACCTTAGAACACAGAATGCCAGAACTGGAAGAGAACTTAGAACATAGAATGTCAGAGCTGAGAAGTGTGAAAGTGGAGTCAATAAGCAGAGAGAGATTTTTTTCCTAGGAGTTGAGTAACTATAGGATGACACCTTGGTAAAAGGAGTAGTAGGGTCAAGTGAAGGGTTTTTTGAAGACTGGGGAGACCTGGGTGGGTCTGTAGGCACAAGTGAAGGATCTAGTAGATTTAGAAAGTTTGAAGAGAGAGAAAGAGGCATTGGTGGAAGGGGCATGCTCCTGAAGGATGTCAGAAGGGATGGGGTCAAGAACAGAAGGAGAGATGGGCTCAGCAAGAAGGCTGACCCCTTTGTCAGAGACTAAAGGACAAGTGAGGAGCATGGGAGATTCTAAGACTCCAGGGTTCTAAAATTCTGTCATGGTTAAAGATGCTTCAGTTATTTGTCTAAGGTTCTAAGAGGCCAAGAGTTTATGATTCTGAGGTTTTCTAAGATTCCATGATTCTAAGATTCAGTAATTCTAAGAAGCTGTGATTCTTGTGTAATGGGGCCTGACCTGCTACTCTGGCCCACATCACCTAACATGGAGGCACCATGCTTCCCCAAGTTCCTTACTGTGTGGGTGGGAGGGGCCACCTTTGATTGGTTGTATGGCCAGAATAGACTGTTTCTTTAAAACTGGCCTCTCTCTTTTCTGTGTGTTTTTTTCCTTCTGCACCCAAAAGGTGAAGATTCCCTCACAGCATGGGCACCATGAACTGAACTTTCTCCCCTCTCCTTTCTTTTACCTTGGCTCTCAGAAATTGGCCTGGGGTGTTTGTTTCTGTTCTGCTAACTTTGTCCATCTCAGTTTTAGGTAACAGCAGCAATCTCCACTAAATCTAGTAGTTTCCAGTCTTGTCAACTCTGGAGCTAGGTTTGCAAGCAAGATGTTCCATTCTAGCAGGGAACCTGGGTGCCCAGGACTCAAGCCAGAGGTGGGCTTTGGACAAGGAATTAGGACTGTGTGCTCTATAGGAATGCAGCTAAACTATGAACCTCATCTCCTTCCCCTCCTCAGAGCCTGAGGTGGTACAAGGTGGGGAGGAGGATTAAGCTCCACATGTTGGGGAGTAAGCCTATATATTTGTGATTATCACTTTTGAAGTAAATACTGCTTTGTAAAAGCTACTCCTATTGTTAATGGTTAAATTCGACTGGGGTGCAGAGGATCACCTTCTATATTTGGAGGAATATCGTCAGTGGAGGCTGGAGCTACTGGCAGAGAGCTAAGGTCCCCCAACTTTCTTAAGGGTACCAGAGAACCCTTACCGAGTGCTGAAAGGCAATATATCTGGTGTTCAGGCAGTGGGGGCCAGGGTAGTCAGTATAATACTAAGGTTCAGTAAAAGATTCCGTGATTCTAAGATTCAATATTTATAAGAATCTGTGATTTTAAGATTCAGTAATTATAAGAATCTGTGATTGAAAATTCAGTCATTCTAAGGTCCTGTGATGCTAAGATTCAGTAATTCTAAGATTCGGTGATTCCATGATTCTAAGATTGTCATTCTAAGGTTCCGTGATTCTAAGTTTCAGTGATTTTAAGAATCTGTGATTCTAAGTTTCAATAATTATAAAAATCTGTGATTCTGAGATACAATATTTTTAAGGTCCTGTGACTCTAACATTTAGTAATTATAAGAATCTGTGATTTTAAGACTCAGTCATTCTAAGATTCTATGATTCCATGATTCTAAGGCTCAGTAATTATAAGAACTTGTGATTTGAAGATTCCATGATTCTAAGATCAGTAATTATAAGAATCTATGATTCTAAAAGTCAGTAATTCTAGGCTTTCATGATTCCATGATTCCAAAATCCAATCGTTCTACGGTTCTGTGGTTCTAAAATTCAGCAGTCCTAAGATTCTGAGATTCTCTTGGGACGCTGCCTACAGGAAAGAAAGCCCTGAAAACTCCCATGCCTGAACACTTCCAGAAATACTTGGCTTTACAGAATTGGAGCTGAACAGAACCTCTCAAGAGAACGGTGGACCTTTCCCAGTCAGACATTCCACATTAACAGTGTCTTTCAGACTCCATCTGGCCCAGGCCTGAGCCGTTGCAGACGTTGCTGGAGGATGGGAAAATAAAAGGAAAGAGACCCCAGAGGATAAGGAACCAAGTCTGAACCCCCACCCCCACCCCCACCCCAGCGGCACTGGCCAGGGTGGAGTCGAGTGGTGGTACCTTTGTCTTCTTCCATCATTTGTTTCCTGAAGTGGTGTCTATTCATTGATAATTTAGAATCAGCCTGTTTCAAAGTTCTTGGCTTGAAGTCCTGAGATAATGAAGAGCGGTCTGTCCCCCTCCATCCTAGAGGCCAGACAGCCCTGCCCTTGGACTGGAAGCCCTTTAGAATTGTTTAAAACTTATGGGTCAAGGCCCTGGCTTGTGCTCAACTGTATAAACATAGCCCCTGTGTAGGATCCAAGCCTGGGTCATAGGCCTCCTTGACTCTGGTCAGCTTCCTGGAGCGGCCAGTTCCTCTTGGAGCTCATTCAAGTGGTTTTTTCCTTTGGACCTTTGGCTTTCACTTTGGACAACTATCTACACTTGTCCTGTTCCCTAGAGCAGGTCCTGACTTTCCAGTCCACTGTGCCAAGATGTGCTGTCTCCTCGAAGTAGAGTGCGAGCTCCTTGAGGGCAGAAACCTACTTTCTCCTTCTGTGTGTATTCCCAGCACCTAGTACAATGCCTGGCACACAGTAAGTGCTTCATACACGCTTGTTGACTGACAGACTGAAGCTGCTTAGTTCCCTGAGTTCAGAGATGGGACTTGTCTAATCTCAAATTACCTTCCCTCTATTTCACTGCCACCATACCTGGGGCACACTTCTTTTTCTTCTCCCTAGGTCTCTGCATACTCTGAACCCCATGGATTTATTTCATAGAAACTCAAAGTTGGAAGGGACTTCAGAGGGCACCGGATCTAATGCATGCCAAAATAAAAATTCCTTTTTCACTATCCCTAACAGAGGGTCTTAAAGACTCTACTTAAATAACTCCAGTGACAGGGAGCTCGCTACCTAATCAGACAGCCTGTTGCTTTGTGGGACAGCTCTGATTGTTTTGATTTACTTTTCTGGAGCAAAAATCATTATCTTCATTGGTTCTAGTTCCTGGTGCTAGTTCTCTCTGTAGTCACTGAAAATAAGTCTGCTCATTCTGCCATTCTTTCAGATAGATAAAGAGAGATACCACAGCTTTCCCAAGCTGTAACTTTTCCAGGTTAAGCATCCCTAGCTCCTTCTATCCAACCTCAGATAGCTCGGTCTCCATGCATGGTCCCATTCAATCCCTTATGGACCTGCTTCAGTTTTCCAACTTAAGGCAGTTAGATGGCGCCTGGGCTAGGAGTACTAGACTTGGAGTGAGTAAGACCTGAGTTCAAATTCTGCCTCCCACACTAGCTATGGGTAAGTCACTTAATCTTTCTGAGCCTCAGAAAGATTACCTCGGTAATGGGGAGATAATAATAACACCTCACCTCCCAGTGTTGTTGTAAGGATCAAATTAAATGAGATAACACAAATAAAGTGCTTTGTAAACCTTAAAGCACCACATAAATGATAGCTATTATTATTAATATTCTTCCTGAAATATGACTGGAGAATTAAACATTACACTATAGCTATGATCTGACCAGACTAGAGGACAGTGGGGCTGTCACCTCCCTCCATATAGACATGATACTTCTTCTATTCATGCGTCCTAATATTAGCATTTTTGCCCACCACATCTTACTGTTGACTTGAATGGAGCTTGTGGGCCCTTAAGACCTTCAGGTCTTACTTCACATGACAAGCTTGGTCCTCTTCAAGAACGAAGAACAAACAACAAAAACAATCTGCCCTTAGCTTTCTCCTCCTTTCCCCCGTTCTCTATTCTCTTGTCCTGCCCCAATTCCAGTGTCCTTTACTTATAGATGATTCTGGTCCATCTTACATGAAATAGTTGAGCATCTCTCCCAATCATTTCATCCCCAGGGTTTGGCACCTCAGCTATTCAAGCCTGTTCCCTGCAGCCAGCCCTCCCACCCTCTAGCCCAGGAAGTCATAGTTCCCTCAATGTCCCCCTGAGGATATGAGGAGAACCCCTTGCCCTGAGCTCCCTTAATGACCATCCAGGGAGCTTTCCTTTGGGAAGCCATTTTAATTCTATCCTACCTATAGGGAGATTGGGATACCTACTAGGTTATATTTTATATTAAACTGGATGCTCCCAAGCTTCTCCACCACTCATTACTATCAGGAAGCTGATTGGTAAGAGTGAAACAGTCCTGGATGATGGATTCCAGTCCCCCTGTGCCTGTTGCCCACCATGTGACCTAGGACAAGCCCCTTTCTCTCCTTAGGCCTCAGTTTCCTCTGCAGTGAAATGATGGGGTTGGAGGGCTAGATGACCCTAAAGGTCCTTTCCAGCTCTGATATTCTGTTCTCTCTCTCCTCCACTCCCATGGCCTCAATTACTATCTTTATGCCAGTGACTTCCCAAACCTCAGGCTTCACCTCCAATCTCTCCTGAGTTCCAATCCCATATCATTCATTTGATAGATGTCCTCCACCAGCATCTCAGACTCTTCTACACTTTAGTGGACCTTAGCTCTCAAGGCACAAATCAATCAATCATCAAGCATTTATTAAGTACATACTATGTGGTGGGGGGGGTAAAAGTTGATAGCTAGCATTCATGTATTATATTAAGGTTTAAATATTACTTTACAAATATCTCATTTTATCCTCATGACAATCCTCGAGGTTGGGAACTATTTTTATCTCCATTTCACAGAAGAGGAAACTGAGGCAGACAGAGGTGACGTGACTTGCTAGGTCACAGAGCTAGTAAGTGTCAGAGGCTGGATTTGAATTCAGGTCTCTCTGACTCCAGGCCCAGCACTGGATTCGATGCACCACCTAGCTGCCTCTAGGTGGGCCAAGTACAGAGAATGAAATGATTCCTACTCGAAGAGATCGTACATTCTAATGTGGGAGACAACAAATAAATGTAAAGAGGTGTATAGCATAAATATAAAGTTACTGTATCTATATATAAATTCAAGTTACTATGGGAAGGAAGGCACCTATAGTTGGAGGGAGATCAAAAAAGGCTTCATGTAGGAGACAGTGTCTGAGCTGCCAACCCATTTGTTCCTTTTCATCCTGTATGATTCTTAGGCATGCCCCCTCATAAATCCAACCTATCCTTCCAGTAGAATGTAAGCTCCTTGAAGACAGGGGCTTATTTTTTTTTACTGGCTGTCTCCCCAGCACCTAGCATGGTGCCTAGCATGGAAGTACCTGAGAGAATGAATCAAATTAAATTGAATAGAGGCTCTAGCCACATTACAGGAAGCCTTCCTGTCTGTCTTTTGACATCTAATGACTCCACTTCAGCTCTCTTCTGTTCTCACCATTCCACCTCCTTTTCTGATCATATATTCCCTGGGTCAGAAAGCAGCATGGTACAGTGGAAAAAAAATACTGACTCTGGGGTCAAAAGATGTGAGTTCAAATCTCACTACTGATGCTTACTACTTGGGTGATCTTGAATGGGTTACTTTATCACTCTGTACCTCATCATCCTTATCTGTAAAATGAAAAAGTTGGATGAGATGCATCAGAGGCCCTTATAGATCCATCACCCTACAACATGGTCCAGTGGATTTGCATTAGGAGGCAGAAGACTTGCCCATGCCACTTACTACCCTGTCACCTTGGGCAAGTAATTGTTTCCTCAGTTAGACCTCGGACAAGTCATTGTTTCCTCATCTATAAACTTTCCTTAGTTAGGTCCTGGGTAAGTCACCTGGTTTCCTCATCTATAAAATAATAAAGTTGGACTTTCATCTTAGCTCTATAATATAATAATCTTTAAAATACTCCTTTAGGGACGGTTAAGTGGCTGGAGTGGATGGAGCACTGGCCCTGGAGTCAAGAGGACCTGAATTCAGATTCAGCCTCAGATACTTAATAGCTGTGTGACCCTGGGCAAGTCATTTAACCCCAATTGCTTTAAAAAAAATAAATAAATAAAATAGTCCTTCACATGCTGCCATGAAGCTTTCCTTATGGGTCACTCTGGTCCTATCACTCCTTTATTCAGACCTTCCATAGATAAGGTATGAATTCCTGATCCCCGACATTGAAAGCTAATCCACAACTTATCTAGCCAGACTATAAGCTCCTAGAAGTCAGGGATTATTTCAGTTTTCGTCTTTCTATTTCCAGTGCTTAGATGGCTCAGTGGATAGAGTGCTGGGCCTGAAGTCAGGAAGCCCTGAGTTCAAATCTGGTCTTAGACACTTAACTAGCTGGGCAAGTCACTTAACCCTGTTTGCCTCAGTTTCTTCATCTGTCAAATGAGTTGGAAAAGGAAATATCAAACCTCTCCAGTGTCTTTGCCAAGAAAAACCCAAATGAGGTCAAGAAGAGTTGGACAGGACAGCAGTGACTGAACAGCATCACTAATACTTAGCATTGTTCCTGGCTCATAGCAGGTGCTTAATAAGGCAAGGCAGCAAAGATTTATTAAAAGCTTACTAGGTGCCAGGCGCTGGGGATGGAAATATCTCACTTTCTCTTATAAATAATTACATATGAGAACATGGCCTGTAGTGTATGTTTTTTCACACTCAGCGCCCACAACGGGGTTTTGTATGTTGTAGGTGTAGAAAGCAAGTTTCATAAATGTTTATTGACATTAATTTAAATGCCAGGTTTCTTCTAGCTCTAGCATTCTACGCTGTTTAAAAGGCCCTTTCCAGCTCTGACCAACGCTGGGTGTTCTCAGCGCCCTTCCGTTCCTGACATTCTGAATCCCGGGGACTCTCCGCCTGGTGTTTAGAGGAGCAAGGAAAGGTAATCGAAGTTCTGGTGATCTCCGCTTTCTCTACAACTTTCTTCACTTTCCGTCGGAATGAGAAGCCTAACAAAACCTGCGTTGTTCCCACTCTAATAAGGGCGCAGAGGAGGGTTTGGGGAGGGGCAGGCAGTGGGCGACCTTCGGGGACCGGCTAGTTCTGGTGACTCAAGTTCAGACACACCAGCCCCAAAGCAGTCACCTCCTTTCTCCTCCACCCCTTACGGCTCGTCCCTCCCCTCCTCAAGCCCACATGAAAGGACTTGGGGAGGGAAGCGGAGCCCTCCCCAGGGGAGCGGGGAATGAAAGAAGTCACTGACAGTCTCCAGGTGTGGCTGGGAGAGAAGCTACCGCTCCCTCCCCCCACCCTGGGACCTCGGAGGTCAATAGCTCGCATTCATAACTCTACAATTACACATCAAGGGGGGAAAAAAAGGAGTGCTCAGATCACAATCGCAGAAGATGGGGAGAAAGAACAGGATGAAGTTTTTGCCTTTAACAGCGGAGAAGAAAAACAGATTGCTTTCCACCTCTATTTCAAATGAAAAGTACATTTTGGCTATTTGGACAACCGGGGGGCCCCCCCAAAGCCAGGCGGCCAGCAGAAGGCTCCTTGATTGGCTGGAAATGAGACTAGGATTGAGAGAGTGATGCCAGGTGGGCTAAGCCTGACAAAGGGAGCAGGGAGTGAGGGCCCCACTCTGATCAAGGGCCATTAGAGGAGTGGATGCCTTCGTTTGGGGCTACCCGCCTAGAGAGGCTCGTGGGAGAAATCTCCTAGTAGTGGGGGAAGGGCAAGGAGACGAGTGGAGCCGATTGAACGACTTTACCCGGCTGTAATACCTGAATCTGTAGGTTCCCTTTATACTTATGAATAATCCATCTACCTATGTCTTCAGTTCCCTCCTCGTGTTTTTTGGAAGGACAGGGGGTTGTTTAAATGAAAGTAGTCAGGTTAGGGAGGAAACTGAAGATCAGAACATCCAAGGATAGAAAAAGGAACCGGACATGTCTAGGCTAGAGAAGAACAGGCTTAATGGGGAGATGAGAGCTGTCTTCAAGTATCCAAAGGCACTCCTGAGGAAGAAGGCTTCGATTTGTCGTCCCAGAGGACAGCACTAGAAGCCTAGAGGGGAAGTTGTCTTCTGCTTTTTGTTAGGGAATGTTTCCCTAGCGTCCTCTAAAAGTGATTTGCAGAGGTAGCCACCTCCTGCACTTTCTCATTTGCCACTGGAGCAATATTTTTCTCAGATCTCTAGATGGCTTCTGAGGTTATAGGAGCGTAGATTTTGAGATCATCTATTCCAAATCTCCTAATTTTACAGACGAGGAAACTGAGGCTTAGAGGGTGAAGGGACTTGCCCCAATGTTTCACAGGGCTAAGATCAGAACTCAGGTCTTCTGACTCCTAATATGGTCCATTTCCTACTCCTCTATACTGATGCCAAAGATTCTAGGATTCTATTAGCTGTCACTTTGAAGGGAGCAGATACATCTGGGGCTTTGAGGAAGCTGTCACATGATAGCAGTTTCACAACCTTCAGACCAGGACAAGGAAGGCTTAGCAACCTCAGACAGGGTTGGGTTCTCTTTTCAGGTCTGTGGAACACCTGTGAATATACCAGGGGGCTTGCCTCATCTCATGCCTTCCTCCTCTTTCATCTGGCTCTCTGCCAAACTCTTCACCCTCAGTCACATTATGTGCCCTCGGAAATCCCCTAGTTTGTGGATTAATGATTCCCAGTTTATGATACTGATTATTCACTACACACAAATGAGGGGGTATCCTCAGTCAATAAACATTTATTTAGTGCCTACCGTGTGCCAGGCATTGTACTAAGCGCTGGGCATGTGAAAAAAAAGCATAGAAGACAATCCTTACCCTCAAGGAACTCACAGTCTAATGGAGGAGATACATGCAAATAACTACATACAAACAAGATAAAATACAGGATAAATTGGAGATAATTAACAAAGAGAAGGCACTTGAATAAAGGGGAGTGGTCAGGGAAGGCTTCCTCTAGACTGGAAGGTGGGATTTTACCTGGGACTTAAAGGAACTGAGAAGCCAGGAGGCAGGGATGAGGAGGGAGAGCGTTCTAGAATGAGGGAAAGTCAGGGAAAATACACAGAGTCAAGTGATGGATGTTTACGGAGGAGCAAGGATCAAAGAATATGTGTGTGTGTTGGGAGAGGTATAAGATGTGAGGAAAGGTGGTGGGAGGAGGAGGTTATGAAGGGCTTTAAACACCAGAGGAATTTATATTTGATTCTGGAGGTGATAGAGAACCACTGGAGTTTATTGATTAGGGATATAAAATGGTCAGACCTGCGTTTTAGGAAAATTACTTTTTCACTTGAATGGAGAATGGATCAGAGTGGGCAGTGACCTGAGGCAGTCAGACCCCCCAAAAGGCCATTGCAATAATCCAGTACTAGAGGGAATGTCAGTGTCAGAAGAGAGAAGGAGGCCTATCCAAGAGATGTTCCAAATGGAAAATTAACAGGACTGGGCAACAGATTGGATATGGGAGGGGAGAGAGAGGAGGCCAGGAGAACTCCGACGCTGGGACCTAAGGAACTAAATTCAGGTTTGTCAGGTTTATGTGTATCTTCAACTAAGAGGATAGGAGTCTTCTCAACAATAATAGGGAGGTTTGGAATAGGGGAGGGTTTAGGGGAAGGATGAATTCTGTTTTAGACATGCTCAGTTCCAATTCTTGGCTAACAAGAAAGGCAACAGGTGTTAACCACCAGGAGTCCTATCTGGGCTCTTTCCCATGCAAATTCAGAAGAACTGAAGGAGCATTAGAAAGGGGAGACCTGTGGAAAAGGTGTGAAGGTGGGAATGGGTGTACAAATATTCACTACTGAGAGCAAAGAAGTCCGTGATTGTCAGGCTGGAAGGGGCCTCAGAGGACAATGAGTCCAGTCTCCTCATTCTGCAGATGAAGAAGCTGAGGCACGGAGAGAACAGGTAGTGCAAGAATAGACCCGAGTTCAAATCCTGCATCAAACATTTACCAGCTGTGCGACTCCAGGTAAGAAGTTTAACCTCACTCAGCAGTGGTTTCTTCATTTGTGAAATAGGGATGATAATGATAGTGATAGCACCTACCTCATAGGGCTAATGTGAGAATCAGGGCCAATTAAAATTATATATGTATATATATGTGTGTGCATATAAAATTGTAATTATATATTGTGTATGTGCATATACAGCACTTTGCAAACCTTATAATGCTACAAAAGTCACATTTTTAAAAAGTAGTATATATACATACACACACCCACATCCCTAAGTATGCATATTATCAAAGGGTGTGTGTGTGTTATTTATACTACATATATGCACACAATACATACTATATACATATATGTACACAAAAGCAGTGCATATTTAATACATATCTATACCTACATATAATTTTGCACACCTTAAAATGCTACAGAAAAGCTGCTGGCCCCTTCTTCTCTGATTGGGGAGGCTGGAGGGTGGGCAGTGGAGGCCGCCTCCCAGATCCTCCATTTCAGGAGGTGCTGGGTGGCCATCCCATCATCCCCTACTCAGCTGCACTCCTCTGGACTCCTTTGATCCTGCGCTTCCTCAATTGGCACCCTCTTCTTCAATGCACCTCTCCCAGCTTTGCAGCTTCTATGTGTGTGCTGTCTTCCCCCATTAGGCTGGAAGCTCCTCTAGGACAAAGACTGTCTCTTATCTTTCTTTGCATCCCCAGTCCTGAGCACAATGCCTGGCATACACTAGATGGTTAATAAATGTACATTGACAATTTTAGGGCTTCAAGTGAAGTCAGGGCAGGCCTGGGGACAGTCACTGTTCCTCTTCGGAGGAATTCTGGGGGGCTTCCTGGAGGAAGCAGCCATACTGACTCTGAGGACACCCTCAGAACGGTCTTTGCAGCCCTGGGCAGATGCCTGGAAATGAATATTAATGTTGGTGTTATACTCCCCAGATACAGGACATCAGGAGAAACATCATTTGGCTGCTGGGAGGAGCTGTGGTGGACAACAGGTGTTCAGGTCCCCCACACCGAGAGGGGCTCCCCCTGGCGCTAGCACTGCAGAGTCACTAACTAGCCAGAGTGAGATGGGACTCTGGCATGAGGTTTCCTCGCTCTTAAGTGAATGCTGACTGAGAGGACCCCATCCTCCCAGGAAGGTTACCGTCTGATGAATTTCACCTGTCCTTCAACTTGCCGGCCAAATCTTAGATCATGCTGTCCACCTTCAAAGCTGGCCCCGTATCTGGAATGTAATTCCCTTTTCTCACTGCCCATTTAAGACCTTGGAGGCAACATGATGGTGGAGGGGAGGGGAGGGGAGAGGGAAACAATATATTTGGAGCCAGTGGACCTGGTTTTAGATCCTCTAAACAACGATACCGTGAGGACCTTGAGGACAGGGACTGGGTTCAGTCTACACTGAAACTGGGGAAGGAAAGGGAAAAAAAAACAAAACATTATCTCTTTTGATCCTTACAACAGCCCTGGGAGGTAGGTGCTATGATTATCCTAATTTTACAGTTGAGGAAATTGAGGCAAACCAAAGTTAAGTGACTTGCCCAGGGTCACACAGCTGGTCAGTGAGACCAAATTTGAACTCAAGACTTCTCGACTTCAGCCCCAGCGCTCTATCCACTGCGCCTACACCATCAGCAGCCTCTACTCCACAGGGCCAAACACAGAGCCTTGAATATAGGATCGGAGATTCAAAGCTGGAAGGGATCTTACAGAAATCTAACTCACCCCTCACTTTACAGAAGAGGAAACTGAGGCCCAGGGAAGTAAAATTATTTGCCCAAGGTTACACAAGCTGAATATTTGTGGCAAATCTCGGATTCACACCCTGGCTGATAATTGAAACAAACTGATCTGATTTCAAATCCAGTGTCCTTTCCACTGCACCATATGTAGGTTCAGAGCTAGAAAAGTTGTTAGAGATCATCTAATCTGGACGTCCTTAACCTTAAGCGAACCTTGGAGAGATTTCCAGAGCTCTACAGACTTGGATCAGGGGGGAAAAAGTTGCATCCTTATTTTTTCATTGTTGTTTAGTTGTGTCCAACACTTCATGACCCAACTTGAGTTTTCTTGGCAAAGATATTAGAGGTATTTGCCATTTCCTTCTCCGGCTCATTTTACAGATGAGGAACCGAGCGAACAGGGTGAAAGGACCTGCCTAGGGTCACACAGCTAGTAGGTGTCTGAGGCTGGATTTGAACTCTGGAAGATGAGTTTTCATGACTTCAGGCCCAGGGGTCTATCCACGGTGCCACCTAGCTGGCCCAGTCCTTTATACTAACTTCTACTAACCTGAAATTTAGCATTTCTTTCAATTATTTAAAAAAATAATTCTGAGAAGGGGTCCATAAGCTTCACCAGACTGTTGAAGCAAGCCAAAAGAGTAAGAACTCTTGGGCCAGTCCAATCTCCTCATTATACAGATGAGGGAATTATTCTGGACCAGAGAGAAGGAAGGGCTTGGGTGTGGTCCTACTTGGCAGGAGTGGCCAAGTGGGGTTTTCTGCTTCTAAATTTCAACTATACCATGCTGCTGCCTACGGGCATGCTAGCTGCTTAACAATCTTCCTAACAATCACCGAGTTGTGAATGAAGAACATCAGACCTGACAGGGCCCTGAGAGGTCAGCTAGTCTAACCACCCTTCACTTTACAGAGGAGGAGACCGAGGCACAGAGCGGAAGTCACTTACTCAATCATGCCCGTGCTAGAGCCTGGTCGCCCCCCCACCCTCATCTACTCTGTATGACGAGCCCTGCCCTTCCCCCTCTCCTTCGTCTTCTACCCTCCACAGAATTTGATTCCCATCACAGCTGGTAGAACATCAAAGCAGAAAGCCACCTGCTTGGGGGGAAAGGGGAGTGGGAGGAGAGAAGCCTGGCACCATTCACTCACCAGACCTAGGTGCCGCTCCCAGCGGTTTCTTTGAAGGAGGTTGGGGGTGAAGGGGTGAGGCCAGAGGTGGAGTCCGAATCCTTTGAATGGAATGCATAATTGTATTTAGAATTCCAGACTCCAAGGGGGGCAGCTTCAAGTTGTAGAGAGGAGGGGGTGGCTAGCAAGGGAGGGAGGAAGGAAAGGAATGGGAAAAAGGGATAGAAGGAGAAAGAAGGAATGAGAGAGGACAGAATAGAAGAAAGGAGGGAGAGAGGAAGGATTAGGAGAAAGATAGGAAGAAGGGAGAGAGGAAAGAATAGAAGGAGGAAGATAAAGAAAAAAGGAAGGCATAGAAAGAAGGGAAAGAGAAAAGAAGGAATAGAAGGAGGAAAAGAAGAAAGTAAAAAGGAAAGAACAAAAGGAAGAAGGGAAAGAGGAAGGAATAGGAGGAAGGGAAAAAGGGAGAGAGTAAAGATTAGAAGGAAAAAGAAAAAGGAATAGAAGGAGGAAAGGAAAGAGAGAAAGGAATAGAAGGAGGAAGGAAAAGAAAAGAGAGAGGAAGAAGTATTGTAGATTTAGATCTGAAAGGAAACTCAAGAGGATGGAGGAAGGTGGAAGAAGGAGGAAGTGTGTATCCTGAGAACATGGGAGACTGGGCGCCCTGTTTTTGGAACTTGTGGGGAGCAAGAGAGCATACATATTGTACTCCTGGTATGGGCCAGACACTCTCTAGGGAGAAGTCTAAATAGGGCTAGTGGTCCAGAGGTTAAGATTCTTATTAGCTCTGGTAAAGGTCACTAGTGTACCTGAGACAATTTGGGAGAAGAAATTCAGGACAGTACTTTGTCACTTCTGCACACTACAGTGACAACAATACCTAGGCAAGTTCAGCTGGGGTTCAGAGAAAAGAAGTGTTTTACTCACAGTCACACACAAGGTCAGTAGAAGACCCAGGGGTAGAGACCAGACCTCAAGACTCGAAGTGCAGTGCCAGGGGGCTTCTGCTTTGTGGGGGGGGGGGGAGGGGGGGGGGGGGGGGGGGGGGGAGGGGGTTGTTACAAAATATTTAACAACCAGCTGTTTGGAGGGAAAAATGTACACACAATACGCTTTAAAGTTTAATCTGCATCAATAACATTTTCTTCATCACTTTCTTAAGTCTAGACTGTCAACAATTTATTGTCAGTTAATTTGTCGTTTTCCACATTGTAAATGCTCATACTGAAGTTTTAACAATTGGCTCTCCTGAGCCAGTATGAACTGACTCCAACCCATCCTGGCTTCTGACCGTTGAGCTCTGGACAGATTCAAGTTGGCACGCAAAGGTTTAAATACACGCTGACATCAGGCTCTATTTTATGAGAAAATGGAATGGCCCACAGTCATGTTTGCCTTACTGATGCACACAAATGGTGCTTGAAGCTATTCTCATCCTCTGAATCCCTAGTCCCTTTGCCTTGTTGCCACATATGTCTTGCCAAACCCCACTCCTGGCTGACTCCCATCATCCATTTCCTCCGCTCTTCCACAATGGCAGAAATTGAACAACTGTTCAGACTGGGTCCACCATGCATTTCATGTTTCTAATCTCAACTCTGTCAATCCTGGTGCCTGGCAGTCATTTTGTTTTTCTCTTGTTGACTTTCTATTGAATGAATGAAAAACATTTATTAAGTACTTACTTAAGCAAACACTGCTAAATGCTGAGGATAGAAATAGAAAAATTGAGATAGTTTCTGCTCTCAAGGAATTCATACTCTAACGGGGGAGACAGCACATAAAGTGGTACTCTTTTTACTAACTTCTCTCCTTAATTCTCCTATCCTATCCCTTCTTAGAAGATCTAGTATCCCACTTTGCTGAGAGAAGAGAAGCCAAGCATTGTGAACTCCCTGATCACCTCTATTTTACACTTCAAAACCCCTCTCCACCGTCCTTCATTCTTTCTTTTCCTTGTTCATCATGGTGGACCTCCTTGCCAAGGCCCCCCACTCTCCTTGTTCCATGACCTCACACGCTTCCTCCAGTAGTTTATCCCTTTGATCATCAATCCTTCCCACCAGTTCAAGGATTATGTTTAAAAATAATAATGGAAAGAAATGCTAAATTTCAGTTAGAGAGTAAGTGAAAATGACTTTGTAATATTTTTTCTCATCCAAGTTTATGGACCATTTGAAATCTATTCAATTGGGCGCCACATTAAGAACTCCTCCTCAAAACTACATTCCTTGGCAATCAGATCAGTGGCTATGGGTTTGATTATCTTTTCAATGAAGATGACTCCCAAATCTATAGATCCATTCCTCATTTCTGTTCTGTTCCAGTCCCACATCAGTAACTGCCTTTGAATATTCACATGTACAATGTACAATGGATATCTCAAATTCAACATGACAGAATTCATTATCTCCCTCCCACCAAAAACAAAACCAAACCTATTACATACATCTTTGCTTCTGTGAAGAGCACTAAGATCTCAAGGAATTCAGTGCCTTTTTCATAGGTCTTTCCATTAACTTCCTGATACTTGAAGACTTCCACATGCAAATTAATGTCAATCAACAAGCTTTTATTAAGCTCTTAATAAATCAATACATATTTATTGAACACTTTCTATGTGCCAGGAACTGTGCTAAGCATTGGAAGAAAAAAAAATGAAACCATCCCTACCCCTAAGGAACTTACATTCTACTGGGTAAAACAACATTTACACATACAAGCACGCATAAAATAAATACAAGGTAATTTTAAGAAGTAGATACGAGCATTTGGAGGGCTCAGAAAGGCCTCACATAGGAGGTGTTTTTTTTTTAAGCTGAGCTTTAAAGGGAACTAACAGGTCCCCAAGAGATAGATATAAGGATGGAGTGCATTCTAATCATGGCAAATAGCCCATACAAAGGCATGGAGATGGGAAATAGAATGTGGCTCCCTTCCTTCCTGTCAGCCAGAATTCACTGTTGACTCTTCACTCCATCATCCCACATATTCAATCAGTGCTCAAGTCTTACTGATTCTACCTCTATGACATCATTTGCATCTGTTCCTTCTTTCCACTAAGTGACCTCCACCCTAGTTCTGGCCATCATTGCCTTGTGCCTAGACTATTGCAGTAGGCTCCTGATTGGTCTCCTCACTTCTCTCTTGTCTAATCCATCCTCCACAAAGCTGCCAAAGTGATGCCAGTAGAGCACAGGTATGACTATGTCACCACCTAATCAAGAAAATCTAGTGATTGAGCCTTTCACAGCCTTCCTACAGCCTGCCTTTCCAGACTTATTATACATATCTTTATAATTAATTTTTCCTTTCAAATGAAGATCCGCCTTTTCTCTCTCCCAACTTTCTCCTCCTTCCCCCACTATAACCATTGGGAAAGCATGAAAAATAAAACCAGTTATAAATACGTATGGTCAAACAAAACAAATTCCCACTTGTTAAAAAAAATACCCTCTCACTCTGCACTCTGTCAGGAGATGGGTAGCGTGTCTCATTATCAGTCCTTTGGAACTGTGGTTCATCATTATGATGACTAGAATTCCTAAATCTTTCAAAGTGGTCTTTCTTTATAGTATTTTTGTTATTGTATAAATTGTTCTTCTGGTTCTGCTTACTTCATTCTGAAACTGACCAAGTCTTCCCAAGGTTCTCTAAAAACAACCTCTTCATCATTTCTTATAACATAATAGTATTTCATCACATTCCTATACCATAACTTGTTCAGTTGTTCCCCCAGCTTCTAGTTCTTTGCCACCATAAAGAGGGATGCTATGAATATTTTTGTACACATGGGACCTTTTCCTCTTTCTTTGATCTTGTTGAGTTATAGACTCAGTAGTGGTATCATTGGGCCAAAAGGTATGCACTGTTTGACAGCTTTGAGGTCATAGTTCAAAACTGCTTCTAGAATGGCTGGATCAGTTCATAGCTCCACCAACACTTTCCTAATGTACCTGTTTTCTCACAGCTCCTATACATTTGTCATTTTCCACTTTTGTCAACTTTACCAATCTGAGGGATGTGAGGTGGAACCTCAGAGTTGTTTTAATTTGTATTTCTCTAATTAATGACTTAGAGCATTTTTCTTAGGGCTACTACTAATAGCTTGGATTTATTTCAATGAAGATTCCTTGTTTGTATTCCTTGACCATTTATCAACTGAAGAATAACTTTTATTCTTCTGAATTTGAATCAGTTTCCTATATATCTTAGAAATGAAATCTTTATCAGGGAAACTTGCTTCAAAGATTTTTTCCCCATTTCCCTGCTTGTTTTATAATTTTAACTGCATTAGGTTTGTGCAAAATTTTTAAATTTTATTTAGTCGAAATTGTCCATTTTGCCTTCTGTGAGTCATTCTTATTTGGTCATAATCTCTTCCCTTATCCATATATGTGACAGGTAATTTCTTATTTGATTCTCTAGTTTGTTTATGATATCACCCTTTATGTCTAAGTCTTGTACCCATTTGGAACTTATCTTGATATACTGTGTGAATGTTGGCCTATACGCCAGATTGCTTTCAAGTTTTCCAAAACTTTATGTTGAATAGAGAGTTCTTGCTCCAATAGTTGGGATCTTTGTACTTATCAAACATTTATTTCATTTTCTACATTGTATACCTAATCTGTTCCGCTGATTAACCTTTCTATTTCTTAACCCATACCAAAATTTAAAAATGGTTACTGCTTTGAAGTATAGTTTGAGATCTGCTACTCTGAAGCTTCCATCCTGCCCATTTTTAAAAAATTAATTCCTTTGTGAATCTTGACCTTTGGTTCCTCCACATGAATTTTGTTATTATTTTTTCTAATTTTCTATAAAGTAATCCTTTGGTAATTTGATTGGATGACAGTGAATAAGAAAATTAATTTAGGTAGTTGTTAGGGGCGGTCGGCCCTAGACGCCTGAGCGGATAGGAACCT
>NW_020945437.1:20942436-20996380 GCF_900497805.2 Vombatus ursinus
CAGACCCTATATAGACCAACGCCCCAGCTTGCTCGGGGGATTCCTCCGCAATTAATAAAACATATGCCTCCCGAAGCAGTGTCTGACTGAGTCCCTGCCCGCCGTCCCCCGGGGAGGGAATCCGGAGACGTCCGAAGCGGAACCCACCGAGAGGAGCTCGCTCGGGGTCCGGCAAAAGAACCGGACAGGTAGTATTGTAATTTTGATTGTATTGGCATAGCCTGCCCATGAACAATTAATCTTTTTTATTATTGAGATCTATCTTTATTTACATAAAGAGTATTTTGTTGTGTTCATATAGTTCTTTTGTGTACTTTGGCAAATAGACTCCCAATTTTTTGTGTTTTTTGTAGTTATTTTAAATTGAATTTATCTCTTCCCACTGAATTTTATTGGAAATATACAGAAATGCTGATGATTTGTGTGAGTTTATTTTGTATCCTGCAACTTTGCTGACTCTAATTTATCCCTTTACAGATAATATTGGCTCTTGGTTTTAAATAAATAGAATATGTCCTGTTAAAGAAAGAACTGTTTATTCCTGTGTTTTCTAGTGTTTTTAAAAGGAATGAGTGCTGTATCTTATTGAAACTTTCTCTGTGCCTATTGATATGATCTAACCTTTGTTGTATTTATTATTAACATTGTAAGTTATGTTGCTAGTATTTTTAATATTGAATCAGCCCTTCATTCCTCTTATTAATCCAGCATGGTCATGGTGGATAATCTTTGTAATATGTTTATGTAGTCCTCTTGTTACTATTTTATTTAAAATTTTTCATCAATATTCATTTAGTTATATTAATCTATAGTTTTCTTTCTCTGTTTTAAGTTTCCCTGGTCAAGATCATGATTATGTTTACATCACGGTAGGAATTTTGTAGGATCCCCTCTCCTATTTTTTCAGACAGTTTATGTAATCTTGGAATAAGTTGTTCTTTAAATGTTTGGTAGAATTCACTTATAAACTCATCTGTTCTTGGTTTTTTTCTTTGGCAGTTCATTTATGGCTTGTTAAATTTCTTTTTTTTAAAGGTTGGGTTATTCAAACATTCTATTTCTTGTTCTTTTAATTGGGGCATTTGATAGTTTTATAAATTTTCATCCATTTCATCCATTAGATGGTCAATTTATTGGCATATAATTGGGTGAAATAGTGCCTTATGATTTCTGTTATTTCCTCTTCATTTGTTGTGAATTCACATTTTTTCATTTTGACACTGGTAAATTGGTTTTCTTCATTCTTTTAAAAAATAAGTTTGTTAATCTAAGGTTTATATATTTTATTGTCCCCCACCCCCATAACTCCTAGTTTTATTTATTAATTCAACGTTTTTGTTTGTTTTTGCTTTCAATTTTGCTAATCTCTTCTTTGATTTTCAAAATTTCTATTTTGGTGTTTAATTGGGGTTTTTAGTTTTTTTTTAATTGCATATCCAATTAATCAATCTAGCTTTTTTCTCTTTTATTGATGAAAGTGTTTAGAGATATACATTTCTCCCTAAGAAATACTTTGTCTATGCCTGTCCAATTTTGTTATGTTATCTCATTGTTGTCGTGATCTTTGATGAAATTATTGATAGTTACTATGATTTGTTCTTTGACTCACCCATTCTTTAGGATTAATTTATTTAGTCTTTAACTTTTAATTGTGTCTTCAGTAGCTCTTTATTGAATATAATTTTTGTTTCATTGTAGTTTGTCAAATATATGTTTAATATTTATTCTTTTCTGCTTCTGTTTGTGAGGTTTTTATGTTCTAGTGGAAGGTGCCATAAACAGTTGAGAAATTCTGAGAATTTCTATTCCAGTTCAATATTTTCCAGATGTCTTTCATAGCTAACTTTCCTAAAATTCTATTCAGGTTCTTCACTTCTTTTTGTTGCTGTTGTTGTTGTTGTTAAATTAATCTAGGTTTAAGGAGGGTAAATTGGGCTCCCTCCCCCCACTATTACAGTATGGATGTCAATTTCTCCTTATTTCCTATTTAAATTTTCCTTCAGGTACTAAGATGCTATGCCATTGGGTGCCCCTTCTTTATAAACAAGAAGAGGGTGGTGAGAGAGAAGGAATGAGCTCAACACCAGTGCTCTAGGTTTGATGTAATTTGCTTCTCCCTCTGCTCCCATCTTGTTATCTCATTCAGAGCTCAATAATGGGTTCTTATCATTTCTTTTCTTTTAATCCCCTCTTGGAAATCCACCCTCCTGTAGTTACATTTTATTATGCTGGAAACTAATCCTTCCCTTAAATCTGTCTTCCCTCTGACAGCTCCCTTTTCATTCTCCTCTTTCCCTGTTGAGTGAAATATATTTCCATGTGCAACTTCGCATGTGTATCCTCTCCTTTGACCAGTTCAAATGAGAGGGAAATTGAGGTTGCTCATTCCTCCTCATCCCTGACTGGACAGACTTCTACTTATGCATCTCAGTTACGTGAGATAACTTTCCTCATTGTACTCCCCCTCCCTAATCCAATGTATTCCTCTTTCCTTCCCATTCTTCTTTACTATCATCAAAACCAGACAGAACCACTCTTAAGTCTCCTGTCTAATTAGACTCCCCATGACTCCTCAGGATCACAAGTTCTGAAGAGACACATGGATCATCTCCCTGTATTGGAAGGTAAAAAGTTTATTTCTTATAATCACTTGTTCATGTTTATCTTTTAATGTTTATCTTGACTCCTCTGTATTATATTTTAAAATTTCTACTAAGCTCTGATCTTTTCATCAGGAATGCTTAGAAATCCTCTCTTTAATTAAAGGTCCATTTTTCCCCCTGTAGGATTATACTCAGTTTTGCTAGGCAATTTAATCTTGGCTATAGGCCTCTATCTTTTGCCTTCTGGATTATCATATTCTAAACCCTCCACTATTTTATACTGCAGCTGCCAAATCCTGTGTGATCCTGACCATGGCTCCTCAGTACTTGAGGTCTTTATTTCTGGCTACTTGCAATATTTTCTTTTTTAACCTGGAAGCTCTGGATTTTGGCTTTTATATTCTTGTGAATTTTCATTTTAGGCTTTCTTTAAGGAAATTACTCTATTTCCATTTTTCCTTTAAGAAATGTGGGGAATTTTCTCTTATGATTATTTGAAATATGTTGTCTAGTGTCCTTTTTGGTTATGATTTGCAGGTAGCCAAAGATGCTTAAATTATCTCTCCTCAATCTATTTTTCAAGTCAATTTTTTTCCTCTGAAATACTTCACATAAACTATCTTCTATTTTTTCAGTTGTTTGACTTTGTTTTTAGTATTTCTTGATGCGTTGTGGAGTCATTAGCTCTGACTTTGTCCATTCTAATTTTCAGAGAGTTATTTTCTTTGGTAAGATTTTGTGCTTCTTGTTCCAACCTACTAATTCTCTTTCTAAATCTTCTTTTGCCCTCATTTCTTTTCTTATTTTTTTCATCTAGTGCTCTCATTTGATTTTTCAAAATTATTTTTAGTTCTTTTGAAAAACAAAAGCCTTTTGAATCACTTCTTCTAGGAATTCCATTTGACTTGCACTCAAGGTGTTGTTTTCTTTGGGTCTTTATTCACAGGTGTTTTGGAGTCATTCTCTTCTGGGTTTGTGTTTTGAACATCCCTCTCACCACAATAGCTCTTTTGGTGGGATTCCCTTTTTGTCTGAACACTCTTCCACCCTACTTCCTTACTTAGAACATGATACCCAGACTCTTCATACTTTTTGGGGGGAGGGAGGAAGATATCTGGTCTGAGTTTGTGTCCTCTTGGGTCCTTCTGCTGCTTTCTTGGGGTACTGTATTGAATATTATGTTATTCTGGGATCTCAGGCATAGCCCAAACTGCTGACTAGCAAGATTTTAATACTCCCGACATGATGTGTTCCAGGGGAAAGTCTGATCACTGCCATTTTCATCTGAACTCTTTGAGTTCCTGATCTGAGTTGGGTCTGTGTGGCACTCCTGTGGGCTTGCTCCTGGTTGGAAGTCCCAGTAGATCTATCTCTGTTGCACTCAGCCATTATCAACCAATTGGAAAGCCTTGCTGGTTCTGAGTAACAACTACAGGTTGTCCTTTGGTCTATGATTCTTGGCATATTTATTTTGTTTTAGACTTCATACTGCTCTGTACGTCTTGCGGCATCATAGACACACAGGTACTGTTTGCTTCTGTACTTGCTCTTCACTTAGTATACAGCCTAGGGCCCCGAAAGGAACAACCCCACAGGTGCAAGTCCCCACCTCAGTCCTCTCTACATCTGTGTCCCAGATCTGGGTACTAAACAATAAACCTGCCGGTTGGTGTCTATTCCCACATCCTGCACAAGGTCAGGGTCCCTCTGTATGTGGATGGAACCTCTTGCTCTGCTGCAGTCTTATTCCTCTTTCAGTTCCTATATAGTGTAAGGTTACTTAAGGTATGCCCCTGGCCAGACCCTGCCCCCAGAGTCCACAGACCCTTGTCTGTCTCCCTATACTGACCTACACTGGAAATATGAGTCACTGTGATTTTTTTCTTGGATTTCCTGGTCAGGACTCAGCCCAGAATATTTTCTAGATTTTTTCGGGAGGAATTGTCTTAGGGACCTTGATTGTATTTCTTCTCTGTACTTTGCCACCTTGGCTCCCCAGCCTCACTTGACTTACATTACTCCCTTCATGCATTCTTACACTCAGTCAAGTCAACGAATATTTATGAAGCATATACTATGTATGAAGCACTGTGCTAAGGATACAAAGAAAGGCAAAAATAGTCTTTGCTTTCAAGGAGTTCACCATCTAGCTGTAAGACAATATGCAAACAATTATGTATAAATAAGATTTATGAAAGTTAAATGGGAGACAACCACAGAGGGAAGGCATTTAACTGAGATTTGAAGGAATATGGGGAAGCCAGGAGGCACAGATGAGAAGGTGTGTGTGTGTGTATGGGGGGGTGGGGAATTCCAGGCATGGCATAGAGTCATTGAAAATGTCCAGAGTCAGATGATAGAGTATCTTGTATGCAGAACAGCCAAGAGGCAAGTATCACTGGATTTTAGAGGACAGGGGATGGGAATAAGGTGTAAGAAGCCTAGAAAAGTAAGAAGGAAGCAAGTGAGGAAGGGCTTTAAAAGCCAGTTCATTTTATGGTGCTGGAGGTAATAGGGAGACACTGAAGTTTGTTGAAGAGAGGGGTGACATGTTCAGACCTCTGTGTTAGGAAGATTGCTAAGTGGGGAATAGACTAGAGTGGGAAATGACTTTAAACAGGGAAACCAAGCAGCAGACTACTGCAATAGTCCAGGCATAAGGTGATATAGGCTTGCATCAAGGTGGTGGCAGTGTCAGAGGAGGGAAGGGGGAATATATAATAGATGTTACAAGATTTGAGTATTAATTAGATACGATGGTGCAACCAGTAGGCACATAGAAATTAAAGATTAGTTAAAGAATAGAGATGATGGCAATCTACAGGAGAAAACAAGATGGAATGGGATCACCTGTTGAACATAAAGAGGTTAGCTTTGGTAAGGAGTACAGCTGCTTCTTCATGTGACACAGAGATAAAGAAGGAGATAGTGATAGAAGATAGGGATATGAGATGAGAAGGAGGAGAGAAGAGGGAGCTCTCAGAGAATGACCTCAGTTTTTTCAGTGAAATTTCAGGTAAAGTTCTCAGCCAAGATGATGGAGGGAGGAGAAACCATGGGAGTTTGAAAAGGGATGAAAAGGATTAGAAAAGCTACCAAGATGAGTAGGATGATAAGTTAATTAGGGGCATCTAAAAGGATTGACTTGCTGCAGTGAGGGCCCAGTTAAGAGTCAAATTATTCTTATCCCTTACATAAAACATCCTATTTCTCATTCCTTTGAACAGGCTGTCCACCATGATCAGAATGCCTTCTATCCTCGTATTTTCCTATGAGAATCTCTAGTTTTGGGAGGTGAAGCCAGGATGATGGAAGCAAATTCCGGTGCAGCAGAACCCACAAAAGGATAGGGCAAAACAATTTTCCAGCCCAAAATAACTTAGTTCAGCAGGAAAGGTGTGTATAAAAATTCACTGAAGAGAATAACTCCTTAAAAAAGTAGAATTGGCCAAATGGAAAAGTAGGCACAAAAGCTCACTGAAGAAAATAATTCCTTTTAAATTAGTTTGGGGCAAGTGGAAGCTAATGACTTTATGAGACATCAAGAAACAATAAAGCAAAATCAAAAGATTGAAAAAATAGAAGAAAATGTGAAATATCTCATTGGAAAAACAATTCACCTGGAAAATAGATCCAGGAGAGATAATTTAAGAATTATTGAACTACCTGAAAGCCATGATTAAAAAAAAGAGCATGGACACCATCTTTCAAGAAATTATCAAGGAAAATTGCCCTGATATTCTAGAACCAGAGAGTAAAATAGAAATTAAAGGAATCCACCGATCACCTCCTGAAAGAGATCCCAAAATGAAAACTCCCAGGAGTATTATAGCCAAATTCCAGAGCTCCCAGGTCAAGTAGAAGAATATTGCAAGAAGCCAGAAAGAAACAATTTAAATATTGTGGAGCCATAGTAAGGATAGCACAAGATTTAGCAGTTTCTGCATTAAAAGGCTTGGAATATAATATTCTGGAGGGCAAAAGAGCCAGAATTGCAACCAAGAATCACCTACCTAGCAAAATTCAGTATAATCTTTCAGGGGGGAAATGGATATTCAATGAAACAGAGAACTTTCAAGCATTCCTGATGAAAAGACCAGAACTGAATAGAAAATTTGACTTTCAAATACAAGACTCAAGAGAAGCATAAAAAAGGTTAACAGGAAAGAGAAATCATAAGGGATTTCATAAGGTTAAACTATTTGTATTCCTACATGGGAAAATGATACTTGTACGTGCTACAAATTTTCTCATTATGGGAGCAATTAAAAAGAGAATGCATAGGCAGAGGGCATGGGTGTGAGTTGAATATGAGGAGATGATTATCTAAAAAAACAAAATTAGGTAAGAAAGAGGAATTCACTGGGAGAAGGGAAAAGGAGAAGTAGAATGGCATAAATTATCTGACATTAAAGAGGCACAAAAGAGCTTTTACAATGAAGGGAAAGATAGGAGAGGTAGGGGAAAGTGTGTGAATCTTATTCTCATCAGAATTGGCTTAAAGAGAGAATAACATATACACTCAGTTGTATATAAAAATCTATCTTACTATACAGAAAAGTAGGAGGGAAAAGGGATAAGAGAAGGGGAAACTGATAGAAGGGCAGGTGGTTTGAGGGAGGTAAAAGTCAGATGCATAACACTTTTGAGAATGGACAAAGTGAAAGGAGAGAGAGACAGAGACAGAGAAGGTAGAATAAACAGGATGAAGAGAAATACATAGTAATCATAACTGTCAAAAACAATTTTTACAGCAGACTTCATTTCTCAAATATATGTAAACTGAGTCAAATTTATAGAAATAAGAGCCATTCCTCAACTGATAAATGGTCAAAGGATATGAACAGGCAGTTTTCAGGTGAAGAAATGAAAGCTATCTATAGTCATATGAAAAAAATGCCCTAAATCACTATTGATTAGAGAAATGCAAGTCAAAACAACTCTGAGGTTGGACCACGTCACACCTATCAGACCAGCTAACATGACAAAATAGGAAAATGATAAATATTGGAGAAGATGTGAGAAAATTGGAATATTAATACAATGTTGGTGAAGTTGTGAACTGATCCAACGATTTTGGAGAACAGTTTGGAACTATGCCCAAAGAGCTATAAAAATGTGCATACTCTTTGACCCAGAAATAGCATTTCTAGGGCTGTATTTGTAACTCATGAGACCTTTTTCAGTATTAAGATAGTTGGAGGGTATATATATATCTATATATCTATATATCTATATCTATCTATATATATATATGTATGTATATATATAGTGAGAAGGAATGAGTGAACCTTACTCTTATAGGATTTGGCTTGAGGAGGGAATAACCTACACACTCAATTGGGTATGGAAATCTATCTTACCCTACAGGAAAATAGGGGGGAAGGGGACAAGAGAGTAGGGGGATAACAGAGAGGAGGGCAGATTGGGGGAAAGGGTAATCAGAGGCAAACACTTTTGAGGAGGGACAGGGTCAAAGGAGAAAATAGAATAAATGGGGAGTGCGATAAGATGGAGGGAAATATAGTTAGTCTTTCACAACATGACTATAATGGAAGTATTTTGCATGACTACACACGTAAAACCTATATCAAATTGCTTGCCTTCTCAATGAGGGTGGGTGGAGAGGGAGGAAGGGAGAGAATTTGGAACTCAAAGTTTTAAAAATGAATGTTAAAAATTGTTTTTACATGCAACTGGGAAATAAGATATACAGGCAATGGGGTATAGAAATCTATCCTGCCCTACAGAAAAATAGAAGGGAAAAGGGATAAGAGAAGGCAGGGGGTAGGGTGATAAAAGGGAGGGCAGATTGGGGGAAGGGGTATTCAGAATGCACGCCATCTTGGGGTAGGAGGAGGGGAGAGATGGGGAAAATTTGGAGCTCAATATCTTATGGAAGTGAATGTTGAAAACTAAAATAAATTAATTAATTAAAAAAAAGTATTGTATCATGATCATCTGTGAATGTCTTACCTAGCTATTCTCAGCAATACAGTGATCCAAGACAATTCTGAAGGATGTATGATGAAAAATGCTTTCCATTATCCAGAAAAAGAACTGATGGAGTCTGAATGCACATCAAAACATACTTTTTCTTTATTTTTCTTGAGGGTTTTTTTGTCTGTTTTCTTTCATAATGTGACTAATATGGAAATGTTTTGCATGACTTTGCATGTATAACCTATATAAAATTGCTTGCCTTCTCAATGAGTGGGGCAGAAGAGGGAAGAAGAGAGAGAATTTAGAACTCAAAATTTTTAAAAAAAACAAATGTTAAAAATTGTTTTTACATGTAATTGGCAAAAAATAAAATATTAAATTTTTAAAAAGAATCTCTAGTTTCTTTCAAAGTTCAGCTCAAATGTCATCTCATATGTGACACCTTTCTTGATTTTTCCACCTACTTGTAACTTACCGCCCCCCATTATTTTCTGTTTATTTTACATGTACCTAGATGTGGACATGTTGTAAACATCTTACAGACTCGGATTCTCTCATTTTTGTCTTTGTCTCCCCAGTGCCTAGTATAGTGCCTGGTACATAGTGGGAGCCTAATACGTGTTTACTGACTAACTGACTGTTGACATTGGTTTGTATAACAATATCTCTAAGAATGAGGAGTTACTGTGTAGAGGGATACTATGAGTGAGGCCCAGGACTCCTTAGGAAACGAGGCAGAGTTGATGTGGAGGCCAGAAGATTAAGGCAAGAGAAATCTGCACAGGGGATATTTGTGGATGGAGTAAACTTTCAAGGAGGAGAGGCTTGCAAGAAAAGAAGGGACTAGGAGCAGCAGCGGATATGCTGGACCCTCTCCACGGCCCACTGTGTGTACTGGAGGAGGAATGGGGATTGAGAGAAGTAGCAGCCAGTGCTGGAGGGGGGTTCCCAGGCATGTGGTGTCTTCCAGGGCAAGCCAAGTTTCTGTGAATGCATGAAGATGGAAAGAGTGTGAGAGGAGGGGATTCTGGTGTTTGTCAGGAACAGAGGGAGAGTTCCAGGGGGAATAGAAGAAAGGAAAGAGCAAGAGAAGATTAGACCTGGGAAGCATTGTGGTTAAGCTGGGTGGGATGAGCACAAGGAGAGATGGAAGGGGAGGCTTCTTCCTCTGAGGAGACAGTAATGCTGGATCTAGCCGTCCACCCTGGCCATCTCCTTGCCAATAGCTCTGTGGCTGTACCCTCCAAATCACCTTCAGAGACCATGCCCTAGGGGAGTTAATTGATTCAGCTTTGAAACTATGGTCCAGTTGTGATTGCTTGAGTTAATGAGTGAAAACTCACACAACCCTCTACACTCTATCTAGCTGGCCTCAACCCAGCGCATTGACATCATGATGGCCTTTGTGACCTATCTCTCTGTCATGCACTCTGATTCTGCTAGCATATGCCCACTCCTTCCCTGCCAAGCTCTCTAGGATCTAATCCTCCAATTAGAGGAGAGGACACATAGAAGAATGTTCAGCTGCAGGGATAATGGAAAAGCCCAGGAATCCTCATGGCTGATGAGAGGGGCAGATGGCAAGGACCAGAGGTCTTTAGATTACATCAGTAGGTCAGATGAGAGTGCCAGGGTGTAGGGGCAGTGCAGATGGTAAGATCAGTGTCAGGACTAAAAATAAAAATGATGATGATGATGATACCTAACATTTTTATAGCACTTACTACGTGCCAAGCACTGTGTGCTAAGCACTTTACAATTGTCTCATTTGTTCCCCACAACAACCCTGGGAGGTAGGTGATATTATTATCCTCATTTTACAGATGAGGAAACTGAGGCAAACAGAGTGTTAAGTGACTTGACCAGGGTTGCCCAACTAATAAATATATCTCACACACCACCTAGATGGCAAAGCCTGATGGTCCCCCATCTCACCAGAAGGTGACTCCCGCCTTATAACAGCCATGTGAGCAGTCAAGCAGCTCAGATGGGTTCTGGGAAGCCTGAGAATAAGAGATGGGAGAGAGGAAGGCAAAGGGGGAAGGGCCCTCTTGGTGGGTCTTCTTACCACTTGGTTGTCCCAGATAGAGAAGTGAGAGGTTCCCTGAATGTTACATTACAATAAGAACATTTCACATTTCTATAGTAATTTACAATTTACAATATTTTCTTCACAACAGCTCTGCAAAATGCATGGTATAAGTATTAATAATCCCATCTCATGGAGATGTGGGAACTGAGGCTCAGAGACTGAAAGTGGTTTGTCCAAAGATACATAGCTGGCCAGTAGCAAAGAACACAGAACATGGAATGCTAGAGTTGGAAGGGAGCTTAGAGATCACTCAATCTATGTGTGAAGGTTCCTTCCTACTCTGAAAGTCTGCTTATATACCCAACATTTTGGACAGTAGAGTCAACATCCAATAGAATCTCCATAGGTTAGAATGGTGAGCTCAATCTAAGATGCAGCAGAGGATGTGAAGTCCTATGCAAGGTTTTATTTTATGAACTGGTATGGCTAGTCAGTCAATAAGCATTTATTAAGTGCCTACTATGTGCCAGGCACTGTGCTAAGATAGCAGCAACACGGTACAGCGGAAAGTGAGCTGGATTTGGAGTCAGAGGCCCTGGGTTTGAATCCTGACTCTGTCTCCTTATTATTCATGCAGTCTTGCACAAGTACCTTAACCTATATGTGTAGAGTGAGGCATTTTGGCACGAAGGCATCTGGTGTCCTCTCCACCTCTACGTTTATGGTCCTATGAACTGGATATTTTAGTGGATTCACTTACAAATCAACATTTTGTCATGGCAGCCAAAATACCCTAACCATGATCTCAGGTCGCACTGAGAGAAGCATGATGTCCAAGAACAAAGGTGGTGACAATCCCACTCTCTTCTGCCCTTGTGAGACCACAGTTGGAGTACTGTATTCAGTTCTGGGTGCCACATTGACCCTGTGGAGAACATTCAGAAAAGAAACATAAGGTGACCAGAATGAGTAGAGCACTGAAAACCACGACATATAAAGTAAGTGAAGCAGAGAAAACATAAGGGGATGCAAGGGATGGATGTGCTGCTGTCTTCAAAGTTCTGGATGACTATTTTGTGGAAGGATCAGATTTGTTCCTGCAATCCCAGGACAGGAGATAGAACTAGGATCAATGGGTAGAATCTACAGAGAGGTAGATTCTGACTTTTAGAAATATCCCCAAACAATCCCAATGACTAGAGCTGTTAGGCTGGAGGGATGTGCTATCTCGGGAAATAGTGGGTTCACCATCACAGGAAGACACCAAACAGAAACCTGATGACTGGGGATGACCAAGGTGATGTGGTGAAGGAGAGTTCTCTTCAGGTGCAGGTCGGGCTTGGCATGCTTCTGATGTCCCGTCCCCTCTGAGGTTCTGTGGTTCTACACATCTTATAGCAGAGTGAACTGAGCCTCGATGAAGGGAGGAAGTGATGTGCTGGAGGTCACACACAGCTAGTGAGAAGCGGAGCTGAGGCCTGAACCCAGATCATTCGAGTCCAAAATCTCTCCAGGATGTTACTGTTTTTCCTATTTCCAGTCCCCTTAGGTGAGACTCTCAACAGGGTATGACCCAGCTAGAGATCTGCTATTTCCCTGCCAGTAGCTATAAAATGGAAATTGAAGAGAAAATTAGCCTCCAGGGTGTATGCAGGAGCACTGAGGCATCTAGCTTCTCCATGCCCATGTACACATCTTTGCTCTAGGCTTGGTGGGAGCCACCCTTGCTGCCTTCAGGCCACACTCTCCGTTTGACCCTCCCGGCGCCACAGTCCCATTAATGATTGCAAGGGCACAGAGCTGCATTCCTCAGTCCCTCAGTGATCCCATCATAGAATTTCAGAGCAGGGAGGGCCTTCTGAGGCCGCCTAGTCTAACCACTACCTATACCATGAATCAACTCAGCAATCCAGACTCTACTTGAAGACCTCCATTGTGGAGGAACTTACCATCTTTCAAGCTCATTCCACTTTTGGACAGTAGTAAGAATGAATCACAGGATCATAGCATCTCAGAGTTAGAAGGGGCCTCAAAGACCATTTGGCTCAACCATATCTAAGCAGCAATTTCCTCTGACAAATGGTCACTCTGCCTCCACTTGAAGTCATTTCAATGTTGGAGACTAAAGTCCCTCCTGAAGAGAAAGGAAAGAGCACTGGACCTGTAATAAGGTGATGGGTTAAAGTTTTAGCTCCATTACTTACTAGCTAGGAGAACTGGGAAAGTCATTACCTTTCTCTGAGCCTCAATTTCTCCCATTGTAGAGTGGTGATAATACTCCTTGCAGTTTTGGGGAGTAAAGTGCTGTGTAGACAACTGAGGCCTGGGAAAGACCTTAATTTAGAAAGGCCAAGGTCACACCCCTTGCATCCCGGGCCACTATCAGTCATCTTGACTTTTGTCCTGGCACTGGACTTTGATGACACTAGAGGAGAGAGTGAGGTTGAGGACTTTGTGTAGCTCTGCCTCACTTAAATCCAATTGAAGTGCAAGTCAAGATATCACCCCATGATGTTCTCTTGGAGAACTAAGGACACACAACAGATGTATAAGAATTAAATGCCACATAATGTAAGATAATTGACAGCAGGATATTACAGCTGGTACCCAACTCTAGGAGTATGAGTTTTCTGGGGAGTATTCCATGGCAGTGGAAGAATCTGTGGGAAATTATACTCCTTTGCATATGGGGTGGGGGTTCCTTCTCAAAGCTCTGACTCTTAACAAGCTATGTCTCAACATTATTCCACTCTGTCTTCATAGCTACCTTCCTCTCTACATCTAAAGCTGATTAAAATTTTCTGCTTCTTTCTCAAAGGGAGTGTTATTGCTCTTTTGTGAGACTACTTAGCCATAATATCTAGGACTAATCAACCCTGTTTCACCTTTTTTATTAGTTAGGCCCCTAACAGGGCTTTCAAGATCTTTTTTTTTTCAAACCACACTCAAAGAGTAACTCTCAACAGGAAGTCTCCTGTGATATTTAGGTTGGGGTAAGTAAATTCCTTTTGACTTCCTTCATGCCCCTGGCAGCTAGGATGAGGATCACTCAAATTGCCATGATGATTTGATAAGCCTCCGGGAAGCATGTAGCAAGAACAACAACAAAAAGCTGGTGGGACAGAGCTTGTAACCTTTCTCCTGCATTTCTGACACCACACCCAGGTCTTGATCCCCTTCAAAAGCAGGTCGCTGGATATAAAGTCTCAGCACTTTCTCCCTACACTTAATGAGGTGCTCAGCCTACTACCATGGAAGGTCAACTGTTTCAGATTTTGGAAATTATTCAGTTATTCATGCAATTCCCACTGTTTTGGTCAGAAACCCTGAGGATCTTCCCCTCCCAGATCAATTTTTTATTTAAAAAAATTTTTTTTGACTAGGTAAAGAGGCCATTGTCTGCCTCAATTCATATTAAGCCTTAATCAGTGAATAGGTGTTGCCTCAAACTGAGACCTGTTAAAGACCTTAGTTTGAAAAGGCCAAGGTCCACCGCTGCATCAGGGCCATCTCTGGTTGTCCTGATCTATATTTGGCTACTGGATTCAGATGGCCCTGGAAGAGAAAGTGAGGCTGGAGATTTTACCCAGCCCTCCCTCACTTAAATCCCAATTCACTTGCATGTCATGGCATCACCTCCCTGATGTCCTGGTCTTCTTTGAGAATGAAGGACAAACAATAACTTTGCTTCCAGTTTTGTGCTACCACAAAAGGGCTGATAGAAATAATCTGGTAAAGATGGGATCTGTCTTTGACCTCCTTAAAGTATATATCCAGGAGTGAGACAGCTTAGCGTCAGCATTTTAGAGTTGGAAGGGATCATCAGATATTAAATGTTGAGGAAACTAAGACACAGGGAGGGGAAAGAACTTACCTAAAGTTATCTAACTGGTAAGTAGCAGCAATGAGACAAGAACCAGAGTCTACTCATTCTTACTTCATCAAACCATTATTATTTTTTATATTGTAATGATGATTACAAATAGTATTGCAACCACATTGTTGATACTACTTCCTGTTTCAAAAAAAAAGTTATCTCATCATTTAAGGGGACCAAAGAGCCCAGATTCACTTGCTGCCTTAGGCACTCCACCTACATTCAACAGAAATTTCCCAACCACCTTTTCTTTGCAGAGCCCTGAGTTAGGTTACACCGAAGAGGATGTGGAAATGTGAATAGCACTCAATCTCAGGGATCTCACAAACTACTAGGGTAGAGAAGGCCCAGGCAAAGATTTGGGCTCTCAACCTTTTCAAGGATACTGGAACATAGTGCTGGGGTAGGGAGGCCTGAAATGAAAGAGAATTAAATTCAAAGCCTGCATCTCCCATCGATTCATTCTCCACATTTGGGTGAATCTTTTTCCTTCTCTAGGCCTCTGTTTCCCATTTGTAAAATGTGGGAATTGACTGAGATGCTTTTTAAAACTTTTTTGGCTCTAACATTCTAAATTCTAAGGTCCTGCCCAGCTCTGACATTCTATATGCTAAGATTCTTTCTAGCACTAATATGCTATGTTCTAATGATCCTTTCAAATCTTACATTTTGTGTTTTAAAATCCATTCCCCAACCCCCACTCCAGCTCCAACTTTAAAGGCAGTGGCAAAGAAGATATTTGTGTAACCCTCAGCAGGGACGGATCAGTAATGCTTGTAATTCTTCAGGATCCAGTCCAACCACATGCCAGGAAGTCCCCTGAGTAGACCCCTTTCCCATACAGAGGGTCACCTTGAGTGCAGTTCCCAGGGGAAGATTTCTGTCACTTTCTTGGCTACACACACACACAAACACACAAATTATTCCATGCCCCTGACAAGACTGGCCCTGTTTACTTGGGGAGGCCTGGTTTCAGGGCTGCAGGTGGTAGGCAGTGGATTAATTCCTTGGGTCAGCAGGGGGACCTCCCCTGAAATCAACATCTTCAAGAGGTGGAGAGGAGAGAAGTCTGAGTAACTTTGTCCATCTTCCCACCCCAAGATGTTGATACTAATGACATTGTTCTGAGTAGGATCAATATGGTTGGTAGCTGCTGCCAGCAGAAATGTATAATAAGCAACAGTAATTTTTAGGGGAGGGGAAGGGAATAAGCATTTATTAAGCACCTACTATATGGCAGGTACTGTGCTAAATGCTTTATAAATTTTAAAGGGAGAAGGACCTACATGTACAAAAACATTTGTAGCAGCTTTTTTTGTGGTGGCAAAGAATTGGAAACTGAGGGGATGTCCATCAATTGGGGAATGGTTGAATAAGTCATGGTATATGAATGTAATGGAATACTATAGTGCTATAAGAAACGACAAGCAGGGTGTTTTCAGAAAAACCTAGAGAGACTTAACTCAACTGATGGAAAATGAAGTGAGCAGAACTAGGAGAACATTGTATGGAGTAAATAGCAACATTGTGTAATGATCAGCTATGACTGATGACTCTTCTCAGCAATACAATGATTTGAGACAATTTTAAAAGACTCATAATAGAAAATGTTATCCACATCCAGAGAAAGAACTGATAGGGTCTGAATGCAGGTTGAAGCATACTATTTTCACTTCATTTTCTTCATATTTTTTTTCCCTTTTGTTCTGTTTCTTCTTTTACAACATGACTAATATGGAAATATGTTTTATGTGATTGCACATGTATAATCTATATCAAATTGCTTACTGTTTTAGAAAGGAGTGAGAGGAAGGAAGAAGGGAGAAAATCTGGAACTCAAAATTTTGTAAAAAATGAATGTTAAAAATTGTCTTTACATATAATTGGAAAAAATGCTATTAAAAAAACGAGTTTTATCTCATTTGATTCCCAGAATGACCCTGAGATATAGAGTCTCAGAATCATAGATATAGAGGTATATAGAACTTATAGAATCAGAGTGTAACACAAACAAAACCAATGTAGTTAAAATTAAAAGTGAAGTCATTACTTTACAGCAAGTTTTTTTTATAAAAGTCTCATACTGAAGATATATAAGAGATGGATAATTTTATGAGAACAAAAGCTATTCTCCAGTAGTAAATGGTCAAACGATATTAACAGTCAGCTTTCAAAAGAAGAAACCTAAGCTATCAACAGCCATATGAAAAAAGAGAAATATACCAAATCACTAATAATTAGAGAAATGAAAATTAAAGGAACTCTGAGGTTTTAAGACTTAAAAAAAGGAAAATGACAATTGTTGGACAGGTTGCAGAAAAATAGGCACACTGACACATTATTGGTAAGTGTGAATTGGTCTAGCCTTTCTAGAAAGCAATTTAGAACTTTGCCTCAAAAGTTGTAAAATGTCTAGACTTTTTGGCCCAGTAAAAGTATCATTAGTTGTTTGTACCACAAAGATTTGAAAGAAAGAGGAAAAGGTTCCATTTGTACAAAAATATAGCAACTGTTTTTATTGTGGCAAATAACAGAATACCCATCAATTAGGGAATGAACAAAATAAGATATGTAAAATGTAATGGAATATTATTTTGCCATAAGAAATGACAAAAAAAGATTTTAGAGAAACCTGGGAAAACTCATTTGACCTGATGCAGAGTGAAGTGAGATGAATCAGTAGAACAATTTATATTATGACAATGACACTGTAAAGACACTTTTGAAAAATTTAAGAACTCTGATTAATAAAATGATTAACCATGATTCCAAGAGACCATGATGAAGCATGCTACCCACTTTCTGACAAGGAGATGATGGACTTAAGACACAGAATAAGACATACATTTTGGGACACAACCAACATGGGAATATCTTTTGTTTAACTACACATATTTATTGAGAGTTTTGTTTTTCTTTTTGTCAAATTGGTTGGGGTAGGGATAAGGGGAGGTGGAAGGAAGATGAAGATAGAGATAAAGTTGCCAGAAAAGAAAAAAGAAAAGACAGCCATTGAATCGTTTTTTAAAATGCATAGTGGGACAACTTTGAAAGTTAAATGTTGAATTTATTATATGCTTATAAAGAAGAACAAACTGTACATAGTAGAGATTGATTTACATACTGCCCCTTTTCCCCTTTTATTGTGCCTATGGAAGTACTCATTTTATGTGGTGTTTATTAAGTTCAGAATAAATGAACTTTTAAAACAAAAAAAAACAAAAAAAGAATTATAATTTAAGGGCCTTCAATAAAATCATGGAGTCTTAGGGTCACAGAATGATCATTTTAGGATTTTAGAATCATTGGCTCATAGCCGGAGAATTTTCTAATCATTGAGTCTCAGAATCATTGACTCAGTCGCAGAACCTTAGAATCATAGAATTATAGTCTTAGCTTTGAATCCTAAACTTAGTGTCAGAGAATATTAGAATCATGGTCTTCAAACCTTAGAATACCGTAGTCTTAGTCTTAGAATGTTAGAATTTTTAAATCCCAAGTGATTAATGCCTTAGAATCACAAAATCTGAGACTTGAGAGGAACTTGAGAGGTTCTCTAGTCCACCCTCCTTCTCAGGGCAGAAAGTTCTTCTAAAGTTCTGAACATAGAGCTCAGCTTGTGTTTGGAACCCTAATTCCCAAGACAGCCTAATTCCCTTGGGGGACAGAGGAAGATGTTTTCCCAACACATCACCAGATGTAAGCCCTTATAACTCTCTCCTCCACACCCCTAAAGGTCCTTACTCATCTTTTTCTTACTCACTTTAATTCCAGAGAATGAAGTAACCTTTATAAGAGCCAAGACCAACCCCTCTACAGGTATCCTTGATCTTATCCCTTCCCATTTCCTCTGGAATCTTGCTCAACCCTTCTACCTCTTCTCTATCTCCACCTCCATCTTCTCACTCCTTTTCTTTAAGACGTTTCCCCTCTAAACATGTCCAGTTCTCTACAAACACCCCCTCTCCCTTCAAAATCTTCCCTCAATCCCGCTACCCCTTTTAGCTATCTTTTCTCTCCTCACCTTCATGGACAAACCTTTTAAAAGTATTCAAACCTTGGAGTATCCATTTGGAATTGTAGAATCATAGGATTTAGTGTTGGGAGAGAACATTAGAAATGTTCTAGTCTAACCCTCTCATTTTTTAGAGGAGAAAACCAAGGCCTAGAGGGGTTGTGACTGCTCAGTGTCACCCAATTAGCCTCATCACTTACTTCCCTCATCACCTACCTCCTCCTCAACCCTTGTAATCCAGTTTATCCCCCCCAAAACCCAAACAACTTTCCACTGAAATTGCTCTCTCCAAAGGCACTACTGACCGCTTCATTGACACCTCTGATTGACTCTTCTCAATCTTCATCCTCCTTAACCTCTCTAACATTTGGCAGTTTTAGCCACCCCTAGATTCCTATATTTTCTATCCCGTTAATTTCTGTGACACAGCTCTACTGGTTCTACTCTGACCTCTTTGATCTCTTTCTCTTTCTCTGTATTATCTTTCACCTCTCATGTACTACATGTGATCATCTTCTAAGACATTGATTGTCCTTTCCCCTCTTCTTATCTCCAGATTCTCAAAAAAGATAAGGACCAGATACATTAATTTAAGAGTCATCTGCATTGGAAAGGGAAGGAAAGGGAACAAGCATTTATTATGCACCTACTATGTTCCAGTTATTGTGCAAAGCACTTTATAAATATTATCTCATTTGAACAACCCTGAGAGGTAAGTGCTATTATTATCCCCATTTCACAATTGGGGAAACTGAGACAGACAGAGCTTACGTGACTTGCCCAGGGTCACACAGCTGGTAAGTGTCTGAGGCCAGTTTTGAATTCAAGTCCTTCTGACTCTAAACCCAGTGCTAATTGCATAGACATAGTAGGATTCAAAGCCAAAGAGATCTAAGTGGGCATCTAGTCCAGCCTTCCCATTTCAATAATAATAATAATAGCTAGTTTTTATGTAGCACCTACTATGTGCCAGGCACTGTGAAAGTTCTTTACAAATATTATCTCCTTTGATCCTCACAACAACCCCAAAAGGTAGGTGCTATTATTTTACAGATGAAGAAACTGAGGCAAGCAGAGGTTAAGTCACTTGTCTAAGGTCATAAAGCTAGTATGAATCTGAAGTCAGATTTGAACTCGGGTCTTCCTAACTTGAGGCCCAGAGCTCTAACCACTATACCATTTGGTCAAGATCACAAGGGTCATAGATAGCTAAGACACAAAGCCAGGTCCTCTGTCTCCAGATTCAGCACATCTCCCACTGTAGCACACTATCTCCCTAGTCCAGCTTCCTCATTTAAAGAGGTAAAAATTAAGATTCAGAGAGACCTGCTCAAGATGGCGTAGCTAACTGACTGATCATTGATGAATTCCATCATCTTACATGACTCTTCCAATAATCCTGAGAGGTCAGTGGGAAGAGCTTATTGTCCCCATTTTATAGATGATTAAATGGAGGCCCAAGGACAGGAAAGGAGTTATAAGAGGTCAGTCCAATGAGTTCATGGAGAATGGTATAGGTCAGTGTAACATCAAGAAAGGAAACCTGGTATGGTGCACTGGACTTGAGAGTCAGAAGAATTAGGTTTGAGTCCTAACCTTCCTCCAGCAATGACTGGGCAAATGACAACCTCTCTGAGGTTTGGTTTCCTCGTCTCCATTGGAAATAATAATACTAACCCTACTTGCTCCACAGGGATATTGTGAGTAAAGCCTTTAATAAACCTGATCCCCCTAGACCAATGAGAATTATTATTGTCAATTGATGGATAGCTAGGTGGCACATTGGATAGAGTGATGGGCCTGGTAGTCAGGAAGACTCATCTTCCTTAGTTCAAATCTGGCCTCTAACATTAGCTGTATGACCCTGGGCAAGTCACTTCTCCCTGTTTACCTCAGTTTCCTCATCTGTAAAATGAGCTGGAGAAGGAAACGGCAAACCACTCCAGCATCTATGCCAAGAAAACCCTAAAAGGGGTCAGGAAGACTGAAAGCAACAATTATCTGTAAAATGAGGCAGTTGAACTAGATGATTTCTCTCAAGTCCCTCCTAACTGTGACCATCATCAGGCAAATATCAAAGGGGCTCAAAGTCAGGAGAGACCAATGTGAGTTGTAGTCAGGGATGTGCTGATAAATGTTTAACAACTGGCTCTCTGGGGAAAAAAAGATATACCTGACACACTTTTAATTATAAATATTTTCTCTATCACTTTTGTAAGTCTAGACAAGCAATAGAACAATAACTCAAGCCCTGCTTTGTAGCAATTGCTGATTTCTGAGATGTAAATGCTAAGGCTAAAAATTTAGCACTTGACTCTCACTAACCCGTGTGAACCAGCTCTAGTACACACTGGCTGCAGTGATCAGGGAAGGCTGCCTGGAGATGGAGAAGCTTGTGCAGGGTCTTTAAAATCAGGGAGGATTTAGAAATGGACAGTGGAGTGGAGGAAGGGTGTTCTAGGCAGGGGGAACAACCCCAGGAAAGATCCAGTGGGGAGAATGAGCCTGGTTCATGCAGGGACATTGAGGGAACTGACTTCATTAGGTTAGAATCAGATTGGAAAGTAGGAGGAGGTAAGGTTGGAGGTAGACTGGAGGCCTAGATTCTAGTTCTAGCATCACCACTGATTTGCTGTGTGCCCCTAGACAAGTCAATGAGGCTCTTACTCCTCTGTAAAGTGGGCACTTTGTGCCATAGAAAGGGCCTTGTAAATTGTAAAAGGCTTTATATCTCTAAATAAACTTAGAAATGGAAAAGTGCTTTATAAATTGTGGTCTTTCTGTAACTGTTTTGTAAATTGTGAAGTGCAGCTCTTTGTTGATAGCTCTGCTGAAGAAATGTTGAATTGTAAATTGTAAAGCACTTTGTAAATAATAAGATCCCTTGTAAACTATAAAGAGACTGGTAAATCGGCAAGTGCTATGCACAAGTAAGAGGAGTAATTTTTGCTTTGGTTTGGTTTCTTGGAATTTGGGGATCTCTTTTTTTAAAAAAGCAGGGCCCACCCGTAGTTACAGAAAGCTCTGGCTCAGCTGGAGGGTTTCCAGAGAACTGCTAACGCCAGGCTGGAGGATCGATTTACGAGGGAAGATGGAAAGAACCCAGCATTGTCCAATTTCCTATATCTCCCCCAGCACACATATACACATGCAGAGCACATGCCTCAGGAGCCCCTGACCCTGGAACTGCTCACACATCCTCCCTTTTTCCATGGGAGACAGACCCTGGTCCAGGCCTGGGCCCCTGTGATAGGCATATTCTTGGTTAGGCTGAGCCGAGCTTTGAGGCAGGGGTCCTGTGGGTAGACAAGCTTCCCTCCTGAGAGGGCTCCAAGCCAAGCATTGAATCATCCTCTCCTTTCCGGGGAATTCCAACGGTGGACTGTTCCAATGGGAATTCCCCATTGTCTTCTCCCTAGAATGTGTCAGGTGAGGATATAGTTAGAGAAACAGGGAAGTGTAATAATAACTTCTCCCTTTCTGTAGCTCTATGAGGTTTACAGAACATTTTTTTTTTCAATCTCTCAGCAAGGTAGAGAATACAAGGATTATTCTTCCCACTTTATAGATGAGGAAACAGAAATCAAGAGACTCTTAAGGGTCACGTGGCTCATAAATGACAAAGGGAGAGTGAAATCCAAGTCTCCTACTCCAAAGCCAGGGCCAATTCCATGTCACCATGTTGCCTCTCAGTGAGCTCTCTACCATCAAAGGTGTGCGTGTAGAAGCTGGATGATTCCCCTGGCAGGAAGGCTGTAGAAGGAAATCTTTAATGGGGGGCGGGGCGAGAGAGAGATAGTAGGCTATATGTCTTCTGTGTCATTTCTAGCTCTGAGATCCTGTGTGCACATGAATCAATGCAACTCCTCCACCTTGGCCAAATCACTTAACCTCTGTGAACCTGAGTTTCCTCCAAGATCTAGCTCAGGTACTGCCTCCTCCTCTAAGAAGCCTTCCCTGATCCCCTTTCTTCCCTCCCTCCTCCAAGAGATTTCTAAGGTCCCTTGTAGATTTTGGTTGGTTGGGACCAGGTTGAGAAAGACTTTGAATGCCAGGCTGAGATATGTGGACTTTCTCTTTTGGTCATGGATCTCTACTGAAAGTTTCTGAGAAGAAGAAGGAAGGAATCAGAGCTTTCTAATTTTAGTATACATCATTCTTGTTACCACACTCTGTGCTCCAGCCCGGAGACCTCTTCCTTACACTTGTTGTTCAGTCACATCCGACTCTTCGTGACCCCATTTTAGGGTTTTCTTGGCAGAGATACTGGAGCGGTTTGCCATTTCCTTCTCCAGCTCCATTTACAGATGAGGAAACTGAGGCAAAGAGGGTTAAGTGACTTGCCCATGGTCACACAGCTAGTAAGTGTCTGAGTCCAAAATGAACATTCCTGACTCTAGGACTAGCGCTCTATCCACTGCACCATGCACTTCATCTTTGCATCTACTGCTCCCTGCTTTGGTGAAGAAGCTGACAGCTCCTTCACGCACACACACACACACACACACACACACACACACACACACACACACACAGAGTTATCCACAGGCTAGCCAGTTGTTTCAGTTTTATTTTACCAACTCAGAACAGACCCAGAGTTTTCCTGAGTGAAGATGTGAAGTGGGTACCTGGCAGGGTGGTGCAGGGGTGGTGTGGAACGATGGGGAAGGTGTGAGACAAGCCAGCGCTGTATGACTGAACTATAATCCACCTGAAACTAACCTCTCCAGGCCCCTGACCTGGATCCTAGCCTGCCCAAGCCTGAATGGGTGACCAGGAGAAACTTGGACGCCTTGAGTCCTTTCAAAGTTCGTCCTGCTCCAAAACTCAACAGACTATGAAGCCTTCAGAGCACGACCTCTTTTCCATCAGAACCAGAAAGCCCTGTTTAATTAAATAGTCCTACCTGGGGATAGGAAGGAAAAGAACACAACAACAACAACAACAAACATTTATTTAACACCTACTATATGCCAGGCACTGTGCTAAGTGCCAAGAGCTTTACAAATATTATCTCATTTGATCCACAAAACAGCCCTGGGAGGCAGGTGGTGCTATTATTATCCCCATCTTACAGTTGAGGAGATGGAAGCAAACAGAGGTTAAGTGACTTGCCCAAGGTCACACAGCTAGTGTTTGAGGCTGGATTTGCCATTCTGCCTCCAGGCCCAGTGTTTTATTCATTGTTCCTCCTAACTGAGGCCCTGGGATTCAATTTCTTATTGTGCAGGAATGTGCCTGTGCCTATAAAGAATCACAGAATTGAAAATCTTGGAATTTAAGACACAGAAGGGACCCTTCCCTTAGGCCAACTCATGACTGAACTAGAATCCTCACAACCACATATGTGGCATGCTGTCATATAATCTTTGCTGGAAGACTGCCATTCTACTTTTGTACAGCTCCAATTGCTTTTTAAAGTTTTATGGTTGTGTTTTGTTTTCACATTACAATCATTTACAGATTATGTCTACTCTGTGGGAGGTCTCTTGCAACGAAGTAAAATAATTAAGCAAAATTAACAATAAAGTGACTAAGATGTCACACTCAACAAATTGGCAAAGATGAACAAAAAGCTCTAATTTTTAAAAAGTTTTTCTTTTATATCAAGTCAAACAATCAGTCAGCCAATAAATATTTATCTATAAATTTGCCTCTTTACAACTTCTATCTTGTTCCTAATTCTGCCTCCTAAGACCAAACAGAAAACTAATCCTTCCATAAGGGAGACCCACACATCCCCAACTGAAAAATGGCCAAGGGAATTATCAACAGGCATTTATCAGAGAAAGAAATCAAAGCTTTCAATAGTCATATGAAAAAATGCTCTAAATCACTATTGATTAGAGAAATGCAAATCGAAACAACTTTGAGATAGATTATTTCACAACCCATCAGATTGGCTAAAATAGTAGAAGGGGAAAATGATAACTGTTGGAAGGGATGTGGAAAATTGGGACACTAATACACTGTTGGTGGAATTGTGAACTGATCCAACCATTTTGGAGAGCAATCTGGAATTATACCCAAAGAGTTATTAAACTTTGTATACCCTTTGACACAGCAACGCAACTACTATGTTTATTTCCCAAGGTGATCAAGGCAAAAAGAAAAGAACCTATATGTTCCAAAATATTTATAGCAGCTCTGTTTGTGGTGGCAAGAACTGGAAATTGAGGGGATGCTCATCAATTGCGGAATGACTGAACAAGTTGTGGTATATGATTGTGATGGAATGCTACCGTGCTGTAAGATATGATGAGCAAATTGATTTTAGAAAAACATTGAGAGACTTGCATAAAATAATGAAGAGTGAAATGAGTAAAACCAAGAGAACATTGTATATGGTAGCAGCAATATTGTTCAAAGGACAACTGTGAATGACTAAGTTATTGAATATTATTGTATGAGTATTATAAATGTTCAAATAGACTAAAAAGGATCAAGGAAGGAAGATGTTATCTACCTCCAGAGAAAGACCTGATAAATAGAAGTATGCTTAGTATGGTTTTACATATATTTATAAATCTGTGTCAGATGGTGGCCTTCTCTAATTTGATGTGAGGAGGGAGGGAATCAGTTTGGAACTTAAAATGTAACAAAAATTTAATTTAATTTTTAAAATTCTCTAAATCACTAATAATTAGAGAAATGCAAATTAAAACAACTCTAAGGTACCACCTCACATCCATCAGATTGGCTAACATGATAGAAAAGGAAAATGACAAATGCTGGAGGGGATGTGGAAAAACTTAGATACTAATGTATTGTTGGTGGAGTTGTGAACTAATCCAACCATTCTGGAGAATAATTCAGAATTATGCCTAAAGGACTATAAAACCGTGCATACCCTTTAACACAGCAATCCTGCTACTAGGTCTATATCCAAAGAAATAAAAGAAAAACAGAAAGGACTTACAAGTACAAAAGTTTTATAGCAATTCTTTTTATGGTGGCAGAGAATTGGAAACTGATGAAATCAACATAATGAACCACCACAGTTCCAAAAGACTCATGACGAAAAATGCTATCCACCTCCAGATAGAAAACTGATGGACTCAGTGCAAACTGAAGCATATTTTTTCTCTTCCCCCACCATCCCTAACATGGCTAATATAGAAATTTGATTTGCATGACTTTGAATTCGTAATGGCTTACTGTTTCTTTCCTTCTCAATGGGTAGGGGAGGGAGAGAATGTGGAACTGAAAATAAAACAAAAATTAAGCGACAAACAACAAAAACAAAAACATAGACCTACACATAATTGAATAGCTATTATGTCCTGCTCTTCTCCTTTCTTGTCTCTACCCCTCAGTTTTTCTCTTCTCCAGGCTAAAGATCTCTAGTTTCTTCTACCAGTTCCCTTAGAGTATGATCTTGAGAGCCTTAACCATTTTAGTTGCTCTCTGGATCCTCTCCAACTTACTAATGTTCTTCTTGGTGGCTCCCACAGTCCTCCTCACAGATGGGATCAGACCAGGTCAGAAGACAGATAACCTGTCACCTCCTCATTCCTAAACACTGTATCTCTCCTAATGCAGCCTATGATTACATGAACTTTTTAAAAAATCATATCACATTATTGACTCGTAATGAGCTTGTAATTCACCAAATGCCCAAATACAAGCTTTGTTTTAGCCATATCTTCTCTATTATGTATTTGTGAGGTTGATTTTTTTTTAGCCCAGTATAGAACTTTACACTTTATACATAACCCTATCAAATATCATTTCCTTAGATATGGTCTAATGTTGTAGCCAGAGATCATTTATCATTCAGTGCATTAATTATCTCTCCTATCTTCATGTCATCTGAAAATTTAACAACCATAACAATTATGTCTTTACCCCTGTTGCGGATAAAACCGTGGAACAGCATAGACCCTAACTGTGTGTGTGCATTTCCATGTGAGTGTACATGCATGTGTGCTTCTGGGTATATATATGTGCATTTGAATGTGTGCCTCTGTGTATGTGCATGACTGCATACATACTTCAGACTGTGGCCCTAAGATTGGGGTTCTTAACCTTTTTTGTATTAGGGACTCCTGTGGTAATCTGGTAAAAATCTTTGAATCCCTTCTCAGAATGATTTTTAAATGCACAAAATAAACTATATAGGATTGCAAAGGAAAGCAATTACATTGAAATACAATTACCAAAATATTTTTTAAAAGCAAGTTCATATACCCTCTGCCCAAGAGGGTCAGGATCCACATAAATATGGCTCAACAGCATATTACTAAGCAAGCCATTCAGAGAAAATGTGAGATCAGTGGAGGGTAAGCTCCTTGAGGGCAAGAGCTGTTCCCTCTTGACTTTGTATGCTCAGTGTTTAGCATGGTAGAAGCTTGGTTGAATTTGTTAAACTGAATCAACTGCTACTTGAAAGCACAAAAGAAAATGATGGGATGACTTTGAGGACCACGATTGGGGAGGGTTCACTAAAAGCCTTGAAAAGAAATGGGAAATTCTGGCATCCTGAGCCAAGCTGAACCCTTCCTTCTACCATAGAGGAAAATCCCTGGTTTCTCAAAGGCCAGCTCTGACAGATCCTACCAATGTGGGAAGGCTTTGACTGTGTGTCTGCTATCCTGAAGGTGCAGCAGTGTCTGGGGTGGTACTATGGTGCTCAGACCTATCCCAGTTGCCCAAGGGCTACACGATCCCCAGCACTGTGTCCTGAGACTCTATAAAGAGCCATGAAAATCCACTGTTTTGAACCTTAAAGATACAGAGGGAGTGAGTATAACTCTAGAGGATGGAAGTCATCATAAGAACTCAAGGTAAGATCAGACAGGACCAACCACTCCTCCCACACATGAAGCTGGGCAGAGCCTCGTCTTGGCACAAAGTCCCAATTCAGGAAATAAAGCTGGAGAGATGAGCAAATCAATGAAGACGTTAATCAGTATTAAAAAAAAAAATCATTATTGATCTAGAGCAGAGCAAAACAAGCCTAGAAGGAGAGAAACTCTGTAACAACTTTAAGCACTGGCTTAAATGGAAAAAAGAAGTGTTTTCTACAAGGACCACATGCATACCTAAAAAAAATGAAGCAAGAGATAAAAAATGAAATAAAAGATTTAGAGGGAAGAATTGAAAGGGGAATAAATAGTTTAAAAGTGAAAATGGTGATCCTTACCCAAATAACAGACTTCCTGAAAACCAGAATAGAATAAACAGAAATCAATGACTCCATGAGACATCAAGAAATATTAGAACAAAAAAAAATTTTAAATTAAATAGAAGAAAATATAGCATATCTAATGTTAAGAACAACTGACCTGGAAAACAGATCAAGGAGAAATAATCCAAAAATCATCAGACTAAAAACATGATAATAAAAACAAAAGCCTGGACATTCTATTTCAAGAAATCATAAATTAAAACTACCTACATTTATTAGAGTAAGAATGTAAAGTGAAGCTAGGAAGAATCCACTGATCACCTCCTGAAAGGGATCCCAAAAGGAAAGTACCAAGAATGCCATAACCAAAATCCAGAGCTCCCACATCAAAGAAAAAATCCTGTAAGCATCCAGAAAGAATCAGGCTAAGTACCAAGGTGCCACAGGCAGGATCATGTGAGACCTGGCATCTCCTACCATAAACAAGAGAACATAGCTTTACTACAAAGAATAATTTATCATGCTGTAGGCGCTAGGGTGTGCCATAGTGTGCAGAGCACTGTATTTGGAGTCAGGAAAACCTGAATTCAAATTTGCCCTCACACACTTACTAGCTGTGTGACCTTGGGCAAGTCACTTAAACTGTTTGCCTTGGTTTCCTCATCTGAAAATAGGGATAATAATAGCACCTACTTTCCGGGGTTGTTGTGAGACCAAATAAGATAATAATTGTAAACCACTTTGCATAGTGCCAACTTACATAGTAAACGCTGAATAAATGTTAGCTATTAATATTATTATTATTACCACCATGCAAATTTTAGTATAATTCTACAGAGGAAATGGATCTTTAATGGAATCGAGGACTTTTGAAAATTTCTGATTAAAAGAACAGAGCGAAATGGGAATTTTGAATTAAATATATATTATTATACTCTTATTGTAATATTTATATTCTTTTTTTAAGTGGAATGAAATGAAGAAAAAAATTAAAGTAGATACAAGGTAACCTTGGAGGGCTGCAAAACCTGAACTCTGAGGTGTCAGTACACTGATCTATTTTCACCTAAAACAGAAAAAAAACAAAAAACAAAAAACACCAACCACTGAGGCAGGCAAAGTACCCATGTCTGTAATCACGGGGCCACAGAGAAGTCTTGGTGGGGAGGGCTCAAAATCTCTCCTCTTTTGGCATCATCTATTATCAGATGCCGTCACTGAGGGAGTCCAAAAGATCCACCAAGAGTGCAGCTAATCAGGGGCAGCTAAGTGGCACAGTGGATAGAGCTCTGGCCTTGGAGTCAGGAGGACCTGAGTTCAAATGTGACCTCAGACACTTGACACTTACTAGCTATGTGACCTTGGGCAAGTCACTTAACCCCAACTGCCTAAGCTTAAAAAAAAAACCAGTGCAGCCAATCAAAAAAAGGCATGTGGTTAACACACTGGAACCAATCACAGAATATCTACAAATGCTCAGCTGTCCCTGAAGCATTTCCATTTCCATGACAGTCATTAGGTCTGTACATGGTTCTTTGCATGTTGTCTCTTTTCACTAGACTGAGCTCCTTGATGACAAAAATTAAGAAGCCTGTTGATTAGAGTGAAAGAGGAGAGCATAAAATTAGCTTCAAGCTTAATGCATATATATATATATATAGATATAGATATAGATATAGATATACTAAAAAAAACAAAAACAAAAAACTAAGATCTTGGCAACTGGTCCTATCACTTCCGGGCAAATGAAGAGAGAAGAAATGGAATCAGTGTCAGATTTTATATCCTTGGGTTCAAAGATCACTGCAAATGAGAACTGTAGCCCTGAAATTAAAAGATACTTGCTCCTTGGAAGGAAAGCTATAACAAATCTAGACAGCATACTGAAAAGCAGAGACATCATCTTGCTGACAAAGGTCTGTATAATCAAAGCTATGGCTTTTCCAGCAGTGATTTACGGTTGTGCGACCAGGAAAGCTGAGCATCACTAAATCAATGCTTTCAAATTGTGGAGCTGGAGAAGACTTTTGAGAGTCCCTTGGACAGCAAAGAGATCAGATCAGTCAATACTTAAAGAAATTAATTCAGGCTATTCACTGGAAGGTGAAACTGAAGCTTAAATTCTTTGGTCACATAATGAGAAGATGGGATTCACTGGAAAAGACCCTAATGTTGGGAATGATTGAAGGCAAAAGGAAAAGGGGGCCGCAGAGGATGAGATGAATAGATAGTGTCATGGAAGAAATGGACATGAACTTGGCCAGACTTCAAGAGATAGTGGAGGATAGAAGGACCTGGCACCCTATGGATCATGAAGTAGACACAGTAGAATGACTAAACAGCAAGATCTTTCTTTGTATCCCTAATACTTAGCACAGTGTCTGACACTTACACAGTGCTTAATAAATGCTGGTTGACGTGATGTTCTCACAAGTCTCCAAGAAACAGGTTCTTCAGTTTCTCCCTGTGAGGATTTTGTACCTGCCAAACACTCTCTTGTACTCTGCACATGCCCTAGTCCCTGTCACGTGAGAATGCTAGAAAAGTATTATTGGGCTGAGTTGTGAAAAAATTTAAATGCTAAGCAGAGAAGCAATAGGGAGCCACTGCAGCTTATTGAGTAAAGGAATGACATGATCAGGAATTAAATCACTTAATTCCTAAGTGAATTAGGAAAAATCACTTTGGTAGCTATGTAGAGGATAAATCTGAATGGGAAAAGACTTGAGTCTGGGGAGAACAATTAGGAGGCTATTATAATAATCCAAGCAAGAGGTAATGAAGGCCTGAACTAGGGTGATAGTTGCATGAGTAGAAAGAAGGAGGCATATGCAAGTGATGCTATGGAGAGAGACACAGTAAGATTTAGCAACTGATTGGATATGTGGTCTAAGTGAGACTGATGAGAGTGATGAGGTTGAGAAGCTGTATGATATGGTGGCCCCCTTGATAGTAATAGGATAGTTAGGAAGAGGGGAGGACTTGGAGGGAAAGATGATGAGTTCTGTTTGGGACATGTTGGGTTTAAGATATTTATGAGACATCCTGTTAGAAACGTCCAATAGGTAATTGGTGATGTGGGACTAGAGCTCAGAGATTAGGGCTGGATATAAATAAGCACCTGCATAGAAATGATCATGGAACCCATGGGAACTGGCGCAATCACCAAAAGAGAGACAAGAAGAAGGCATAGGACAGAGCCTTGGTGCACACTCACAGTTAGAGGGGACATAATATGGCCCAAGAGGAGATAGTATTCAGGAGTAGAGTAGTCAGTGGTATCAAATGCTGTCCAAGAGGTCAAGAGAGAAGAGAATGGAGAAAGGGTTCTAAGCTATGGCAATTAAGAAATCATTGGTAACCTTGAACAAGTGGCTTTAGTCCAGCAATGGGATCAGAAGCCAGGTAAGTGTAGAGAGCTTTTTCAAGGAGTCTGGCTGAGAAACTTGGACTTGGGAATATAAAGTAAGTTCTAGTAAGATCTATGAGAGGGGGAGTGACTTTCCCATGATAGCTGAGTAGTTTTAGTTGTGTTTGACTCTTCCTGATCCTTTTTAGAGTTTTCTTGGCAAAGGTACAGGAATGGTTTGCCATTTCAAAACTTCTGCAGCTCATTTTACTGATGAGGAAACTGAGGCAAATAGGGTTGAGTGACTCGCCCAGGCTCACACAGCTAGTAAGTGTCTGAGGCCAGATTTTCATTCAGGTCCTTCTGACCCGAGAGCTGCACTTTATCTATGATTATACAGCGAATGAGTAGCAGAAATGGGATGTGAACCCAGATCCTCTGTCTCTTAAAGCAGTGTGCCTTAGTCCAGAACACGAGGGGTGAATAAGGGTAACAGCAGCTGCTATCCCCCCAGAATTCAGATTTGCCCCGACTCTGCCTCTGTATTCATACCTCTGGAGTACTTCAGGCCTCCCTTGTGCCTCCAAACCTATGTGTGCAAAGGTTGGCCCTGACATTTGTCTAGGAAGACAAACTCCCAAGTGCAGGGCATTGGACTAGATGATCCCCAAAGTCTCTTTGAGTAGCGGTGCTGCAGAATGTCAGAGTTGAAAGGGTTCTTAGAACACAGAGCGTTAGAAGGGACTTGGAGATCACCTATTCCAAGTCTTTCCTTTTACAAATAAGGAACCTGGGACCTAGGGATGTTCCGGAAATTCCTCAAGGTCACACATGCAGCCAATGCTAGAGCCCCTAAAGTAACCTAAAACTGCAAACTCCCAGGCCAATGACACATACATGTCAGTTACTGTCATTGTTGTTATCACTATTATTCCATATATCACCAGTCAATGCTTGACACAGATTCTTTTTTTCCTTAATTTATTTTGCTTTATCAACAATCACTTGCATAAGCTTTTGAGTTTTAAATTTTTCTCCCCCACCCTCCCCTAGACGGCGTGCAATCTGATATAGGCTATACTTATACATTCCTATTAAACATATTTTCACATTAGTGATGTTGTAAGTAAGAATTAGAAACAATAGGAAGATCCACCAGAAAGAGAAAACAAAACACAACAGAAGAGAAAAATAGCAAATGGTATGCTTCAATCTGCATTCAAACTCCATAGTTCTTTCTTTGGATGTGGATAGCATTTTCCAGTACGAGACCTTTGGAGATGTCTTAGATCCTTGTATTGCTTGGAAGGAGTAGGTCTATCGATATTAGTCATGGCACAACGTGGCTGTTACTGCTTGACACAGATTCTTGACAATAAAATAAATTTTTGACCCTTGCTTATTTGAGGGTCTGAGGAGTACGAAGGCAGGCGGAGAAGTGGTCTGTGAATTGAAAAGACCAGCTCAATATCAGAGTTAAAACAAATACACTTTCCCAGTTTGGCCATCCTTAGTCTTCTGAGGAACTTTAGCAGGGGAGGGGATGGGGGGAGGGGAGGACGGCCCCAGCCAGGGATGGGGGAGGGAAGAGAGTTAAATACAATTGTTTGGGATCACCTTAAGTGTTTTACAAGGCTGATCTGCCCACCTCCTGAGGGGAGGAAAAGCAGAAGGCATCAGTCGTTGGAAACCTGCATGTGGTCCAGATGAGAAAAGTCCAAAAGCTGCTTTTTCTGGTACAAAATGTGCTGTGAGCAGCCCTGGCCCTGGAAATGTGAGAAGCAAATGAATAAAATACAAGTCTTTGGACAGATTGGAGAAGACGTGCTGTGGGTGGGGAGAGAAGAGGGGGGAGGGTGGGAGGGAGGAAAAGAGAGAGAGAGAGAGAGAGAGAGAGAGGGAGAGAGAGAGAGAGAGAGGGAGAGAGAGAGAGAGACGGAGAAGGGAAAGGGGGCGAGAGGAAGGGAGAGGGGGAGGGAAGGAAGAGAGAGAGAAGAGAGACAGAGAGAGAAATGGAGAATAAAAGACAGAAACCAGGATGGGAACATATAGAAATTCAGCGATATGCAAGAGAAAGACACAAAGAGAGATAGAAAAATAGAAAGATAGATGAGGAAGGGCCAGAGACAGGAGTAGGAAGAGAGAAAGGGACAGGGATGGGAAAACAGGAATTAACAACCAGCTGGGGAAATGGGAAGAGAAAATGAGGATAAGGAAAGAGATAGGCAAGCAGAGAAAGGAACAGGCAGAGAAAGAAATGTAGAGAGAGACAGAAAGTGAGAAAGCAGGGAGAGATGCTAGAAGAAGCAGGGAGAGACAGCAGTGGGGTAGGGGCAGGGGACGCAGGTATAGACAGGACTGGCTGGCTATAGGAAACGGTCTGGGCCCAGGGGCTGGAGAGTCAGATCCCAGCTGAGGTAGAGGATGTGTGGTTTAAGCTGAGCTCAGAGGGATGCGTGCACCTTGCTGTCTCCGTCTCCTATCTCCCCCTCCTCCCACCCCAGGCCTTCCTCACCTTTCATCCTCATCCTCCAGCCCTGGGGCTTTAAGGTCTTTTGTCTCAGCTTGGAGCAGAGTACGAGGGCCCCGCTCTAATCTGTAGCAGACTAATCCTCTGTAAAGGGGTGGGGGTGGGAGGAGAAGGGGGAGCAAAGAAGGGGGTGGGGATGGTCCACGGCACTTCCAGAATCTGCACTTATCCCTAAAGAATGTGTAGGTTAAAAGACCATAGATCATTTTTCCTCCTGTGGGACTTTGACTTCCTTCATGTTCAAAAAACGATTATCTCTGGGTGTTGCTCTGATTTCTCTTAATAAGGAAATGTCTGATGTAAGCCTGGCTCCAAACTCCTCCCCTCACCCCGAGAAAGATGGGAACAATAGAGCAGCCCAGTGACCCGGGACTCAAGAGTTCTGAGCTCTTCACCTCCTATGGAACGGGGGTTGTTCATATGGAGGTCGAGGAACCGAGGATATGGTTCAGGCCTCAGTCAAGGAGGGCCATTGGACAGGAGGTCAAGCTCAGAAAGAGGAATGAGAAACAGCTGGAATGCATCCAAATGGGGGCCCAGCCTGGAGAATGGGGAGGAGACAACATGGTAGAGATAGGGACTTTGAGAGACCTGGGATTTGTGGTGCAGTAGCCCTAGACTTACGGTCAGGAAGCCCGAGTTCCAGCCCCTGGCTTGTTCATACCCTCGTATATTCTAAGTCCCCAGCACGACTATCCAATCTGCAGGAAGGGATTGGGTTTCATACTTTTTCCAAATAGCCCCTCAGCATCAATCAGAGACACATGCACGGAGCTAACCCATAAATACTCTTGACAGGAAGAATAAATGGATGAGTAGATGGGTGATTGATTAAATGAGTGAGTAAATAGATGATGGGTGGATGGATGATTGAATTGCAGAATATTAGAGTTTAAAGGGATGTCAGAGCTCAGAGAGCCCAGCTCATAGCGGAAGGAGAATCCCCTCTACTATTTAATAATAATAACAATAACAACAACTTGCATTTACATCATGCTTTAAGGTTTGCAAAGTATCTTACAACATCTCATTTTATCATCACAATAACCCTGGGACATAGATGCTATTATTATCCCCATTTTACAAATAAGGAAACTGAGGCACACAGAGGTTAAGGGAGGTGCCCAGGGTCACACAGCTAGTAAGTGTCTGAGGCTTGATTTGAATTCAAGTATTCCAGATTTCAAGACCTGTGACCTATCCACTGAGATATCTAACTATCTTAATATATCAAACAAGGCATCATCCAGCCTTTGCTCAAAGCCCTCTAGTGATCCATTCCTTCCCAAAGCAGGCCACCTCACTTTGGATGGTGCTAAGTGTTAGTAGGGTTTTTTCTTTTACATCAGTTAGTCAGTTAATAAGCATTTACTAAATGCATGTTATGTGCCAGGAATTGTGCTAAAGTGCCATAAAGTCTAAATTTGCCTCTACTCATTGCTCCTAGTTCTGTTCACTATGATTAAACAGAAAAAGTCCTTCCTATTCCCTGTGATGGGGGCATTTAAGTGGTGCAACGGATAGAGTACTGGGCCTGAAGTCAGGAACACTCATTGTCCTGAGTTCAAATCTGACCTGAGACACTCACTAGCTATGTGACTCTAGGCAAATCACATCACCTTGGTTGCCTCAGTTTCCTCATCTGTAAAATGAGCTGGAGAAGGGAATGACAAACCATTCCTGTATTTTTGCAAAACCCCAAATGGGGACACAAAGAGTTGGACATATTGGAAATAACTAAATGATTAAAAATTCCATGTGATAAGACTTTCATGACGGATGGATAGATGGAAGGGTGGGTGGATCCGTAAATGCTTCACAAGAGCCGTGATTTCTCCAGTGTGGGTCCTTCCTCTCCCAAAGTACTCTGCAATCCCTTCCACACATTAATAGACATTTTCATGAGTTTCTATAGCCATAAATTTCATCCCTTGATGGCTAACCCTCTGATGCTTAAAGGTTGAATGAGTGAAAGAATGAATTCACAAATGGATAAAGGGGTAAATGAATGAATGTGTAAAAGAATACCTGGACAAGGGCAGCTAGGTGGTGCAGTGGATAGAGCACCGGCCCTGGAGTCAGGAGGGCCTGAGTTCAAATCTGGCCTCAGACACATAACACTCACTAGCTGTGTAACTCTGGCCAAGTCACTTAACTCCAATTGTCTCACAAAACAAACAAAAAAAAAAAAACCAAAAACAAATGGACAAATAACAAATAAATGGCAATCTCTGGAAGCTTCCAGCAAGCTGGAAGGGCTTTGAGTACAGCTCTGGCAAAAGTCTACATCTGTTGTTTGAGGACCAGCCTAGCTAAGTGGAGAAAGGATGTGGCAGCAGGTGCTCCCCACCCAGTTGATCAATTTCTTGGCCATGGTGACCCATCAAACAAATAAAATACATACATAGATACATATATATTAATATACACTTAAATACACACATAAATACATATATACATACATAAGTGAGGCAGCTAGGTGATGTAGTGGATAGAGCACCAAGCCTGGAGTCAGGAAGACCTAAGCTCAAATCCAGCCTTAGACACTTACTAGATGTGTGACCCTGGGTAAGTCACTTAACTCCATTTGCCTCAATTTCCTCATCTGTAAAATTAGCTGGAGAAGGAAACAGCAAACCATTCCAGTATCTTTGCCAAGAAAACCCCAAAAGGGGTCACAAAATGTGGGACATGAATGAAGATGACTAAACAGCAAGAGAGGCAGCATAGTATAATAGGTAGAAAGCCAGCCTCAAGGCCAAGAAGACCTGGATTCAAATCCTTCCTCTGACACATACTGGCTGTGTGACTCTGGCCAAGTCGTCTCATTTCTCAGGGCACTAGGCCGGAGGTGTCAAAATCAAATAAAAACAGACCCCGCCATAGTGACTCAGCTCATAATCCATTTTCTGCAGGAAGCTCTCCAGGTCCTCTGCAGAAGATGGGTTATCAAGGAAGTCAGGAAGGCTAAGAAGTAGGGGTGAGAAGGAAGAGCATTCCTGGTGGGGGAGACAGCCAATGCAAAAGCATGGGAATGGGAGATGAAGTGTCCTGGGGGAGGAAAAGTAAGTAAGCTAGCAGATCCAATGGGTATGAAGAGGAAGGAAGACTGGAAAGGTAGGAAAGGGGAAGGACAGAGAGGTTTATTCTATTTGATACTGGAGGTAATAGGGAACTGCCTGAGTTTATTGAGTAGGTGGAGGAAGAGGTCGGACCTAAGCTTTAGGAAAATAATTTTGGCAGATGAACGGAGTATGGATTGAAGTGGGGAGAAAATTGAGGCTGGGAAACCAACCAGAATATTGTACTAGTACAGGAGAGAGGTAAGGGCTTGATTTAGGTGGTAGCTGTCAGAATAGAAAGAGGGAATGTATACTAGAAATGTGATGATAAAAATGAGAAGCTTTGGCAATGGACTGGATATGTGAAGTAGCTGAAAAGTGAGGTTTTGATGAAGGCACTGAGGTGGTGAACTGAAGCAACTGGGAGGATGGTGGTGACCTCTGCAGCTGAGGTGTCACACTCAAATAGAAACAGATTCCCCCCATATTGACTTGGAAAACCACAAATCAACATTACGTTTTTATTGTATTTTTATTTATTTTTAGAAATATTTACCAATTACATCTTAATCTGGTTCCAGTGCTACTGGTTGAGGTGGTCCTTGGGCAATCTGACACCTCTCCAGCAGCGCTTCTTAAACTGTGGGTCGAGACCTCACATGGTGTGGTGAAAAATTTGGCAATAGTAAAACGACCAAAATTAATTCCAAACTCAAGTTCCAAAAATTAAACCACACCTGTATCTTTGCCAAGATGATTCCAAATGGGGTCACAAAGAGTTGGACACAACTAAGGAAACAACTGCATTTGGCTGTGCACAACCAAATGACAGAACACAAAGCACGCACACTTTGCACCTCGCCTGCCGTCAGACCTCGAGGCACCAAGCCGGTGAAATGGGAAAAGGGGCCATGAGGGGGAAAAGTGGAAGATGCCCTGGTCTAGGCAGCTCTAAGACTATATAAACTGCAGAGAATGTGGTGACACACACTGAAAGGAAACTCCTTATGCTGAGCCAACATCTGCCTCCTCTGACTCACCTTCCAAACTCTCCTGCTACTCTCTTCTAATGCCTCTGCAGTCTGGCTTCCAACCTCATCATTCAACAGAAATTGTTTTCTCCAAAGTTTCAAATGATCTCTTAATTGCCAGATCTAAATCCTTAATCCTCATCTTTCTTGACCTCTTTGCAGCCTTTGAAACCATTGACCATCACTCTTTCCTCTCTAGGTTTTCATGACAATGTTCTCTCCTGGTTCTTTACCTACCTATCTGACTGCCCCTTTGGTGGATCTTAAGCCATGTCATACCCACTAATCCTGGGTGTCCCCTAAGACTCTGTCCTGGGTCCTCTTTCCTCCCTCTCTACTATCACACTAGGTGATCTCATCACTTTCATGGGTTCAATTGCCATGACTATGTAGATTACTCATATCTAAGATCATAGAATACTTGACATGAAGTTAAGAAGACCTGAGCTTAAATCCAGCCTCAGACACTTGCCACCTGTGTAATCCTGGGTTAGTCACTTTATATCACTCACCTTTAGCTTCCTTATCTATAAAATGCAGGTGATAATAGCAGCTACCTCACAGAGTAGTTGTGAAGATGAAATGAGATATTGTATGAAATGTTTTTCCAACCTTAAAGCGTTATAGAAGCAGTAGCTCGCATTACTGTGTCTATATTCAGCCTTAATCTCTTTCATGTCCTGTAGTTCTATAACATTCTTGGATGTCTAGAACTGGATAGTGTCCAGTCTAGAACTGTCCTGGAGGCAACTTGAATTCAACACATCCAGAACAGAACTCATTTTCTTTCCCCCCAAATCCTCTCCTCTTTCAATTTTCACTATTACTGTACAGCCGAGCGCCCACAGCACTCCAAATGCAGCTTATGCCAGATTAAAACATGGTTGGTGAATTGGTTGGTTTTCCTTCATTCTTGAGGAGGACCAAAATGGCAGCATTATGTTGGGATCAATGTACAGAGTGTCTGACTGTGGCTGATCAGACCCACACGAGCTTGGAAGGCTCTACAGCAAGTTGGGGACGAATAGTCCACATAGCAGATTAAAATACAATTGGGAAATATTTAACAAAATAAATAAAAATACAGTAAAACACAGATGATACTAGTATGTAGTTTCTAAGTCAATATGCAGCCCAGTTCCTGCACAGATAGCGTAGTGTCCCTCGTTTCCATCTGAGTTTGACCCTGGCTGCTACAGAAGATACCACCATCCTCCCAGTCACCTCAGCTCACTACCTCAACGTCTTCCTCGACTCCCCACTTATGTTCACCTCACGTATCCGATCCATTGCCACATTTTCTCATTTCTATCATCACAACATTTCTGAGATACATTCAAGCCCTTACCTCTCTCCTAGACTATTACAACATTCTGGTTGATTTCCCTGCCTCAATTTTCTCCCCTCGCTAACCCATATTCTACTCAGCTACCAAAGTTATTTTCCTAAAGCTTAAGTCTGACCACATCACACTTCCTGTCTCCCACTCAATAAAATTCAGCAGTTTCCCATTACCTCCAGTATCAAATACAACAAACTCCTCTGGCATTTAAAAACCTTCCCCTTTCCTACCTTTCCAGTCTTCCTTCCTCTTCACCACCCATTGGACAACACAGCCCCGCTAGCTTACTTGCTTTTCCTCCTACAGGACACTTCATCTCCCATTCCCATGCCTTCACATTGGCTGTCTCCCCTGCCAGGAATGCTCTTCCTCCTCACCCCTTCTTCCCAGTCTCCCTGACTTCCTTCAAGACTCAGCTCATAACCCATCTTCTGCAGGAGGCCTTTCCAGGTCCCCCCAGCTGTCAGTGCCTTCCTCTCTCAGATTACTTTCCATCTACTGTGTATATACATTGTTAAGTACATAGTTATTTTCATGTTGTCTCTCCCATTGGATTATGAGCTCCTTGGGAGCTCTTTCTTTATATCTTTCTTTCTTATCTTTCTTGTCTTCTTGTCTTTCTTCATATCCCCAGTGCACAACACCTGGTACATAGTAGGTGCTTAATAAATCTATGTTGACCAAGGGGCCAACTAAGTGATCTAGCCCAACCCCCTTATCTTACAGAAGAAAAAATGGAGGCCCAGAGAGAGGAAATGACTTAGACAAGGTAAGACATAGAGACACTGGCAGAACTGTGATTCGAACTTAGGTCTGATTATATATCTAATGCTCCTTGCACTATACTAGACCATCACAGTGGGCATAGAGGACAGCCTAGGACCCTAGGGGGTGGGGAGTTTTCTTTTTTTAATTTAACTCACAGTAATTAAGGGTCTATTGTGTCCAAAGCACAATGTTAGGCTATAGGAGAAATACCCTTACAAATGCCCTTACAAAGCTCAGAATCTTTAAGTACAGTATACAGTTCAATCTGTCTGATTACAAACCTGTTTTGAGGTTTCTATTTTGTTTCTTTTCTTTTCTTTTTCTTTCTTTTTTTTTCTTTCTTTCTTTGTGTTTTTTGTTTGTTTGTTTGTTTGTTTGTTTTGGTGAGTAGTGGCTAATTTGTATATTATATTTCTCCAAACTGGGAAATTGTCCAGGGATTTAAAAGCCTGGAATGTGGAAAACTTATCATCAAATCAGAGATTTAGATCTAGAAGAGACCTTCAAGTTCATTAAGTCCACCCACTTCATTTTGGAGGGTGGTTAAGGTTACGGAGTGGTTAAGGACTTGCCCAGTGTCACATAGCTAATAAGAATCTGAGGTGGGATTTGAACTCAGCTCTTTCTGACTAAGCCCATTGTTCTCTCCACTACCCATTACTGCCTCTGAACTTGGCCTTGGAAGGTAAAAGTAGAACGAAAAGGAATGGAAATTCAGAGGGGGAGTTACAAGAAGGCAGATTTCGATTCAGTGTTGGGAAGAATCTCTTCACTCTAGATTGATAGTCTTGTAGTCACCAATGGCCCAAAGGACATCACCTCCTACAAGTGTTTCCAGCTCTAGGTTCAAGAAGACCTGAATTCATTCTAGGGGTAGCTTGACTTTCTGATGGAGGAGTTAGGCATTCTCCCCCTCAGATTCTCTGACTTCTTGCTCCCACCCCAGAATTCCAGGGAAACTCTCCTCAATAAAAAGTATGTTATGGCTCATATCTAGGGTCTCCACTCAAAAATGTTAAAAAGTACCCAATGTAGATAGATGGCACAGGGGATAGAGTGCAAGGTTTGGAGTCAGGAAGACCTGAGTTCAAATCTGTCCTCAGACACTCACTAGTTAAATGACCCTGGGTAAGTCACTTAACCCTGTTTGCCCAGTTTCCTCATCTATAAAACAAGCTGAAGAAGGAAATGGCAAACCACTTCAGTATCTTTACCAAGAAAACCCTGAAAGGGGTCATGAAGAGTCAGATAGAACTGAAAAAATGACTGAACTGATGGACATGTAGGGGCAGCTAGATGTCACAGGGGACCGAGTTCTGGGCCTGAAGTCAGGAAGACTTGAGTCCAAATCCAGGCTCAGACACTTATTGTTGTGTGACCCTGGGCAAGCCACTTAACCCTGTTTGCCTCACTTTCCTCATCTGTAAAATGAGCTGGAGAAGTAAATGGCAAACCACTCCAGTTTCTTTGCCAAGAAAAACCCAAATGGGGTCACAAAGAATCAGACACAACTGAAACGACTGAACAATAACAATGTACAAAGTAGATAACAGATTTTTTAAAATTCTTAAAACATAAAAGATTCATAAGCATACATGAACAAATATTTAAAGCATGAAACAACTCATGACTTATTATACTCTCCCAGGAGATAAAGGCAATTGTATAGCACTGCTCAGTTGATATTTCTCACTGATCTCAAGTCTATACCATCTGAGTGAATCAGAAGTCCAGATTTCGGGGCAAACCAAGGCATAGCTCGGGCTTTCTCAGTCCTTTCAGATTCAGCAGTATGCCCGCTGAGCCTGGGTTTCCAAATCTACAACATGAGGACATCTCTCTAGATGACAATGGTGATCATAGGTTAATCAATCAAGAAGTAGATAATCTAGTCTTCTAACATATTTTCCCATCCAGGTAACAGCCTTAAGTGAGTCCTGTAAGTAATGGTGGATTGCTTTCTTTTGCTTCATGGCTTGGGTTAAAACAAATTCCTGGGTTTGAGAGTTTCTAGAAAATTGGTAGACAGGAAGATGATACAAACAAGAGTTTTACTATTATTCACTGCAGCAAGCAGACAAAAACAAGAGCATATACATAAAACACTGTGGTAAGAGACACAGACAGGTTTGTCCTCACATGCAAGAAACTCATCCCAGCCTAAGGGGAGAGGGATGTGTTGGAGAGAGAACACATTCAAAGTTGGGTTTCAGAGAGAAAAAAAAATCATTTTGTAAATCACTTTCTGATGAAAATGAACTTCCCACCTTTTGAACTGAAGAGGTTACCAATAGAGCTGGAAATGCACATTTCTTAGGATCACTATTTAGTGACCCATACTCAGGGAAAGAAAACCAAAAAAAATGATGAGACAACCACAGTCCAGTCTCAGACTTTTCCATGGAAGAACTTTCGTGTGCAGTCACTAGAACTCTTTCCCCACTTTTCACTGGAAATCCAAAAGAGATGACCCAACAGAGTTAGTCCACCTTGAAAAAGGCCATGAGCAGCCTCTCCTCCATCCTTATGGACCACAGAATAGGTGGTTCTTCTTCTTTTTTAAAAAAATATTTCTTTTATTTTTGCAAGGCAATTGGGGTTAAGTGACTTGCCCAGGGTCACACAGCTAGTAAGTGTAAAGTGTTTGAGGCTGGATTTGAACTCAAGTCTTCCTGACTCCAGGGCCAGTGCTCTACCTACTGCTCCACCTAGCTGCCCCTAAGTGGTTTTTTTTAGCTCAAGTGCTAATCATCTTTATTCCTAGTCATAAGGGTACATGGAGACCAACTAGAAAGCCACTGATCACACATGTCTTTAGTAAGGGGCCAGAAAATATGTTCAGCTTCAACACCCTTTTACATCTCCAATCTGCATAATGATCAAGGGGATGTTTTAAGGTGCCTTCTAATGCTAATGTTCTACATTTTTTGTTTGAACATTCTACATTCTAAGGTTCTTTCCAGCTCTGAAATTCTAGATTCCAAGGTCCTTTTCAGCTCTAACATTCTGTTTCAGCCTTAACATTCTATGTCCCTCATATTTGTACAAAAATATTTACAAAGGCTCTTGTTGTGGTGGCAAAGAATTTGAAATTGAATGGATGCCCATCATTTGGGGAATGGCTAAACAAGTTGAGGGATATGATTGCGATGGAATGCTACTGTGCCATAAGAAATGATGAGGGGGATGGTTTCAGAAAAACCTGGGAAGACTTACATGAACTGATGAAAAGTGAGCAGAACCAGGAGAACATTGTACATAGTAACAGCAATATTGTAAGGATAATCAGCTGTGAAAGACTTAGCTACTCCAATCAATATGATGACTCAAGACAATTCCAAAGGATCCATGATGAAAAATGTTATCCACCTCCGGAGAGAGAACTGATGACCTCTGAATGCAAATTGAAGCATACGTTTTTACTTTATTTTTCTTGTCTTACTTTTTTGCCTGTGTTTTCTTTTGCAACATGGTTAATATGGAAATATATTTTGCATAACTTCATGTATAATAGATACAAAATTGCATGCCTTTTCAAGGAGGGGGAAAGATTCAGACGGAGGGAGAGAATTTGAAACTCAAAATAAAAAAAAAAGAATGTTGAACTTTTTTTACACGTAATTGGGAAAATTTAACAAAATAAATAAAAATATATTCTAAAAAAAAACAACATTCTATGTCCCTTCCAGCTCTTATATTCTAAAATTGCAAGGTATCTCTCAGTTCTAATCTTCTCTTCTGAGGTCTCTTCCAGTTTTGATGGTCTCTATTCTGAGGTCTTTCTCAGATCTGAAATTCTGGGTTCTAAGATCCCTCCTAGCTGTGAAACTCTAAGTTCTAAGACCCCTTTCAGCTTTATCATTCAGTGTTTTAAGATCCCTTCCACCTCTGACTTTCTCTTTTTTAAGGTTCCTTTCAGCTCTGATGTTCTTTGTTCTAAGGTCCCTCCCAACTCTAACATTTTATGTTTTAAGAATGCTCTTGGATCTGACAGTCTCCATTCTAAGGTTCAATCCAATGATCCCAGATCTAATACCCTATTTTCTTTATTCTAATATTCTGTAGTCTATGTTCTACCTGTAATATTCTATAGCCAGTGTTAGAGCCTTTCAAGCTGTAACATTCCCTGTTTGGTGGGTCTATGAATCATGGCTCTTCCAATGTAAGCAGACCGCCTTTGCTCACCTGGGGCAGATGCTAACTTGTCTAACTAGCTTGGGCTAGAGCTAAACAGCAAAGATAGGCCTCGTGCCATTACCCACAGCCTAATGAGCCTAGAAGTACCTTGCCAGATTGCTAGCGGGCAGGGAGTGTGGGGCTCAGAGAAGAATATTTGGTATGCCACCCCAGTACTGAGAATGCAACGTCTTCAACTCCCTATACTCCTAGAGTTCTGGCATCTGGCCTGTGCTCTCATGGGACCATAAACCCCTCGGGATTCTGTGAGATCATTTATTCTGTCCCCCTGCCTCTGAGCAGAAGGGTCACATTTATAGGGTGCTTTTGTATTTACAAGCATTTTACATGCATTATCTCACTTGGTCCTTCAACAACCTATGAGAAAGGTCTCTAACTGAAAGGATTATTATTGCTTTCTTACAGACTGGAAAACTGAGGATTAAAAAAGTGATTTATTCAATTGTATGCATCACAACAAGGATTTGAACTCAGGTTTTCTTTACTTCAAATCTAGCAGTGATTCTATTGTACCTCTTTATTTCTATGAACCAAATTTTCCTCCTGACTTCCTCATTTATTTAAAGGGCACCCCAGCCTCTTACTCACCCAGTATCTAAGCTGCAATCCTCTATGGCCCCTCCTTCTCTCTTACTCCCTACATTTATTCAGCTGATAAATCCTATAATTTCTTGTTGTTGTTGTTCAGTCATTTTTCACTTCTGTCTGACTCTTTATGACCCCTCCTGGGATTTTCTTGGCAAAGATAATGGAGTGATTTGTCATTTCCTTTTCCAGCTCATTTTACAGATGAGAAAACTGAGGCAAACAGGATTAAGTGACTTGCCCAGGGTCACACACCTAGAAGTGTCTGAGGCTGGATTTGAACTCAGTGAAGATGAGTTTTCCTGATTCCAGGCCCAGTGTTCTATCCATTGCTCCACCTAGCAGCCCATTGCCACCTTGCTCTCCTTCTGGGGCCTCTCCAAATCTTACTGTCCTTCAAAGACAAGGTCAAATCTTCCCTCTTCCCATCAGGTAGTCTTCACCAACTACTCTATCCCCCAATCCTCTTTTCTTTCCTTTTCCGGTCCTCCTTCATTTCTCTACCACCCCTCCCCAAATGGGGCACTAATCACAGGCTCCCTCATGCTGTTACTCTGATGCCTCCTGAGGCCTTCTTCCATTGCTCTTCCCACCAACCTATGTGCTTCCTGATGGCAGAGCTTGCTTCTCATCCATCTCCATCCCCCCTCTCCTCTCCCTTCTCCCCATCCCGATCAGAAACATAGAAGCCTGCAGGAGGGAGGGCTCACACGTTTTTTATTTGGTTTGGAAGCAGAGTCCTCCCTTGAGGTCTTCCTCTGATGCTTCTTCCAGGCCTGGAGGTGATCTGAGTTCTCTCAGGCTATGCCAGCAAGCCTAAACTCTGGCAGGTCCCACCGAGTTGCAAATGATCTCACTAGTAAATGAGCTAATTGATGCAAAGTGCTTTGTAAAGGAAAAAAACGAGGTGTAAATGTTCAGTGGTAGTAGTGACCACTGGAGCCTGGTGATCAACAATCTCTTCTCTAAGGTCTAGCATAGTCAGATGCAGAAGGCTCATCACCAGACAGGTGGTTTTGATCTCTAAAATCAATTGATCTAAGATCAATTTTTGACCACCCAGTCCTTGAAGACCTTCTACTAGAGCAGAGAGAAGCTACAAAATGCATGACTAGATGAGGCACTAGATGTGGAGTCAGGAGAACTTGGGTTTAAATCCCATCTCAGATATATCCTGGCCAAGCCACTAAAGTTCTCTGTGCCTCGGTTTCCTTCTTTGTAAAACAAAGGGGTTGGATTAGGTAACCTCTAAAGGTCCCTTCTCTCTCTAAACCTATAAGCCTAAGAACCAAGCTAAGATCTCTCTCTCTCTCTCTTTCCTCTCTCTCTCTCTTCTTTATCTCTTCTCTCTCTTCCTCTCTCTGTCTCTTTCTGCGTCTGTGTCTGTCTGTCTGCCTGTCTGTCTGTCTGTCTCTCTCTCTCTCTCACACACACACACACACACACACACACACACACACACACGCACACTTCAACCCATTAATCCCAGTTCCATACTCTCTGGATAGGCTACCCAGGTCCCTGAGGAAATTTAAGTATCAAGTAGTCCAAACCCCTCATTTTACAGAGGAGGAAACAGAATTCTAGAGAGTTCAACAAGCATTATTTGCTAAGTAGCAGGCACTATGCACTTCTTGCTGGGAATACAAATACTAGTAGAGAGAAAGGTGGTCCTTGCCCCTGCCCTCAAGATGCTTACATTCTAATAAGGAAAGACAATACATAAAAGGAAGCTTGAAAGACAAAGCCAGGGAGGGAGTAGCAGCAGAGATGAAGGTACCCAGTTTCAGGCATCATAGGGAAAGTATAGAGTCTGGAGCTCAGCCTGGAGGCATGAGATGTGGCTGGCCTGGGCACCATATTTAATGGAGGTTCTAGGATGGGCCATCCGATCAGAGGGAGAGGCTGCAGGCACAGAGGGTACTTCTAATGTGTGAAGTCTAGAGCTAGAATGAGCTTAAGGATGTGGAGGGTTCTAGGGCATGGAACAGAAGATTCACAGTACAGCCTGGAGAGGGAAAGTGAGTTGTTTAAAATCCCATCATCAACAGACACGAAGGCTTCCCTAACTCTTTATAATTCCGGTGCCTTCCCTCTGTTAATTATTTCTTATTTATCTTGTATGTAGCTTACTTTGTACATATTTGTTTGCATGTTGGTTCCCCCATTATATCGTAAGCTCCATGAGGGCAGGGAATGTCTTTTGCCTTTTTTTTGTATCCTCAGCACTTAGCACAGTGCCTAGTGCACAGTAGGTGTTTAATAAATGTGTAGTAAATTTATTTGTTGAATTGAACTGTCCAAGACCACATAAGGCGGAACCTGACTTAAGCTTCTGGATCCAAGTCCAATACTCTTCCAGGCTGCCTCTATATTGGTTGGAACCAGACTGTGGAGGGCTTTCAATGCCTAAGGTATAGCATAGGCAATGAGGAACCCTTGAAAGTCCCTGAACATTTCAAAGCATGCAATTCTACTTTACAAAACTTTTCCTTAATTGCTGAACTTCAATTAAAGACATGGAGTCTCCTGACCTTTCTCAAGCCCTGGCAGAACCCCAACCAGGGTGAGGCCATCAGGGATGGCCCTAGGGTTCTGGCAGTACTGAGTTGGTAGAAACGCTGAAATTATCACTTAATTAGAAAGGATAATTGGTTAAAATAGCAGCTTCCTTCGGGAGTATTCCTTACCTTGGTTGAGCTCCTCAATCATCACTCCCTGTCTTCCTCTCTGGCAGCCTCATGATGTCACTATGCCTGGCCCTCCCATGTGGCCAACGACTTAAAGTCTGAGGTCTCTTCCCTAGAGCCCTTCGGTCCCTTCAGTTGCCTGCCCTGCAAATGTCTATCGATATATACGCCTCTGATTTCTGATGCCGTGTCTTGACTCCCTGGTTTCAGAGATGGGTAGGGCATGCTCTCTGATTACCTTACCCTTCCTCTGGCTACTGCCATCCTAACTGGACATTCCTGCTAGCTCACAGGGTTACTGTGAGCTCTGGAAGAGACCTTAGAGGTCATATGGTCCAAGTTCCTCACTTTACAGATGGGTAAACTGAGGCCCAGGGACATTAAGTGACTTGTCCAAGTTCACATAATAAGTAGCAAAACTGGACTTTAAATCCAAGTCCTCCAACTTTGAATTCAGTCCCTGTTTCCACTGTGATACTCTAGTAGATGCTGGTGTTCTTTTCTCAAAATCCGATCTTGACATACCCCAAAGCACGAGTGAGATGCCTGGGACTTATTTAAAAGGAAAAAGAGAATACACAAGTTTAGAAATGCTATATTGGGGCACATGTGAATAAGAGAGGGGGAGAGTGGAGACTTAAAATTCCTAAGTTATCCTCTCCGGTTTTATAATTCCTTAGATCTTGCTTGATCCATGATTCCTCTAGACCTGGAGCCCTATGTCCTAGGCTCTGAGTCCCCATGGTTCCAGGAAAGAATGGCATCTGCCCTTTCAAAACACCCCCACTCATCTATGGAACTTGGCCACCTGGGCCTTGGACCTGAGGGCAATCAGGAAAGGCCCGCCCAAAGCGGAAAAGGGGAGGAAGAGAATTATCACATAAAGTTAAGGTCCATCTCTTTCCCCTTCTCCCACCTCCCCCACATACTTCAAAAATGGGATCATAGAACTTTAGAGATGAAAAGGATTTTAGAAATAATGTGTTTCACTTTGTCCATTTACAAATGAGGAAGTTGAGATCAGGAAAAAGTAACCTGCTCAAGGTCTCATAGTAAGTAGTAAAGGTGGGCAGCTAGGCGGCACAGAGGATAGAGGGCCAGGCCTGGAGTCAGGGAGACCTGAGTTCAAATCCAGCCTCAGACATTTACTCACTGTATGACCCTAGGCAAGTCACTTAACCTGTTTGCCTCAGTTTCCTCATCTGTAAAATGAGCTGGAGAAGGAAATGGCAAACCACTCCAGTAACTTTGCCAAGAAAACCCCAAATGGGGTCATAAAGAGTCAGATATGACTGAAACAATTGAACAACAACAAAGGTAGGTTTTGAACTCATACCTTGTGACTCCAGGTCCCCTACTCTTTATTTTAAACCACACCATGCTGTCAACTCCAGGTTCTGTAGCATGCACAGAGGTAAGCCTTTCCACACAGGTGGTAGCACGCTCTGAGATACAGACAATGGGGAAAGCCACAGGAGATATCTGAGCACTCCACCACTTTAGAAAGTGACTCTGGCTTGGCCTATCGGCTGATCTGCAGAACAGAAGTGAGAGGAAGAGACACTTGTCAGGGGTTACCATAATAATCTAGGCTAGTGGCAGCCTGGGCAAAGAGGATGACATTGGGCATGGTAAGGAGGTGGAGGTGTGGGACAAGCAGAGTCTCCAGGTCTTGTCCCTAGCCAGGCCCTGGGAGAACTGTCTTCATTCAACCTCAGTCTCACTTCCACAGGTCCCCACAAGGAGGATTATGGAAGGCCTCCTTTGCTGAGGGTACTCTATTAAAGCCCTAGGACAGGAGTCAAGGAACTTGAGTTTTGGTCCTGTTTCTATCACTGACTTACTGAATGACCCTAGTCAATTCACTTCCATTTTCTGAGGTTCAGCTGCCCAGATGAGAAGGCTGAACAAAACAGTCTTTAAGATTTCTTCTATAATTCTCTATTCTAAGGTTCCAGTCCTAACATTCTATGTCTAGAAGATTATGGATCATAAATTTGAAGCCAGAAGGGACCTTAGAGGTTATTTAGTCTAACTTCCTAATTTTACACATCTCTTCTGACATTCTGTGTTCTAAGACCCCTCCCAGCTCTGACATTCTGTGTTCTAAGACCACTCTTAGCTCTGACATTCTGTGTTCTGAGGTCCCTTCCAGCTGTGACATTCTATATTCTAAGATCTCTCCCTGCTGTGATGTTGTATGTTCTAAGATCCCTCCCAGCTTTGACATTCGGTGTTCAAAGGCCCCTCTCAGCTCTGACACTCTGTGTTCTAAGGTCCTTTCCAGGTCTGACACTCTCTGTTCTTAGATCCCTACTGACAAGGACATTCTGTATTCTGAGGTCTCTTTTACTTCTGACATTCTGTGCTGTAAGAGCTACTGAGGCTCTGATATTCTATACGCTGTGGACTAAGGGCTCTTCTAGTATAATATTCTATATTTTAAGGTTCCTCCCACCTCTGATTCCATGTTTTAAGGTCCCTCTCAGTTCTGACATTTTATATACTATATGCTAAGATTTCTCCCAGCTTAGACGTTCTATGTCCCAAGCTCTAGATAAGCATCATGGTGCACTGAAAAATGTACTGGATTAGGAATTAGGGGATCTCTGTCCAAGTGCTGGCTCTTCCACTTTTTATCCAGGCGACTTGGGAGCAATTGCTTTGCCAGTCGGAGTTTTTTTATCTGTACAATAGGGAAAATAGTGCTTAACTTTCCTTCCTCCCAGAGTTGCTCTAGGATAAAAAATGTTTTATGTTTCTGACACTCCTGGTTTTAAAGGCCCTTCCAGCTTCAGCATTCAGCTGAAAGTCTCTTTCAGATCCGGTGTTCTAGGTTCTGAGGCAGTTGTCACTCTTTGACACCTGCAGGCAGATGGATGATTCCTTGCCCCGTCACACAGGCCCCTGGTCTGGCGCTGCCCTAGCAAAGAGCACGCAGGGTTAGCTCTCCCGGTCAGTCTTCCATTCGGGATCTTATCACTCATTTACCTCTTCTGAGCATTCGGCCCCCCGGCCCTCCATCATCACTTCCCCCCAGCAATTCTACATTTGTCAAGGCTGAAGGGGAGGAGCTAGAGTCGCCCTTTCTCGCATTGGCCTCTCCAGAGACATTCCAAAAAGTAGATGGGAATTTCAGGGGGCTAAGGAGGGGGCCAGAGAGAGGGAGGAAGAATGAGAGAAAGTGAAAGAGGGAAGGGAATAAATTTTAAGAATCAAAGCCCCACATTCCAAGCTCCGCATTTAATAATAAGGAGATGTGCATCAATCCTCTCCAGGGAAAGAGAGGTGTGCTCTGGAGGTGCCGACCAAGCTTAGAAACTCAGAAAAGGGAAGGGAAGAACAGGATCTTGGGTTTGGGGGGTTTTGTTGGGTTTTTTTTAAAGCTCAACCCTAAGTCTGTAATCTCAGGCATCTGGGGTGGGGATTTACGACCCTGGCGTTCAGGGTAATACGTCATGCTGGAAGACCATCCATCCTACTGTCACCCTATATCACCGCTTGTGCTGGAAGCTGGCCCTGGAGCAGAGCCAGGAGGTGAGGAAGCGTCCCGGAGGAGCCCGGAGTCTTCTGCCTACCAACCCTCCATCAAATCTGGCTGTGCCCTTTGGGAGACAGGAAGGCAGGGAGTTTTTACTACTGTCAAGGGCAGCGCCATCCTCCCAGTCCCTCGGGCTGGCGAGCCGGGCGTCATCCTCAGCTCTTCACCCTCCCTCACCCCCATGGCCAGTCATCCGTTGCTAAGGCCTGTCAATTTCACCTTTGCAACATCCCTCATATGTACCCCCTTTTCCCCTCTGACACCACCAACACTCTGGGGCGGGAGCTCATCACCTCACCTCGGGAACGTTGCAATAGCCCGTGGGTGGGCGTGCCTGCCTCAAGTTTCTCCCCTCTCCGATCCATCCAAAGCGATCTTCCTAAAGTGCAGGTCTGACCAAGTCACCTCCCTATTCAACAAACTCCAGCAGCTCCTTATGACCTCCGGGATGAAATACAAAATTATTTTCTCTGTTCGGCATTCAAAGCCCTTTATAGTCTAGCCCCTTCCTACCTTTCAATCTTCTTAAGCCTTACTCCCTTCTGCATCCTCTGTGATTCAGTGATCCTGGCTTCGTTCCTCAACCACGACACTCTATTTTCCCTGGCTATCCCCCATGCCTGGAAGGCTCTCCCTCCTCATCTCTGCCTCCGGCTTCCCTGGCTTCCTCCACCTCTCAACTAACCCCACTTTCTGCCTGAAGCCCTTCCCAGTCCTCCTTAATTTTAGCACTTTCCCTTTCAGATTACCCCTGATTAACCAAGCATTACTTGGTTTGTAAATAGATTGTTTGCATATTATGCTCCACAGTTAAATTGTGAGCTCCTAGAAGGCTGGGGCTGTTTTTTGCCTTTCTTTGTATTGCTTGCATTTAGCACAGTGCCTAGTACATAGTAGGTGCTTAATAAATGCCAGTTGACTGACTAATCAGAGTCAGAAGACCTGGGTTTGAGTTTCTGTTCTGGCACTTAGCTAGGTGATCCAAGACAAGTCATTTAACCCATGGATCTGTTTCTCATCTGTAAAAGTAAGGGCATTTGAGTTGAGGTGGTGCAGTGGATAGAGCACCAGCCCTGGAGTCAGTAGGACCCGAGTTCAAATTTGGCCTCAGACACTTGACACTTACTAGCTGTGTGACCCTGAGCAAGTCACTTAACCACAATTGCCTAGCCAAAAATAAATAAATAAATAAGGGTATTTGACTAGCTGAGCTCTGACATTCTCTCTTTCTAGCCTTCCGAAGCTTTAATATGGAATAAGAATACTTCCAATATTCACCTTGTAGATTTTGAGTGGGAAAGGACCTTAAAGGTCATCATTTCCAACTTCCTGATTTTACAAATGGGAAAACCAAGGCACAGAGAGAGTAAAAGACTTGACCACAACCATATAAGTAGCAAATTTGAACCCAGGCCCTCTAGACTCCAACTCAATACTTTTCCCACTGTACCATGATGCCTGCTCCAGGTTGCCTTCAGGATAGTCCCTTTTAAAATAAAAGGACTAAAGCTATGGGAGATGTTGTTGTTAGAGAGGGAGAGAATATGAATTTATGTAGTGCCTACTATGGTGCCAGGAATCATGCTAAGCACTTTTAGAAATATTGTCTCATTTGATCCTCATACCAACACTGTGAGGTAGGTACTATTATTATTCCCATTTTACAGTTAACGAAACTTAGGCAGACCAAGATTAAGTGATTTGCCCAGGATCACACAGCTAATACATGTCTGAGGCTGGATTTGAACTCAAGTCTTCCTAACTACAGGTCTAGTGCTCTCTCCACTGTACTGCACCTATTACTGCTGCTGTGGCTGCTGCTGCCTACTACCACTACCACTACCACCACTATCGCTACTTCTACTACCACTACTACCTACTACTACCACTACTACTACTACTGCTACTACTACCACTATCACTACTATTCAAAGTTCAAGAGAGGAAAGTGACTTACCCAAGACCCACAGTTATCCATATGTTGCTCTTAGTTCTGCCTTTTAGGCCAATCAAACGTATCTAATCTCAGCCCTTTAAATGCCTGTGGACCATCCGAGTGTCTTCCCCAAGTCTTCTCTCCTTCCTGATACATTACTTTGATGGGTCTGTGTGTGATACGGTCTCTAGTCCTTTTGTTATCCTCTGGGTATGCTTTAGTATGCCAATGTCCTTCTTAAAATATGGCTTCGGATGGTTGTGACTAGGGTAGAGGAGAATATGGCCATGGCATTCCTTCCTAGTCCTTCCCAATTCTAGTGCCTTCCCTCTGTTAATTATTTCCTATTTATCTTGTATATACCTTGTTTGTAATTATTCATATCTTATCCCCCTCCTTAGATTATGAGTTCCTTGAGGGTAGGGACTGTCTTTTGCCTCTTTTTGTACCGTCTGTGCTTAGCACAGTGCCTGGCACATAATGGCCCTTACTAAACGTCTTTTGACTGAATAACTCGTTCTGGGCACAAAGAATGGTTAGCCATTAGAACCAGGGTCTTTAACCCATGCTCAAGGAAACAGCCAATATAAAGAACACAGTTGGGGATGAGTGGGGCTTGGGAAAACCTCTGCCTGTAGTCACTTACTTCTCACTTGGGAGTCTTTCAGCCCAATACCATCCACTATTCCCCCAAACCCAAACTTGAGCCAAACAGCTCAAGTGACCACGTCAATGAGAAGGTAAAAAGTGTCCCAGTTTGTCTGTAAGTAGCCCATGAAACAGCTTTTTTGTAGAGTGGAGGATATTAATGACTTCATTTTAAATGGGGAGATACCAAGGCTTGGAGAGGCTGGTCTAAAGTCACACAATAATTCAAAGGCAGAGCCCTAAACATGGTATTTAGACATCCTCTCCTAATTGTACATGTTTTCTGCTAGACTATATTAAAAGCTTCATTTTTCTACTGCTTTGGGGAAGGAAAAGGGGGCATAGATGAGAGCTGGTCTTGATAGTTTGTAAGTCAAGCTCCAGCATTCTAAGTTTTAAGGTTCTTCTCAACCTGACATTCTATGTTCTAAGGGCCCTTACAGCTCTAATAGTTTATGTTCTTCTAAGGTCCCTCCCAGCTCCAGCATTCTATGTTCTGAGATCCCTAACAGCTCTAATATTCTATGTTCTAAGGTCCCTCCCAGCTCTGACATTCTATGTTCTAAGGTCCCTCCCAGCTCTGACATTCTATGTTCTAAGGTCCCTACCAGTTCTGACATTCTATGTTCTAAAGTCCCTACCAGTTCTGACATTCTATGTTCTAA